>NC_040081.1:3181754-3488045 GCF_003369695.1 Bos indicus x Bos taurus | reverse complement strand
TCTGTGCGACCCCATAGACAGCAGTGCACCAGGCTCCCCCGTCCCTGGGATTCTCCAGGCAAGAATACTGGAGTGAGTTGCCATTTTATTCTCTTAATCCCACTTGCTTTTCAGTAGATTCTCTTGAACAGTATAGTTTTCAAATTATATTATTTGCAAATTACTGTCTTAAAACATATGAAAATTTAGAAGTTCCATTTATGTAAAAACACGTGTGAAACACAAATAAGTTTTATTCACCTGTAGGTACTTTCAAGTTGTGTATCCAGGAAGGTGTTCTGAAAATAAAATGTCACACATTCTCCTGCTGGAGGTTTTTCAGGAACTTCAGGCATGCAAAAAACCACCCAGGAGTGAAGTTCAGAAAAACTGAACTGGCCTGTCAAAGTCAATGTATTCATGGGTCTGCAATTTAATAGAAGTGCACATATTTGTGTGGGAATACATAGAGGTATTATATGTACTTAATACATTAAAAAATAGGATTTTGCAATAGTAGTTACAAACATAAAAGCAGCCATTTAATTGAAAAATTAATTTCTCAGGTTAATCTTACCCATCAGATAAACATTTTGCTATACCTGTACTTTAACAGTTAAATGACATAAATAGCTTGTTTTCATTATAACATGCCTTTACAAATAAAAATTCAGTTTATTTAGGTCAATTCCATTTTTAATAAGTTCATCTAGTATTTTTACTATACAAACTACAAAACATACTTACACAAGGTAAGGAAAAAAATCAGCATAATGTGACAGCAAAGAACTGGGCTTTTTAAAGACAGATAGATGTAGGTTTGAAACACTAGCTGCATGCCACTAGGAAAGTTAAGGAATGATACCTTCTATTTTGCAAGGATATGGAATTAAATTTCTATCCTGCAAATCACACATATACATAAAAGGTTGTAAAGAAAATTAAATGTAAAATGAATCAAATGGATAGTTAAGAAAATACAAGTTTATCGAATTAAAGGTACAGAAAGAATTTTAAGAGAATACAGAATAGAAGAAACTTTTGAGATCTCCACACCAACCTTATTTTCAGATTAAAAAAAAAACAACCAAAACCCACAGAGTTAAATTATTTCCATAATGTCATGTAGGAACATATATAAGACTATAATCCAAGGACAGCCCAGCTCAAATCAGCCTCTAAAAGAAGACAAAGACTCATCTCTATTAAAAATATTAACACAGGTATCCCCCGCTTTTTGAAAGCTCACTTTATGCCACTTTGATTTTATGTAAGGCCTACATGAGTACCTATTTTCAGTAGCCAAAAAAAAATCCAAAGAGGATTTTTGCTTTTACAAAAAAAGGTACAAAGCAAAAATAGCCTCAGCATCTGTTCTGCAGCGAGCTGTTAGAGAAGTAGCCCGCACCCCAGCAGCACCGAGAAAGGCCCACCAAGCTCCTCCTCCAGGAGCTACACTCAGCTCTGAGCACCAGGCGGCAGAGCTCTGAACTCTGTGAGCATCTGTGCTTTATCGCAATTGAGTCTAAGCATCCATTAGCAAGATGTGTCCTAAGGTAACTGCTTCTCTGCTTTATGCTATTTTGGCATATGAAAGGTTTCATTAAAATGCCCTACTTTCAGATAGCGGGG
The DNA here is from genome assembly GCF_003369695.1 of Bos indicus x Bos taurus. Lineage (NCBI taxonomy): Eukaryota > Metazoa > Chordata > Mammalia > Artiodactyla > Bovidae > Bos > Bos indicus x Bos taurus. Next base: position 3,486,434 of record NC_040081.1, on the reverse strand, counting down.
GAAATCTGTACATAGCATTTAATATTTTTTTTAAGTACAAATTTGCTACCAGAATAAAATAACAAGTTTATATGCATCATGTAATATCCTGAAAATAAACTCTCCCTTTGTCCTACCTGTCATGATCAATAAAGTGAGTTCTTTGATGGAGTGAAAGGGGTTTGATATGGTACTGGCGGACCTGACATGTTTTGGGTTGAATTCTTGGAGTCACATATGCTTGAAGTGTGCCATACTGGCCTTCAATTGAGCGAATCTGATTCAACACAAAAGAGGAAAGAAAATAAGAATAATCTAGCAACATAATGCCATCTTTAAAATGTTCAACACAAGTAATCAAGTACTTAGGCTTTAATTTCTTCTGTAACACACTGATGGAAATAATGACATTCTATTCAACAGGAACTTTTTACCACTATAGTCAAAGAAGATTTTAAAAGATTTTAGCAATCAAAAGCAAAATTAATCCATCTGTAAGTCATCCCTCTGACCTGAACCTCCACAGGAGACACTCAAACACTCCAAGGAGGTATGCTTGCTCCTTGGAAGAAAAGCTATGACCAACCTAGACAGCATATTAAAAAGCAGAGACATTACTTTGTGAACAAAGGTCCATATAGTCAAGGCTGTTGTTTTTTCAGTGGTCATGTATGGATGTGAGAGTTGGACTATAAAGAAAGCTGAGCGCCGAAGAATTGATGCTTTCAAACTGGTGTTGGAGAAGACACTTGAGAGTCCCTTGGACTGCAAAGAGATCAAACCAGTCCATCCTAAAGAAAATCAGTCCTGAACATTCAGTGGAAGGACTGATGCTGAAGCTCAAACTCCAATACTTTGGCCACCTGATGTGAAGAACTGACTGGGAAAGACCTTGATGCTGGGAAAGACTGAAGGCAGGAGGAGAAGGGGACGACAGAAGATGAGATGGTTGGATGGTGTTACTGACTCGATGGACATGAGTTTGAGTAAACTCTGGGAGTTGGTGATGGACAGGGAAGACTGGTGTGCTGCAGTCCATGGGGTCACAAAGAGTCGGACCCGACTGAGTGACTGAACTGAGCTGAAGTCATCCCTACCACAGAATTTATAGATTTGTCATTCCAAAAGATAAACATTCTCATACACCACCTTATCACATCTAAAAACATAGGTGTATAATACACTGTATAAGAGTCACATTAAAAAATGGTAAAAATTTAGACATTTTTGTTGAAAGGATAAGTGAGTCAATAACTAAACACTTCATTCTCTCAGAAATGGGGGCATTACAGCATATGGCTATTATAAAAATCTATTGCAAGGGACCTTCTCTGGCGGTCCAGTGGTTAAGAGTCTGCCTTCCAATGAAGGAGATACGGGTTTGATCCTAGTCAGGGAACTAAGATATCATATGCCACAAAGGGACTAAGCCTGTGAGCTGCAGCTACTGAGTCCAAGCTCTCTAGAGCCTGTGTGTCATAACAAGTGAAACCCTCGCTCTGCAGCTAGAGAAACCTTCATGCTGCAATGAGGAGCTTGTGCAGCCAAAAATTTTTTTAAAAATCTATTGTCAGAAAAAAAAAATGTTTCCAATAACTTAATTCTTAACTTTCTATGAAAACAGAAAAGCATACTCATAATCTAATTATGACATATGTGGATTAGGAAATTCTTTGTACCTTTTTAGTTGGATATCCTGAGAATTTAAAACACTTATAGAAAACTCTAATTCATATAACTGTGAAGACATAATTTTAGAGGAATTAGAAAGCAGTCCAGCTTCATGCATTGGGGAAGGAAATGGCAACCCACTCCAGTGTTCTTGCCTGGAGAATCCCAGGGATGGCGGAGTCTTGTGGGCTGCCATCTATGGGGTTGCACAGAGTTGGACACGACTGAAGTGACTTAGCAGCAGCAGCAGCAGCCAACTTCTCTCTCCTGCCACCCCTTTCAACTCCTCCCTGCTCTAGTTCATGAAACGGACTGCAGAACCTCTTATATTACAAAGGCAGCTTCTCTAATCTAACTGACATATCAACTCATACTTTCCGTGGCATGTGAGGAGGGGAAAACAAATCAATGTTTTACCTAAATGGGAAACATAAATAAAAATTTAAAGCAAGAATTTTTTGCAAATGTTACACTAAAAATATTTCTCTGAATGCAAAGACAGAAAACATAAGGAAAGGATAAAGAATAAAAATACAGAAGGAAAATAAAAAATCCATCTGATAAAGCTATATCTTTAGGGCTTCTTTTTAAGGGGTAAGCTTAAACTGGTACATAAATTTTTCCACATAAATTCATAATTAGCATCAGTTCAGTTCAGTCACTCAGTTTTGTCCGACTCTTTGTGACCCCATGAACTGCAGCACACCAGGCCTCCCTGTCCATCACCAACTCCCGGAGTTTACCCAAACTCATGTTCATTGAGTCAGTGGTGCCATCCAACCATCTCATCCTCTGTCGTCCCCTTCTCCTCCTGCCCTCAATCTTTCCCAGTATCAGAGTCTTTTCAAATGAGTCAGCTCTTCACATGAGGTGGCCAAAATATTGGAGTTTCAGCTTCAGCATCAGTCCTTCCAATGAATATTCAGGGATGACCTCCTTTAGAATGGACTGGTTGGATCTCCTTGCAGTCCAAGGGACTCTCAATAGTCTTCTCCAACACCACAGTTCAAAAGCATCAATTCTTTGGTGCTCATCTTTCTTTATAGTCCAACTCACATCCATACATGACCACTGGAAAAACCATAGCCTTGACTAGATGGACCCTTGTTGACAAAGTAATGTCTCTGCTTTTTAATATGCTGTCTAGGTTGGTCATAACTTCCCTTCCAAAGAGTAAGCGTCTTTTAATTTCATGCCTGCAGTCACCATCTGCAGTGATTTTGGAGCCCAGAAAAATAAAGTCAGCCACTGTTTCCACTGTTTCTCCATCTATTTGCCATGAAGTGATGGGACCAGATGCCATGATCTGTTTTCTGAATGTTGTAATTAGTATAACACAGGGAATATAGCCAATATTTTATAATAACTATAAACAGTATAATTTTTAAAAAAGAACACAATTGTTCACGTTTTTAAAAAGTCATAATGTTTTCTCATTATATACTTCATATTCATTATTTTAAAAATCCAAACAATGAAGAAAAATTAGGATTAACATATGAGTCATCTGAAATTCTACCACCTAGAGATGATCATTATTGCTATTTTGATAGTCAACCTTTCATACATCTCTCTATGCACATGTACAAAAATAAATGCATAATTTTACATAAATAAATTCTATTTATATCATAGACAGCTTTGTTTTTATTTCTAATGTCTTCCCTTATCTCTGCCTCTCCTAATACTATCATCTCCCTCCCCCTCACATCCCACCCAAACCTTCCCCCTATTGTATGACCTATCATATCAGACAGCTATGATTCTTTTTATATATTTCTTCATATTATAGATAATATGTATATACATATATAGAACTTTTATCTGCATTTTGCGTTTTTCATGGAATTTGCTCTACATTAAAAGGAATAGATCAGCTCATTCTTTATTGCAGCTGTGCAATATTCTATGAAATGGATAAACAGCTACTTATTCAAACATTAAATACTGAGTGTTCACTTTGATTCCACCTTTCTGCTTCTACAAACAATGCTGCAGTTAATTATACATATATCTGTGGGTACACTACTATGACTTTATTGCTATGAAATAGATTCCAACAAGTAGGACTATAGCCTATTTTACCAAAGTGGCTTTAACAATTATTTACTTCAGCTATGATTGACAGTGTCCTTTTCCTCATCCTGTCACTAATGATGATGCTTTCTCTAAATTTTTGCCAATTTGTTAGACAAGCATAAACTGGAAGTTCCTTAACCAGATGTGAAAGAGTTATTGTGTAATAGCATCTCTCTTGAAAAAAATCTTACTTTGAGTCTCGGAACATCAGCAACACCAGTAAAAAGTTATATAGTCCTTAATTTTGGGATTATAAATGTACCAATTTTTTTTTTTTAAATCTCACACTAAAAACTAAAATATATGTGTGCTAAAAAGAGTATTTAATTATAAAAATGATTATCCTAGTACATTGCAAAAGGAAACTTCAAAGATTTTCCCTGGAATAGATAGATAGTAATGCCATCACTGAATGCAATCAGAAAAATCCAAATAATAGGAAAATACAGGGCAAATGCTCAGATACTTCAGTAACCAAATTACCTTATTTGGACTATGGCTGAATCAAATGTTAAATTAAAAGCAAAAACCACTACACTAAACATTTGATGATACTAAGGAATTATTAATTTTTATTTGGTTTGATAACAGTATTGTGATTAGGGTTAAAAAGAGTTCTTATCTTTTAAACATATATCCTGAAATACTTACAAAAAAAATTACATCCTGTATCTGCTTCAAAATAATTTGGAACAGAGAGTGACAGCATAAATAAGATTGTTATGAACTGATCATTGCTTAAGCAGGAATCATTACTCTTATGTATGTTTGAAACTTTCCATAATAGAAAATTAGAAAAAAATATTTCCAGCTAGAGGAAATTTAGGATTGGTAAAAATTTTAGTGAATGTAATTAGTTGAGTGTTAATAGAACAGACAGTAGTTTGGGCTGAATTAAAATCAAATAGGTAAAGAATCCACCTGCAATGCAGGAGACCTGGATTCAATCCCTGGGTTGGAAAGATGCCCCTGGAGAAGGGAATGGCAACTGACTCCAAGATTCTTGCCCGGAGAATTCCATGGTCAGAGAGCCTGGCAGACTACGGTTCATGGGGTTGCAAGGAGTTGGATACATCTGAGCAACTAAGCACAGCACAGCACAGAAACCTCAGATTCTCAAAAACAGGTCATTCAAAAGACATTATTCAAAATGCTTGTTTCAGGGAGAAATTTAATGCAAATAAATGATATCACATGTTGCAAGATTTACCAAGGAAAAAGAAAGTTCGAACTTTCAAGTAAAGGTAATTTCAAACATTTTTACCTTGAGCTCTAGTCTTGTGGTATTTGCCTGGCACCGGTAAGTGGCGAGGAGAAAATTGTCATTTGACTAGGAATAATTCAGAAGTTGAGGAGAAGAATGAATCCATGTCTTTAAGAATAACAACAGCATCAATAATAATAACTGTTATCATTTTACTGAGCACCTATCATTTGGGTGGCACTGTGCTATGAGCTTTATGCTTATTCCTATAAACAACCCTATGTGGGAAGCTTTAACAGATGAAGAAAAGGGGTCATGAAGAGTTAGGTAACTTTCCTAAAAGCCAGTAAGTAATAACACTGGAATTCAAATTCATACCTATAGCTCAGTGCTCTTTCCATCTTGAATCTCTCCCATAACATTTAAAAATATTAATTGTCCTTCCAAAAATTTAACTGATAGTGCAAATCCCTTATGTTTATATTATAAAGGCAAAAAACATAAATGTTCAGTGTTGAACATATTTGATTTTCACACATACATACAGACAACTTAGAAATATCTCATCTATGTATTTCCAGCAAATAGCACAGTGTCAAGTAGACCATAGGCATTCAATAAATGTTTGTTGACTAAAATTGGAGAGGTTACTTCATATAATATAACTTCTTGAAATAGAATAATAAACTACTAAAAACAAAAAAAAAAAAGTATTTCTGGGTGCATGAATTGCAAAATCAGACAAAACAACATGAACTATTTGATATGCAATTTTCATGTACTGATATTTCCCTATTTTTAATAAATACCTGAAGAAATAAAAGGAACGCTACTATTAAAAGAAAATTCAAATGTTTTAAACTCAGCAAACACAGAGGATAAGTCAACTTAAAAATAAATATGCTTTTGTGTAATTAAAAACAAATGTTATGCATCTCAGTGCTTATAGATAAAATGACTAATTAAAAGAGATAAAATGTCTGGAGTTAGGTTTGGGATGGGGAGAAGAGGGTAAAGAGCAGAAAACAAGACTGACCATATGTTAAAGTTAGTGAGGAGTTCATGGAGGTTGTGCTATTCTTTCTCCTTTCGTGTATGTTTGAAATCTCTATAAGATTTTTTAAGTCATCATTCTAGAAAACAGGTTTTAAATTAGTATAAAATACTCGAATCCTGCATTGATATAAACAGGCTAATTTTTCACTGTAACTTAGGAATTAAAGATCTGAAGTTCATACTAACTTGATTTTTTTTAATGATCATCAAAACGTAGGTCTTAATCATTTGTATCTTATTCTCAAACAGGGATGGCAAGGCATATATGATAACAATACAACTGCTTTTTGGTAAATCTCTTATCAAAAAAAAGTTTTACTCTGAAATTATTTTGAAAATTATTCCCTAATATAACTATCAACTTTGTTCTTTATCTATTCTTTTTATCCTTCTCTTTTTAATGCCAGTTCCAGTCAGACTTTCTTCTCTGGCTTGCCTTCCCTAGACCTTTTCTGTACCCTAACTTCTCCTCAGGAGCTGCACCTAGCACCAAGACTTCTAGCCGGCTAGTACCACATAGAGGGAAGTGAACGGCAAATGCATCCGAAAGCTCAGATATGGGCTCATCCTGGGTACTCTGCACAGAGTAGGTGTTCGATAAATGTCTACTGAATGAAGGGTAAGCAAGAGTCAGCAAGAAAAAGTGCGGAAAGGCAGGCAGATGGAACAGATCATGTTTAACTGTAGGAATGTGTGAAACTATATAGCATTTTGAAGAAATTTTAAGAACTTCAGTTTGGCAGAAATCATGTGCCTGGGAGGGAAGGTAGCAGCTGGTGAGAGATTAAGTTGGAGTTGTAATCAGAGCTGAATTATGGAAAGCTTTTATGCTACAGTGAGAGGTCTAGACTTACATGCAGCTCAGGAAAGGTTTTAAAAGGTGGTGAGAAGAGAAATGACACAGTGATGTTTGTACTTTAGGAAGGTCTCTTGGATGGAAGTGCACAGCATCTCCTGTGATTGACAGGCAATACTGAAGGCAGAGAAACTGGTGGGTGAGTAGCTGAAGCAAGCATGGTGAGAGCTGGAAGGTTAACAGAAGTGGAAATGAAGCAAAGTAGACAGCTAAGAGCAAGGGAGCGAGAACTGACAGAAATCAGTGACTACAGTAGTCTCCCCTTTATCTGTGGTTTTGCTTTTTAGGGTTTCAGTTACCCATGGTCAACTGTGGTCAGAAGATATTAAATAGAAAATGCCAGAAATAAGCAACTCATGTTTTGCTTACAGAATCACACACCATTCTGAGTAGTGTGATGAGAACTTGTAACATCCCACTCCATCTCATCTGGGACGTGAATCAGTCCTTTATCCTGCATATTCACGTCATATATGCTACCTGCCCGTTAGTCACTTAGTAACCATCTCTGTTATCAGATGACATGTTGTGTTCAGGTAACCCATGTTTTACTTAATGATAGCTCCAAAGTGCAAAAGCAATGATACTGAAAAAAAACACAGTATTATTCAAGGGTTCCGTAGTATTTATAATTTCAGGCATCCACTGGGGCTTTTAGAATGCACAGTATCTCCAGCAGATAAGAGGGAGGGATCCACTATAATTGGATTAAACAAATAAGAAAAAAGGAAAGAATTTAAGACAACACTCCAGTTTCTAGATTATCTGAATACAGAGAAAGAGAATACAAACAGATTTTGAAGGAAAGGTTATGGAAGGAAATATTGAAGGAACATTGACCCTAATAGCATTTACAGGTTTCATACAAAATGGCATAATGAAAATGAAAGCATCTAAAGAATTCTTTATATTTTTTACTCACCTCAGAATCACAGCTGCTAAAGCTGACAACAGCAGAATTTTTATCCACATCAAGTAAATCTATTGGAACATCACTCTACAATCAATATTAAAAGGAAAAGAAAGGTTCAGGTAGAAAACTAGAAATTTTCCAACACATATTTTCTCTTAGGGTTTTCTTTGGTTCTAGTTTATGTTAATCTCTAAATATGAGAGTATGAACTCTCTTAACTTATATTTGATAATACCTACTTCTAGAAAATAAATATAATATGAATAAATGTCATATTATGACTTATTTTCTAATTTGGATTAATCAGAGATTACAGATTTTAATCTCTCACTGCTCTTTTTAAAATATAGTCTTCTTAGACTTTTCTGTCAGTACTAAAAATGCTACCATGGGCTACATATGGTCATGTTTATTATGCATGCTTGCATGATAAGTCGCTTCAGCCATATCTAACTCTTTGTGACCCCATGGACTATATCCTGCCAGGCTCCTCTGTCCCTGGGATTCTCCAGGCAAGAATACTGGAGTGGGTTGCCATGCCCTTCTTCAGAGGATTTTCCCGAGCCAGGGATTGAACCTGGGTATCTTATATCTCTTGTACTGGCAGTCAGGTTCTTTACCACTAGTGCCATCTGGGAAGCCCATGTTTATTTATATCAGTTCATTTTTATAATTTTTTATTCCACCTGTAACACAGAAAGAGGGTAATTCTTAATCTACTCTGGAGAAGTAGCTTCTAGAACAATGAGTTTGCACTGTGCTCTACATAAATGATGCACCTAGAGTTGTTCAGTGCAGCAGTCCCTGAGCTAACACTACCTAAGAGAAATTTCTGCCCTTCAGTTTTAACTAATAATCCTCCCCCTCCCCCATATCTTTTCAAACTTTGTCTTCTTCTTCCTCTTTACTCTTATTTTCCATTCATCTTTCTATCATCTTTTTCCACTCTCTATCTTCTAGTATAAGAAAAAAAATAATTAAATAAATTGAAAAATGGTGCTATACATTATTATCTCTAGGTTTCACCCTTCGGAATCATCTGCTTTGCCTATTGACCTATCTAGAAACTGACGGCTAATGAGCAGTCTGTACTGTAAACTCTTACTTTAGAATTTGGAACTTAAAGATCCTATTCAGGATATTAAATACTGAAGTTTTACAAATCACATTTCTGTTAAAATTTTCCTAAAGGCTATCCAAAGAACAAAATCCTAAATGTCCTTCCTCAATCTTTCTGAAACGTAAGTTCACCAGCCTTTTGTTTAATATGTATAGGGTGAAAGTAAAGATATAATTTAAATAATCTATAAGCAAACTGATTATCTAATGGAAGATTAAGATAAATGTTTAAAATCACTGTCTAAAACTAAAAGTGTCCAAAATAAATAGTGGACACTAAAATAGATCCAGTCATAAAACAAAGAAATTATGCATTTTACTTACCTGTATTAAGACATTATCTATCGCTGTCTGCACCTCTAAGATAAGGCTGTAGCTGGCATCATCTTTATTTAATGTAAACTTGTCATTTACACTAAATGAAGGTACTGCTGATTTTGCTTTGCTTGACTGAGAAGACTGTTGATATTTCTCTCTCTCCTGTAGCACTTTATACTGCAGCTGTTCCAATTCACTCCTAGAGGAAAATATAGAACTTCGTCACCTATAACCATTTGAGGTCCTCAGAATGTTTACAAAAATTTGACAGACATTTACTTCTGCAAAATGGATTTTTTAATTGGTTGCATTTGAACTGTAACAGAAATAGAAACAAAATTTTTGCTTCTATCACTGACCAACTGGTTCCGTATTATCTATCTATAATCTAAAAACTAAAATATCTTCTCAGCCCCATACCAGCAATATTAATAAAGAGTTGTAAGAATCAAGGCAAGCTGCAAATACACATGAGTCTGGCTTCAGTTACATGCAGTACTAATCAGAAGACAAACTGATTGTTCTGGGGTAGAATAACTTAGATTTAATGAGAAGGAACAAAATGTGTGAAATCAATAAACATGTACCTTTCAGAAAAACATTAGAGTAGACAGACAACAAAGACTGCAGAGTATCAACGATAATCATAAGCCAGCTGAGTTCCACCAAGTGCTGGAGACTGAACTGTGCAGGCACTGCTTTGAGTTGCTCCAGTTAAAGGGAAAGGCCAAATGCAAACGAAGGAAACAGTAACTGGGAGAGCACAATATGAGGTTTAGCTACCTCAAGTTTAGAGGGAAAGTCTGGGAAGAATCTTGAAAGAGATTTGTGCAATTAACCAAGGAAAAGATTCATTCACTCAAGAAATATTTACTGAGTGACTCTATGAACAAAACAGACATAACCTTCTCATAAGCATACATTCCAGCGAAATCAGGAAGGGGTTGACTTAGTTATAAATATAAGGTATAGTACTGAGGGCATAAGATAGCAATTCATTAACTCTACTTGGTATCCTTACTGAAGAACATTAGAGCTTTCTCTCCTAGTGACTCTGGTGAACTGGTTTGTGGTGAACTGGTGGTGTGGCTTTAGTGAACTAGTACTTGTGGCAATTTGTTGCCTCAAAACTTCTGTAGCAACTACCACCAAAAAAAGATTGATTTTCACTCCCCCAAGAAGTTGGCAAGGGCTGAAGTAAGGAGAATAATCATTAAAAGTTGCACGACCTATGGACACCTTATCTTTGACAAAGGAGGCAAGAATATACAATGGAGAAAAGACAATCTCTTTAACAAGCGGTGCTGGGAAAACTGGTCAACTACTTGTAAATGAATGAAACTAGATCACTTTCTAACACCATACAGAAAAATAAACTCAAAATGGATTAAAGATCTAAAGTAAGACCAGAAACTATAAAACTCCTAGAGGAAAACCCAGGTAAAACACTCTCCAACATAAATCACAGCAGGATCCTTTATGACCCACCTCCCAGAATATTGGAAATAAAAGCAAAAATAAACAAATGGGACCTAATTAAAATTAAAAGCTTCTTGCACAATAAAGGAAACTATAAGCAAGGTGAAAAGACAGCTTTCAGAATAGGAGAAAATAATAGCAAATGAAGCAACAGACAAAAAATTAATCTCAAAAATATACAAGCAACTCCTGCAGCTCAATTCCAGTAAAATAAATGACCCAATCAAAAAGTGGGCCAAAGAACTAAACAGACATTTCTCCAAAGAAGACATACAGATGGCTAACAAACACACGAAAAAGATGCTCAACATCACTCATTACCAGAGAAATGCAAATCAAAACCATGATGAGGTACCATCTCACGCCAGTCAGAATGGCTGCTATCCAAAAGTCTACAAGCAATAAATGCTGGAGAGGGTGTGGAGAAAAAGGAACCTTCTTACACTGTTGGTGGGAATGCAAACTAGTACAGCCACTATGGAGAACAGTGTGGAGATTCCTTAAAAAACTAGAAATAGAACTGCTATATGACCCAGCGATCCCACTGCTGGGCATACACACTGAGGAAACCAGAATTGAAAGAGACACGTGTACCCCAATGTTCATCGCAGCACTGTTTATAATAGCCAGGACATGGAAGCAACCTAGATGTCCATCAGCAGATGAATGGATAAGAAAGCTGTCATACATATACACAATGGAGTATTACTCAGCCATTAAAAAGAATACATTTGAATCAGTTCTAATGAGGTGGATTAAACTGGAGCCTATTATACAGAGTGAAGTAAGCCAGAAAGAAAAAAAAATACAGTATACTAACGCATATATATGGAATTTAGAAAGATGGTAATGATAACCCTGTATGTGAGACAGCAAAAGAGACACAGATGTATAGAACAGTCTTTTGGACTCTGGGAGAAGGCGAGGGTGGGATGATACGGGAGAATGGCATTGAAACATGTAAATTATCACATGTGAAACGAATCACCAGTCCAGGTTTGATGATATAGGGTGCTCGGGGCTGGTGCACTGGGATGACCCAGAGGGATGGGATGGGGAGGGAGGTGGGAGGGGGGTTCAGGATGGGGAACATATGTACACCTGTGGTGGATTCATGTCAATGTATGGCAAAACCAATACAATATTGTAAAGTAAAAAAATTAAAAAAAAAAGTTTCAGCAACTCCTACTTCTTCACTGTATGAAGCAATTTTCCTTGAGGCCCTTGTCATAGGACTTGTCAAACTGAACAGGCAGTGAAAGTGATCCTTGTGTCTAAAGGAGTTAACATTACTCATTTCCAGTAAGAAAACTTATAAGCCAAAGCTATAGATTCAGAAAGGTCCACAATAGCAGTGAATATTAGAATTAATGCGGAATAGAGCCATCTATATTGGCTACTTTCTAATGTCTATTAAAAAAAACACTATAATAGACAAATGCAAAAACATATTCTTAGATTTTTCTTAGATTTTTGATCTAAGAAAAAATCAACATAGAAAAAAACACATAAAAAGTATATTTCTAACTCCAAATATTAATCAGCACTTACTGCTAATGTTCTCAAACTGATAAACTTTCACTTAAAAAGGTGATAAACTAATTAATTATATAATTTCTTCCAGTAAAATATACGGTACCAATAAGTAAGAAAAAAAAACAACAATCACATACTTCATGAAATGAAAAAAAAAAAAAAAAAAAGGCAAACCAAAATCCAAAATTACCGTAAAGAAGAAATTTTATTCTGCATCTCCTGATTAAATTTTAGTTCTTCTCCTGGTCCACTTTCCTTATGAACAGGCTCTGTGGTCAGACCTGTAATCCAGCCTGTAGAGATGAATTAAATCGTACACCATTAAGTGCTGCCAGTGTTAAACCCAAAATGCATGCCCCTTTGTCCACCAACATCAACCTCATTTAGTTTTGGACTTATTCTTTTTCAAAAAAGCATAAGCAAAACAAAACAAAAGAAATCAAGCTGGAAGATATTCAAACTATAAGGAAATTACTTCAGATACCATCTTTGCTTTGCTTGAAATACTGTAATACTGCAATTAAAGAAATCCTTTACTTCTTAATTTATAACTTTAGTTTTCAGGGATGAAATAAGTCAACATAGTCTAGCAAATGCAAAAAAGAACTGATGAGTAAGAGTTGTCTTTCAAAAATTACTTTCATGGAAAGTTAAAATCTCATATAACTATTGTGAAAATACAAAAATGACCAACTCAAAAGAAAGTAAGTTTTATAAGAAATGTACATAGTAACAAAACAAACTAAATTTCAGTAAATAATAATTTTTAAGTCAAAGGATATCATTTAATTTTCAAAGATACTAGAGATATACTAAACACTTTTAAAAAGCATTAATAAAGAAATTATTTTATAAATCAATAACACTCCTTTCTTTCTTATTTTTAACCAATAAAGCTTTTAATGCTATAGGTAAGGGTTACTTACTAATAAACTTAAAAAAAAAAATCAAAAGCACTTTATCAAATTTATATATTTTTAAAAGCAATTTATCAAATTTATATTTTTTAGATTGATTCTTTCAACTAGCTATTACGATTTTCATTTACCTTACCTGAGTATGTGGATACCACGATTTCATCATAGCCATCTTTCCCTACACAACCACCCTGGATTGATGTGACACTCTCAGACAACGTCTACAATGAATTTAAATCAAGCACTTCATCAATAAAATTTCACAAAGTTAAATAAGCTACAAAACTTATTTTCCTATCTCCCAACATTCAATATATTTTTATTGAATACTTCTGAGATTGGAAAGGTGAAAATCCTGCACAAGTGGCCAGAAATTCCAGTGTTTTTCATTATGAGGAAAGGAGACTGAAAATGACTCATGTATCTGTGTGTACCACTCAGCTGCAGTAGTTATTAATAAGCAAAGATCATTTATTTATATAATGAAGTAAGTTCTTTTTAGAAAAACATTACATAAGCAAAACTCTTAACACATTTAGTTTATTATCTGAATTCCACAGACCACCTCTCATGTGTTTTCTCCAAGCAGTTTCTTAGAAGAATAAAGAAAATGATAGCTAACATGGGACCTCTAGGGAATTTGCTATTATGGAGAGAAACCCTGTTTTTCAGGAGTTTATATCTCTTTAAAGAAATACTTCCCAAACTTGTCTGACAATAATTACTTGGATGAGTCAACCAGGAATCTGTTTTTAACAAATACTCTAGATCAGTGGCTTTCAAGCTATTTGAAAAGTAATCAATAAGTTTTATACTGCAATCTGGTATACTTCACATATGAACATATACAACAACAGGAATAACTTAAAAGGCTTAAGTATTGTACTCTGATATATTCTAATCTATTCTCTTTCATTAAGAAAAAAAATGGGCTGGCAACCCAGCAGCTCTGCTAGGTAACTCTTACTAGGCAAAGCCCAAAACCATTGTTCTAAAGGAGAAGGTAGAGGGAATGGACACTAGCATTAAAAATGCTAGCCGTCTTCACCCTCCCTGTAGAAGGCAAATCACTGAGCTATTCCGCAAATCAGACTATCTTAGCTGTTCCTGAGCTAATTACCTGAGGGATTCAAGTAACAGAGGTTTGATTAAATATCTGCATACAGTTAGGTTCATAAGTACATTTTTCTTTTCCTTTGGGCATGCTGTATGGCTTGTAGGATCTTAGTTCGCTTACCAGAGATTGAACCCATGCCCCCCACAATAGAAGCATAGAGTCCTAACCACTGGACTGCCAGGGAAGTCTAAGTGCATTTTTAATGAGTGTCCCAGTGTACTTAATATATACACTAGAACTCTTTGAACTTTTTTGTTCATGTTCCTGCTAAAGTTAATTCTGAAAAAAAAAAAAAACTGCATCCATTCCTGTGTACATTTTTCAACTTTCAGATTTTCATCATTACTATATTTTAATTATTTAACTTTTAGTCTTCGCTTTCTGACTTCTGAAGTTTTTTTATCTTGCTTAGGAAATTCTCTTATCACCAATATTATAAGGATTATATTTTTATTATTTCATTATGTTACTGTTTTCAGCCATCTTCCTTTCTTCTCTGCCTTCCACCTTCCCGCCGTCCCTCCCTTCTCTTCTTTTATCTGTCTATTTTTGGTGGCAGCTGGGTCTCTGCTGCTGCTTGTGGGCTTCCTCTAATTGTGGAGAATGGGGGCTGCCCTTTGTTGGTGGGCGGGGGCTATCCCTGCGGGGAGGGGCTTCCCTTGTTGCGGAGCACAGGCTGGAGGCACACAGGCTGGAGGCACACCGGCTTCAGCAGTTGCGGCTCATGGGCTGAGCTGCTCCGAAGCATATGAGGTCTTCCTGGAGCAGGGATCGAACACATGTCCCCCGCGTTAGCAGGCGGATTGTTAACCACTGGAGCAACAGGGAAACCCCCTCAAGTGATTATTAATTATAACTTACTCTCTCCTCACTTAGAAGTACCTTATTTAACCTACTGTACTCAGGAACAGTTAGAAAATTAAAAAAAACTGTAATTTCTACATTTTTTTTGCCAATACAACATTTTAATGAAATTCATTTACTTTATGTAATTCAAGTTATCTTTTTATAAAAGACCTAGAGTTGTAGAATTAGTTAATTCAATTTATATTTTGTAAAACCAGTCACAAACCATAAAACAAGAGATCCTAGGCAATACAGTATAGACATATTTTATGTAAGTAACAACATAGAATACTAATTAGGGGAATTCACAAAAAAAGACCTTGGTCATGGTTCAAAATGTTGGTGAGTAAATACATAAATTTAAGTTAAAATGTGATGTTTAGGATTCCCCAGGTGGTCCAGTGGTTGTGAGTCTACCTGCCAATGCAGGGGACACAGGTTTGATTCCTGCCCCAGGAGGACTCCACATGCTATGGAGCATCTAAGCCCTTGCGCCACAATCCCTGAGCCCACACCCCACAACTACTGAAGCCTGCACACTTAGACCCACGTTCTGCAACAAGGGAAGCCACCACAGTGAGAAGCCCACACACCCCAACTAGAGAGTAGCCCCCACTCGCTGCAACTGGAGAAAGCCTGCATATGGTGACGAAGACCCAGTGCAGCCAAAAATAAATTAACTAAAAAATATTTTTAAATGCAATGTTTAAGGTATACGTATATTATCTTTTTATGATCTGCTCCTTAACTTTTTTGATTAACCAACTGTCAATCCAGACTGTGTCAAATAAGACGACTTCTCCTGATTAGAAAGACAAAAAAGTGAGTGACATCAGGAATGAAGACGAGATAACAAATCTGCAGCTTTAACATAATGTGAAAGCAGTACCTCTGTCATCAAACAAACAGAAGAAAGACTTGAAAGACAGGAATCCTTAGTGCCACACCTGGCAGAGGGGACACATGCTATGTCATTACTGGCATTTGGAAAAGAAGTCAAAGAGGAGATTTGAGGTCTAAATAGGAAAGTTTCCCAGGGGTTAATGAGAAAAACTAAGAGATCTCCAACATAGGACAATTATGTATGTTTAAGCCTAAACTGTTATTTGCATCATTAACAAGGTGACTTTTTATATAAGATGAATATGAAATATATCTAGAAAATATGTTGTACAATGTTTTTATCCCCATATTATCTATATAATACTATACTTTATCTGTGCGTCAAAACATCTGTATTTACTGACATGCAATTAAAGTAGGTACTGGGAGAACTTCTACCACAATTAGAGAAACTAGACAAAGAAAGAAAAATTGATACTGAGTTGTGACTTTTTGTTGTTTTTAAACAGCCTCAACACATCATGCATGAGGCAGAAGAGGGAAACCCTGGAGAGGAGAACACCACTTCATGAAAATGAAAGATTCAGTTTATGCGAGAATGCTTCTCCATGTGACTCTATACCTTGGGATAAAGAAGCCTAATTATGCTTAAAATTTATGAGCTAAAAATTACTCTTATCTAGTATTTCTTATACAGTAGACCTTGGGTGACTAAAAGTGAAATTGCTACTTTGCTCTCTCTGTTTAAGGATATTTTTTATATCATCTCAACAATATGAAGTTTATTCTCCAAATCTTATTACTTTAAAACAACACAATCTCATTTATGTTACCCAAACATATAAATGTTACTCCTATAATATATTATGCATTATAGAAACTAAGGTAAAATATTTAATAATTTAGATATAGAATATTTAGAAATCAAATGAAAAAGTAATTCATTGTTCAGCTTGAGGGCAATATCTATTATTCAAATATAAGAGCAGTCTAGACAAGATTTTGATAATATCAAAGCAGCAATATTTTAAGCCAAACACAAGATTTTAACATAATCATTTAATAAAACACAGACTGTCAGCCATTTCTATAATTGTTTGATGAATGATAAACATATATAGTCTTCTTAAAAATGAACTTACATGATCAAATCGTAGAACAGGCTCATTGGCATTATCAAAACTATATACTTCCACCATTCCATCATCTCTTCCAACAAGTAAATCTTTAACCCCATCACCCACAATGTCAAAGCTGTCAACACACAAAATACCTTTAAAAAAAGGTAAGTGATAAATTAGCAATAATACTGATATTGCAGTCAAATATACTATGAATGAAAAAAAATCTATATATCAGAGTAGAGAAAAAAAAAAAAACAGTAAATTACAACTGTGGCAATAACTTCCTAATTCAATTCCCTGTCCTTAATTTCAACCTGTTTCCTGGCAAATCCACTCTCTACGGAGTGTTTTTGTTTTAGTTTTGGTAAATTAGATCACATCATATTACCACTTACAGTTTTCCAATGACTCCCCACTGCACCTAGACTAAAATTCAAACCCTTTACCAAGGCTCCCAAGAACCTACATGACTTGGCCATAGCCTACCTCTGACTTCATTTCATGCCATATTTAGCCACACTGGTCTTCCTTCTGCTCCTCAAACGAATAGAATTTACCTCTGCCTCAAGTTCTCTGCCTTTATTTTTTCCTCTTCCCAGACATTTTTTTCCCTTCAATGTTTTGCATTGTTAACATATTTTCTCATAAATCAGATTTCATGCTGTACTTATAAAGAGCCATCCAAATTTACCAAGTCAGATAAAAATTCCCCTTAGAAAGGTATAAATTCCTTACAAAAAAGGAATATTCTTTGATCTCACTGTACTTCTTTGACTCATACCAAGTACTCCCAAATTCCAATTAATTCCCTACAGCAAACAATGAAAACTGGATTTGAGCCGAGATTGATGTTATAGATAAACGTTAGCCCATAAAAGCCTATCCATCCCAAATTACTATTAGTATATCCTGTGTGTTCTCAGTAGTTGTGTCTGACTCTTTCTGACCCCTTGGACTGTAGCCCACCAGTCTCCTCTGTCCATGGGATTTTCCAGGCAAGAATACTGGAGTGGGTTGCCACATCCTACTCCAGGGGATCATCCTGATCCACAGATTGAATCAGTATCTCTTATGTTTCCTGCATTCACAGGTGGATCCTTTACCACTGAGCCACCTGGGAAGCCCCGTTAGTACATCTTACCTTAAAAAGTTACAGCAAAACTGATAGACCTGCTAAATAAACAAATAGTAAATACACATGAGGTGGCTCTGTAAATTGCTAGGTCTGCTCTGCCTTACGGATAAAGGAAACAGGATGAACTATACAATGCAGGTTGGTCTATTTATCTATCTGTCTCTGTGGCCAAGCACCATGCAGCAGGCAGGGTCTTAGTTCTCCGACCAGGATCAAATTCATGCTCTTGGAAGTGAAAGCATGGAGTCCTAACCACTGGACTGCCACGGAATTCCCAGGCTATTTTATTCAATAATCACTAAAATTCAGAATCTGAGTTACATAAAAAACATACCTCCCCTCTTTTTCTCATTTCGAATTTCCCACTTGTGTATTGGTTTGGATGTAGTGATCTGAATAAGCCCAAGTTTTCCATCTGACGTTCCAAACAAAAGGTCTTCTCCAGAGTCACCTAGTTACAGTTAAAGTCAACATATTATAGTTATCTCACAGCTCACACTATTCCTTTAAAATTAAAATACTTTGCTATATATTGGCTTTCATATAAAATCTCATTTAAAATATAATGAAAAGACAGATTTTAATTAATTTACTTATTTTAGAAAGATGGTTATACATTCACAGAATTTTATAACCATAAGAGATGGTTTCCTCATCAAGTAATCTTGAGATGAGGAAACTGAAAAGTCAAGTTCAGTGACTCATTACTGTTAGCTACTGGCAAGTTAGAAGACAACTTTCTCTATTTCAGTTCAAGTTCTTTTTACAGTTTCCCATTTTCACTTAATATATAGTTAAATGATTAAAACCCTGAAACATCTAAACTTAAATAACATAACATTATTTGATTGTCAAAAATTAAATCATCATTACCGCCATTTCCATTGTGTAGGGCTAAAACAGTAGGTGGGCCAGAAACTTCAATTTCATACGTCACATCAGATCCCTGAAGGAGAACAAGTATTTTAAAACTAAAACAGAATACAAATTGAAATACTGATAATAAAAGGATTCATAGATAACATCAATATTCATATAAAGAACTCTAGAATAGAACTATTGGGAAAAAAACAGATTGTGAATATTAACTTTTGTTAGCAAACTTGCACGTTGACTCATTTTACATATATATACATACATACATACATATATATATATATATATATATATATATATATATATATATTGCCAAGTCACTTCAGTCATGTCCGACTTTGGCGACCCCATAGATGGCAGCCCACCAGGCTCCCCCATTCCTGGGATTCTCCAGGAAAGAACACTGGACTGGGTTGCCATTTTCTTCTCCAATGCATGAAAGCAAAAGGTGAAAGTGAAGTCGCTCAGGCATGTCCGACTTAGCGACCCCATGGACTGCAGCCTACCAGGTTCCTCCATCCATGGGATTTTCCAGGCAAGAGTACTGGAGTGGGGTGCCATTGCCTTCTCCAATATATATATATATATATATATATATATATATATATATAAATAAATATAAAAGAGCAAGGAAATAAGTATTTCAAATATTCTCCACTTTGAATAATTTTCATTTTAGGTACTTTGCATGAAAACTTGACACTGGTAAATTTCCCTATCAAAACTTTCTAGGAACAAGCTTTTTCTTCTGTCCTAACTTGGGGCACATTCAAACAGACTCAAAGCTACTTCCTAAGGAAAATTCTGTATCTCCAAAACCCACTCTAGTAAGACGCAGAATTCCCTGCTATTTAGATAAGAAAACAAGTTAAATTCTGTCTTTTTTTCAATTTTGTCACTTATAATGCTTTAATTTGGTGCATGGTATTTGTGAAGCTGTTAAAGAATGAGATAGAAGTATTAAATTCACATAGAAAAAATACGATAAATCTCTCAATGAAGAAACATTTGCAAAATTACAGTAAATCTGATATACCATTTTGTTTAAAAATTTTAAATACATATAGAATATATGAGTCATATGCTTTATACTTTATTTAGAATAACATTAAGTATTCACAGGTATCTGTATCTAACTATACAAACACAAAACTATAACTATATAAACACAAACTGTTTTAAAAAGGCTACCTTTGGGGTAATGGATTGCATACAGAAGCAGAGGGGAAGTAGGTAAGAAGTGTGCAGGTCAGAGGAAAGACTTCAAGTTTTTACTTTCCACAGTAAGCACACGTGTCACTGGTTAAACAAAGCAGGGTCCTAGAATTCAGTCAGGTCAACTTCTAAATGGATGTGAGTCAGCTCCTATTAAAAGCCTTACTCAAACAACTCATACTGGGGAGCACAGGCTAGGGGAGAGATCAATCATCCATGCTCCTAGAGAGAATCTCGAACATTACCTTAGTCACCCATAGGGGAAAAAAAAGAACTGATGTCTAAACATACAGCTGATTCATTTTGCTGTACAGCAGAAACTAGCACAACATCATAAAGCAAATAAACATCAATAAAAATTAATTTTAAAAAAGGGGGGCTGATGCTAAAAATGGCCATCTGGTAGTACAGAATAAATAGCTATACTTTTTGTTCAATTGCACTATCATCATCCTAAATTTTGATACAAATAATTCATCCATTTACATTTAAACTTATATTATATTTTTGTCATTTACATTTGAACTTTATTTTATGGGTCCTGGGTGTGTGTGTATGTGTGTGTGAGAGAGAGTGTGAAAGTCACTTTCGGAATTCTTTGGTGCTCCAGTGGTTAGGACATTGCACTTTCACTGCCAAGGGTCTGAGTTCAATCCTTGGTCGGGGAACTAACATCCCACAAGCTGCACAGCAGGGTCAAAAAAAAAAGTCACTTTCAAGAAGACAGTTGTAACTAGTATTATTAATAACAATGGCCTTAAGTAGTTGCTTTAGCCAATCACAGTTTTTAATAGAAATATAAAGATAATAAATAATTTTTCAAATATTTACTGAGTGCTTATTCTGTTCAACATATTGTCATAAATGCTGGATAAACTCAAATGATACAATCTTGATCTCAACTCTCCCTTGTTAAAGCCTAACACCTTCTCCCCAATCCAACTTCCTCTTTTAGTTTGATTTTTGGGGAGAGGGAAGGGTGATAGAAACATTCAGAAAATTAAGATCATGGCATCCGGTCCCATCACTTCATGGCAAACAGATGGTGAAACAGTGGCTGACTTTATTTTTTTTGGCTCCAAAATCACTGCAGATGGTGACTGCAGCTATGAAATTAAAAGATGCTTGCTCCCTGGAAGAAAAGCTATGAACAACCTAGACAACATATTGAAAAGCAGAGACATTACTTTGTCGACAAAGGTCCGTATAGTCAAAGCTATCGTTTTTCTAGTAGTCATGTATGGATGTGAGAGTCAAACTATAAAGAAAGGTGAGTGCCAAAGCATTGATGCTTTCGAACTGTGGTGTTGGAGAAGACTCTTGGGAGTCCCTTGGACTGCAAGGAGATCAAGCTAGTCCATCCTAAAGGAAATCAGTCCTAAATATTCACTAGAAGGACTGATGCTGAAATTGAAACTCCAATACTTTGACCACCTGATGCAAAGAACTGACTCATTAGAAAAAACTCTGACACTGGGCAAGATTGAAGGCAGGAGGAGAAGGGAATGACAGAAGACGTCACTGATTTGATGGACATGAGTTTGAGCAAGCTCCGGGAGTTGGTGATGGACAGGGAAGCCTGGTGTGCTGCAGTCCATGGGGTCGCAAAGACGACTGAGAGACTGACCTGAACTGAGGGTGATAGACAGGAAAAAAAAAATAAAAGTGGGGAAGTAAATGTAGCAAAAGTACTACATTCTAATTAAACTAACTCAGATATCATGTATGGGGTGAAGGGGAGAAAAGTGTCCTTTTTTCCATATATACCTCTCTAAAAACTTGCTAAAGATTTCAACACATTTGCCTCAAGTTAAAAAAAAAAAAAAATAAGGTTAGCCAAGTAAAACACTAAAAAATTTTCAGATATAATTTTAAGATATTTAAAGTGGTAGTGGTCACTAAAGTAATTTATCTCAATTATACATTCTTCATCAATATTTACATACCTAAATTATGAAAAACTATAAAAATGCAAATAACAGTAACCTGTAAAACTCGGAGTACTCTGTCCTGGCAGGCCAACACCGGTACTTCACGAAGTAGTCTTTCCACTGGAAGGCAGATGACATCATTGATTTTGTCCCCAGAAAGGTAATAATGTTGGTCTTTGCAGTCACAATAATGGTTATAGATGTAACTTGCACTGAGAAAAAGGTCTGAGCCAGATATGTGCCTGAGAGTATGAAAAGTAATTTAAGACATCCACATTTTTAAAAATAAGCATAGGAAACTCCTGAATTATTTTCAGAGATGAAAAGTTTATTTATTTACAGTTTACTATCATTTTATCATAG
Organism: Bos indicus x Bos taurus; assembly: GCF_003369695.1. Taxonomy (NCBI): domain Eukaryota; kingdom Metazoa; phylum Chordata; class Mammalia; order Artiodactyla; family Bovidae; genus Bos; species Bos indicus x Bos taurus. Next base: position 3,463,857 of record NC_040081.1, on the reverse strand, counting down.
ACTCAGAGAATACTGTTTGTTTTCATTTCCCATACTTATTCTAGCCTTTTGGTATAGCCATGATTTTGAAAGCTGAAAATGAGGTTCTTAAGGCCTCGGACTTCTCAAAAATTGAGTTCAGAAAAACTATAAACAAAGATAGGATAACGGTAATTCACCTGTCTACACCTGGACAATTAATATATCAAAAAGTAGGTTTTTTTTTTAATGTGTACTATGTGCCAAGCACTGTCCTAAGTGACTTAAATATATTAGCTCAATCCTCATAACTCTATAAACTAGGAACAATTATTCTTAGTTTATACAATTATCCCTTTTTAAGGGGAATAATATTAATAAAATGTTAAGTAACTTGCCTAAATGCACAGTAGACAGTAGACTGGATTGCAACTCAGGTAGCTTTAACTCTCCAGTTATCTTTCTTGCATGCTCAGCCATTCGGTTGTGTCTGACTCTTTGCAATCCCATGGACTGTAGCCCACTAGGCTACTCTGTCCATGGAACTTTCCAGGCAAGAATACTGGAATGAGTGAGTGAGTTGCCATTTCCTACTCCATATCTTTCTTACTACCACACTACATAGAATAAGGCTATCTAAATTGAATCTACCTGAAACTAAATAATAAATAGTGGAAAAAAATGATTTCATTAGAATTTTAACTTGAAAAAAGAAATAATAAGTTCATTTAAAATTATATTTAATAAAATTTAGAAAATAATCATAATTATATTCTAATTCTTAGAATGAATCAAGTTTTCATTGGGGGAGGTAAAATATTTGACAAAAATTATATACTAATATATTATTTTCACTAGATAGCTATCATCACTTGTGATCATAAAGAGGGTATTTATTTGAATGTAAATATCTGGGGAGTTCTTTCACTTCTTTTATACTTTGGTTATGAATCATAACTGAATATAAATACTATAAATGTCTTGAAAAGATTTCAATAACCAATTGATTATATATTGATTCCAGGTCAAATTCAATTTCTGACTCATAAAGTATTTTTAGTTGTTTCCTAGATAACCTATTAAGATATGATACTTAATCAGATGTTTGTTACCTATCCAAAATATTGTAATTGGACATGTAAAAATATAAAGAGAGAATAAACATACATAGCTTTAATGCTTTCAGTGAGGTTTGTTTCAAAAGAGAGGAACTGTTTTCCTCTCTTTGTGAAGCCTCTAATTTCAGATCCTGCAGCAATAAAAATTTTCTCCTGGGGTGTATTAAGAGCCCCTCCTAGTTCCAATCTTGCAATCTTCTGCCCAGGTAAAGTCTTGAACACTGTCTGCAAAAATTGTTAAGGGAAAAATTAAGTACACAAACTTACTACAAATATATTCCTTTACCATACAAAATGTGGTGCTTTTAAATTTACAAAAGTTTATAGTTTTACTGTATAGGAACACCTGTAGATACAAATGTGCTTACTTCAACCGTCTTGTGGATTTTTTTGCTAAATATCTTCAAACTTTATGTTTATTCCCCCACATATTTCAATAACATCATTAAAATCTAAATTCTTGCAACTCAAAGTATGGCTCACTAAGCAGCAAAACAGCATCACTTTCCTTATTAGAAATTCAGACCCTCAGGCTCAACTGTAGATCTACTGAATGAGAATCTGCACTTTACCAAGACTCCCCATCTGGTTCCAATGGACATGTTTTTACACTTTAATCATCTTTTTATGGGCTTCCCTGTGACTCAGCTGGCTAAGAATCTGTCTGCAATGCAGGAGACCTGGGTATGATCCCTGGGTTGGGAAGATCCCCTGGAGAAAAAAATGGCTACCTCCCCCAGTATTTTAATCATCTTTTTAAAAGTAATTTCTCATGGTTCCCTCACAATTTTAGAAATTTTAGTAGTATAAACAAAGGACTACAGAATCTACTGAAAACCTGAGTGTATAACTTCATATCTCTCTTTATTTAATTGGAAGTATTTGCATTATTAATTTCTTTTTCCTTACTTTCTATTTTATTATTGGCATCAGTTTCTTCCTTCACCCTCAATGACTTTATACACAGAGAACAAAATATCTGGAAGAATATATGAATAATGGAAACACTGAGTTTCTGATAGTTTTTACCTGCTTCATCTTTTTGCAAATTCCATATAAGGTATAATGAAGATAAGAGTTCACATCTCAGACTTATCACTTTTAAATTATAGTCTATGAATATGATAATATAATAATCACTTCCTTGACTAGGCTATATTAAGTGGTAAAGGTGATGCGATGGTCATTTCCAGGTTGCACTCTGTTATGTAAGACTCTATCTTAGCAGACTGGACAGATTTTTCCATTGGCCTGAAGAAGCAGGTTGCCATGTTGTGAGAGGGCCTGTGAGAAGACCACACAGCAAGGAAGTGTGGGGGCCTCAAATGATGAAAGCAGGCCTGGGCTTATAGACAGCAATAAAGTGGGGATCTCAGTTCAATAATAATAAAGAATTGAATTCTTCAAACAGCCAAGTTTTGGCCTCATGGAATAGGACCCTGAGCTCCAGAAAGAAATTGAGCCTGGCTAACATCTATGTTGCAGCCACATGAGGCCTCAAGGCTGGATTCCTGCCTCTGAGAGATAATAAATGTGTTTCATTGTTAGCCCCTAAATTTGAGGTAATTTGTTACAAAGCAGAAAAAACTAATATATCACCTTAGAATGTCAAAGATGTTTTACAAACAGCTAACAAATGACTCTTATGCTGCCTGAAGTCTCATACTTCATATCACTACTTCCTTTAACCCATTTTTCATTGTGCTTTAGAAAAAGCTTAACCTGGGAGTATTCAAAACATACACATACCACTGCTTCTCCCTTCTTCATGCCAAAGCACATAACTATGCCATCATGATCTCCAACAACCACCTGTAACAGATTGAAGAGAATCTAAAATTACACGTTATTAACTTATATGGGGAAACAAGATCCACAATATAGAAATTATAATTTTTAAAAACAGAGATCAGAAAACCTAGTAAAGACAGCCCTACAAAAAAATATTCACTAAAGAATTATAGGAAAGGGAAAAAGAGAAGCCTGTGGGAGTTGTTAACAAAAGTAGCTGGTTTCCTACAAGGTAAAGAGAACAAAAGAATACAGATGGATATGGCAAGGAGGTGACTTTTTCCCCGTCACCAGGGCATAAGAATGTTGTAAGATTAATTTTTAAAGCATTACGAAAGTAAGTTTGTGACAGACCTATTTGATATATTTAAAAGCTTTTTTTGTTTTTTAATTTTTATTGAATATAGTTGATTTACCTAAACAAAAACTTTTGCATAGCAAAGGAAATCATAGAAAAAAAGAAAAGAAAATCTATCAAATGGGAGAAAGTATTTGCAAATAATATGAGCAATAAGGGGTTAATATATAAACAGCTCATACAGCTTAATATTAGAAACACAACCTGATTGAAAAATGGGCAGAAGACCTGAATAAACATTTTTCCAAAGAGGAAATGCAAATAGCCAACAGGGACATGAAAAGATGCTTAACATCCCTAATCATCAGAGAAATACAAATCAAAACCACAATGATATCACCTCACACCTGTCAGAATGGCAATCATCAAAAATAACATAAATAACAAATGCTGACAAGGATGTGGAGAAAAGGAACTCTTGTACTCTGTTGGTGGGAATATAAATTGGTGCAGTCACTGTAGAAAATAATATTGAGGTTTCTCAAAAAACTAAAAATAAAACTACTATATGACCCAGAAATGCCACTCCTGGGCATATATCTGAAAAAACCAAAAACATGAATTCAAAAAGATATATGCACCCCAATGTTCATGGCACTGTTTATAATTGCCAAGATATAGAAACAACATAAATGCCCATTAACAGATGAATGGATAAAGAATACTACTCAGTCATAAAAAAGAATGAAATTTCCCATTTGCAAATAACATGGATGAACTTAGAGGGCATGATGTTAAGTGAAATAAGTCAGACAGAGAAAAACAAACCATATATCATTTGTATGTGGAATCTAGAAAACACAACAAATTAGTGAATATAACAAAAAGTAGCAGAGTCACAAATATAGAAAACAAACTGCCAGGGGTTGCCAGTTGGGAGAGGGAAGGAGAAGGGGCAACACAGGAGTAGGGATTAAGAGATACAAACCAGTATGTATAAAATTAGGTACAAGGATATACTGTACAACACAGAGAACAGAGCCAATATGTTATAATAACTATAAATGGAATATAATGTTTAAAAATTATTAATCACTATATTGCATACCTGTGACTTACATAATATTATACACCAACTATATTTCAATAAAAAATAAACAAAATAAAATGATCTTAAAAATATTATAAATGAGTCCTAAGACCAAAAAGTTTGAAAAGTGTTGCTTTAGTAGACTGAATACAATAAATGATTATCAAAAATCTGTTGGTTTATCTTGATAAAATGTATTATATGATAATACTGTATTTATTTTGCAGCTATTAAAGAACCCCATTAGTATACTAAGAAATTATATTGTCTTACAGAAATTGCAGGATTAATATTTCTATAAAAATAATCAATATTGTTTGTTAAATATAAAGTTTAAAATAAAAATTACTCTTAAAATATGACAAAGTTTTTAAAAAGTATTTTCTCTACAGCATATTGTGTTTTATATTTCTTTTTTCATATATACAATCTGGTATGCACAAGTACACTCAGGGAAAATTATTCCCAGAAAAATGGAACATAGTTTTCAACTAGTTTGCTAATACTATTTACTGATTGTACATGATACTTATAATGTACAAGAAAATTACTGTATATAAGTGTCCCTTGGTATTCCAACCTCTGTTCAAATTAACAGAAATCCATTTCCACTTTAGCTTTGAAATTAAAATAAAAACCCATCACCCAGTTTTCCAATTATCAAGTGTTTTCCCAATAGTGTTTGATTTGTCATATCCCATGGAGTATTTTAAAAACTTATTTATTTATTTGGCTGCTCCAGGTCTTAGTTGCAGCACACAAGATCTTCAATCTTCATTGGGACATAAGACTCTTTGTTGCAGCATGTGCGATCCAGTTCCCCAGCTAGGGATCGAACACAGGCCCCCTGCATTGGGAGCACAGAGTCTTAGCTACTAGACCAAAGCAAATCCCAGACATCAGATCATTTCACCTCTAAATATTTCAGATGTGTACCCCTGAAGTAAACCATAATCACAATATATTATCACAAGTAATAATTTCTTAAATGGTCTAATCATAAATCTGTGTTCAAATTTCTATGATTTTTTTAAAAAAATGTCTTTATAAGTTGGTTAGTTTGAATTAAAATCTGAAGTCCAAAAAAAAAAAAAAACTTATTAATAAAGAAGGGCATATAAACCTTTCCTCTGTAAGAGCTAGAGATATGGAGGCATCAGTATCTCTACATTACCTTTTGTGTGGCTCTATGTTTTGAGGCAGGAAGTAGCTTCATAGTCTTCTGAGAGGTCACTCCCACCTAAGGAAACACATCAGCTGCCTAGTTAATGTTTTCTAATACATTAATTTGAAGTTATACCTCAAAGATTAAAAGGACCAGCAGATTCTAATCATAGTAAGCCTTAGTTTTGTAATTGCAATTAGTGATATGAAATAATTGTTATCAGCAGTGAATTTATTTTCTAATGAAATATGCCACAAAAGTCAGAATATAGGAAACAATCAAAAACAGTAAAATTCATGCTATAAAGTTGTCAAGTCAAATATAATTATGTGACATTACTGGCAAGGTACTTCACACAAAAAAATTATATCTAGAGGCCTTTTCTTACAACTTCATACGGCTGTTAAAGAAGAGTTTGTAATGAAAAATCTTTAGAAATAGATTATTATTGAAAATGGAACAGAGAAGATTTTTGCTAAGACACCAACATGCTGATGACAATGACATCCAATCTAACTGATGATGAAGATTTTTTACAAAAGGTACAGAAGATGAAAACAGCATGGTTTGCTCAGCAGAGAAATGTCAGTAGTTAGGCATGGTTGGGGGAAGAGAATGAGACCAAAGGGAGAGAAATTGAGACAATAGACCATGAAAGAATTTACATATTGTACATACAGATCTATCCTGTTATTCTGTATTCTATGGAATAGTGTTAAAGTTTAAACTAATCTACTTAGATTTGTATTTTTGAAACATCAGTCTAGCCAGTGTTGTGAAGTATGGGTTGGAGGGAGAGGAGGATGGAGGCTATTATCCAAGAGAGGAGGACTGAACTGGGGATAACAGAGATGGAGGGAGAAAACGTGACAGATTCAACAGATACTTCAGAGACAGAAACAGCAAAATGTGATGACCAGATGGATATGGAAGATATTAAGGTGGGATCATAAGAAACGCTGGGATGGAAGACACACAAGCTGGAATCAAGATTGCTGGGAGAAATATCAATAACCTCCGATATGCAGATGACACCACCCTTATGGCAGAAAGTGAAGAGGAACTAAAAAGCCTCTTGATGAAAGTGAAAGATGAGAGTGAAAAAGTTGGCTTAAAGCTCAACATTCAGAAACCTAAGATCATGGCATCTGGTCCTACCACTTCATGGGAAATAGATGGGGAAACAGTGGAAACAGTGTCAGACTTTATTTTTGGGGGCTCCAAAATCACTGCAGATGGTGATTGCAGCCATGAAATTAAAAGACACTCCTTGGAAGGAAAGTTATGACCAACCTAGATAGCATATTAAAAAGCAGAAATACTACTTGGCCAACAAAAGTCCATCTAGTCAAGGCTATGGTTTTTCCAGTGGTCATGTATGGATGTGAGAGTTGGACTGTGAAGAAACCTGAGCACTGAAGAATTGATGTTTTTGAACTGTGGTGTTGGAGAAGACTCTTGAGAGTCCCTTGGACTGCAAGGAGATCCAACCAGTCCATCCTAAAGGAGACCAGTCCTGGGTGTTCATTGGAAGGACTGATGTTGAAGCTGAAACTCCAATACTTTGGCCACCTCATGTGAAGAGTTGACTCATTGGAAAAGACCCTGATGCCGGGAGGGATTGGGGGCAGGAGGAGAAGGGGATGACAGAGGATGAGATGGCTGGATGGCATCACCGACTCGATGCACGTGAGTTTGTGTGAACTCCAGGAGTTGGTGATGGACAGGGAGGCCTGGCATGCTGCGATTCATGGGGTCGCAAAGAGTCAGACATGACTGAGCTGAACTGAACGGGAAGTATCTGGCATAAGTCTCAAGTAAAGTGACAGGATAAACATTTGTACCATTAGCCAAAAGAGGATTACTGGGAAAGGGGATGGAGAAGAGGGAAAGTCTAGGGCTGAAATACTGAGAGGCAGGGTGGTGTAACAGAAAGAGCTGCTGCTGCTGCTAAGTGCTAAGAGATTTTGTTTCAAATAGGAACTGCATCAGTTTGGCTATTATGAAAACTACCTTCTTTGAATCCCTTTGATCGTCACGTACCGACTTTGAGAATTTTTGTGAAGGAAAATATATCTGAAGTTCCAATACTTTGGCCACCTGATGCTAAGAGCTGACTCACTGGAAAAGACCCTAATGCTGGGAAAAACTGAGGGCAGGAGAAGGGGATGACTGAGGATGAGATGGTTGGACATGGGTTTGAGTAAGCTCTAGGAGACAGTGAAGGACAGGGAAGCCTGGCGTGTTGCATGCAGTCCATGGGGTCCCAAAGAATCTGACACGACTGAGCGACGAACAACAATACAATATATGCACAAAAGGGAAACTGAGAATAAACCAGACCTCGAAAACGGCTACCATTGCTTTTATTACGATCCTGGTAGCCAGGTCCAGCTCACAGTACGAAATAAGTGTCTGGCCCGAGGGACACGAGACTGAGTAGAGAAGGAGAGTCAGGAGTTTGAAGCCCACAGGTAGCTGCAGCCAGAGGGGAGGAGAAGGGCCTTGGGGAGGAATCCCGGATCGCGTCAGGACACTCGGAGCATCTTCAGGACGCCGGCACTCCGAGGCGGGGTGGGGGTGGGGGGGGGGCGGTTCTCCTTCTTCCCAAATGCCGGCGGACCAGCCCCGATGGCAAGCCTGTGCGGAAGGCGTCTGGAGGGCTCCACTCACACCCACTCCTTCGCCGCTCGGCTCCCACAGACCCCAACAAACGGCAGTGGAAGGATCGAATCCTCTCTTAGAGCGGGGCTCATCTCGCGCAGCGTCCGCCCCAACCCCTCAGGTTTACCTGCAAATAATCCGCTCGGTTTAGATTCAGATCCATAACAGCGGCACGGAGGCGGCGGACAGCGCCAGGCCAGGCTAGGTGGGTCAAAGAGTGTGGTATCCCAGGCCTCAGGGGAAACTGCTAGCGACGCCTTTGAGGGGTAACGCCAGCTACTGTGGGTTCAGTGGGGGATGCAAAGGCGAAGCGTCAGGGCAGCGGCGTCCTGAGTGACGTCAGGACGTTCCTGCGAGTGGGCTCTGGAGGGCGTGAAGCCCCGCCCACCTCCCGACAGACCGCCCACTGACTGAACCCGCTCCAATGAGAGGCGGAGAGGGAAGGAGGGCGGGGTTCAGGAGCCCTGAGAGGAGTGGTTTCCAGGGAGACCAAGACGCAGAAGAGCTACGATGCCACTACTACCCTGAGCCCCAAGTCTTTGTCTTTGTGTGTGGAGCACTGACTTGAAGCCAGGGTAGATTCTGACCTCTTTTACCGCCACTGACCTCTTTCACCGCCACTGGAAAGGCTCCCTCAAAGAAATATGTTTCACCGCCCTAAGAGTCAGTTTACAAGCAGCAGTTCTCAAACTTTTGGCCCTAGGACCCCTTTCAGTTCAGTTCAGTTCAGTCGCTCAGTCGTGTCCGACTCTTTGCGACCCCATGAACCGCAGCTCGCCAGGCCTCCCTGTCCATCACCAATTCCCGGAGTTCACCCAAACCCATGTCCATCGAGTCAGTGATGCCATCCAACCATCTCATCCTCTGTCGTCCCCTTCTCCTCCTGCCCCCAATCCCTCCCAGCATCAGGGTCTTTTCAAATGAGTCAGCTCTTCGCATGAGGTGGCCAAAGTATTGGAGTTTCAGCTTCAACATCAGTCCTTCCAATGAACACCCGGGACTGATCTCCTTTAGGATGGACTGGTTGGATCTCCTTGCAGTCCAAGGGACTCTCAAGAGTCTTCGCCAACACCACAGTTCAAAAGCATTGATTCTTCGGTGCTCAGATTCTTTATAGTCCAACATCCACACATGGCCACTGGAAAAACCATAGCCTTGACTAGATGGACCTTTGTTGGCAAAGTAATGTCTCTGCTTTTTAATATGCTGTCTAGGTTGGTCATAACTTTCCTTCCAAGGAGTAGGCGTCTTTTGATTTCATGGCTGCAATCACCATCTGCAGTGATTTTGGAGCCCAGAAAAGTAAAGTCTGACACTGTTTCCACTGTTTCCCCATCTATTTCCCAAGAAGTGATGGGACTGGATGCCATGATCTTAGTTTTCTGAATGTTGAGGTTTAAGCCAACTTTTTCACTCTCCACTTTCACTTTCATCAAGAGGCTCTTTAGTTCTTCTATGGCTTTCTGCCATAAGGGTGGTGTCATCTGCATATCTGAGGTTATTGATATTTCTCCCAGCAATCTTGATTCCAGCTTCTGTTTCTTCCAGCCCAGCGTTTCCCATGATGTACTCTGCATATAAGTTAAATAAGTAGGGTGACAATATACAACTTTGACGTACTCCTTCTCCTATTTTGTAAAGGACCCCTTTACAAAACTCTTATAAACTGTTGAGGACCCTAAAGACCTTTGTTTATATGAATTATCTGTTGATACTTTCCAAATAGAACTAAATTTCTAAAAATAATGTTGAAAAAATAATGAACTCATTATGTATATATTTTAATGAAAAATCATTCTTTTCCAAAATAAAAGTAAAAAGACTGGCTTTGTTTGCAAATCTATTGACTGCCCACCTGAAGAATAAGCAAGGAAGTCCCGGATCTACTTCTGCATACAATCTATTGGTATATGTAGTTTCTGTTGTTGTTGTTACTGTAAGTATATGAAGAAAATGAGGCCCAAACTCAACAAGTGGTAGTTTTTGAAAAGTTAGTTGCAATGTGGAATGTGGCTTCATTTAACAAACAGATTTTTGAGGATGTTGTATATGTTATCAAAGATTCCATCAGAAAAAATTTGAAGTGTTGGAAAGTTGTCAGCCTCAGATGATGGGCACAAATTTTTGCAAATTCTAATTTGTGCTTAAAAGTTTGAATTTTAAGCATTGGCAACAAATGTCAATTATTTTCCTTTAAATGATAGTTTCCCTTCTTTAATTAACAAGGAAGTATATGCCAAGTACCCAAGTCTAAATAATCATAATTTGCCTGTCAGTCATGCTTTCAAAAAAAATGTACCATGAAAAAAATCAGTGAATTCAGCCAGCAACTCAAATAATCTTACAAGTGTTTTCCCTTGAAACAACTAATGTACTTCTATATTCACTAGAAATGCTTTGTGCATACTTCACATGTCACCCCACAGAATATTAAAAAAGATAATCCAGCATAGAGACTTAAAATTAACTATTTCCACTGCTTCATAAACGACATTTTTATTAATACATGAAGCATTGTTTCCTGTTGGTAACAAAGGGATGAAGAACAAAATGACTACAACAGTTTAAAGCCCTTGCCTTGATCCGTGCTTAAGTACCAGCAGTATTAACCCTTGTTTTTGTACAGTCAGTACAAATGTCAACACAGTGGAAAAGGCAAATAGAATCTTAGTATTATGAAAATACCTTCAAACTACAGATCTCCGAAAAGGCCTAAGGGATCCTCACACTGCTGCTGGCCTACAGTGGTGACCCAGGATCTGAGCACTGACCTTCCTTGACTGACTTCCATCAGTCTGTCCTTTGTGCCTATCATACTCCGCCTGCAGAAATACTGCAAACAAATAAGTGGTCTCTGTGGTCTATGAGGAGAGGGTTCACAAATGATTTCTGTGGCTTACTAAGGGAGAGTTCAGAAATGTTTGTGAAACAGGAATTAATCCCTTGAGAAGAGTTTCTTAAGAAAAAAAAAATGATTTACTACACAGAGATCTGAGAAGGTTCTACCTCGGTCCCAGGGTATTATGGACAACTTTTTTTCTGAGGCTAAAATAACTCTGTATGGAAATATACAACAATGCTTGAAGATGGTTTAGCTGTATATCAATTTGGAGAAAATATCAATTTAGACTCAATAAAAATACACATACATTATAGAAGTAAATAGAAAAATAAAGCCATGAAGAAGATGAAATAGAATAGTTATAGAATTTTATGGAATGTAGGGAGTTGGAAGTTATATTAAATAGGGCCTCCATAATAAAGTACCACAAACTGAGTGGCTTACAGAACAGAAACTTATTTTCCTGTAAGGCCTCACAGGCTAGGAGTACAAATCAAGGTGTCAGCAGGGAGCCAAACCAGTTCTCAAAGGCATTTTTCTCCTTGGTGCACACGCTGGCGTCTTCTTGCTGTGTCATCACGTGGTCTTCCCTCTGTGTCCTTCCATGTTCTAATCTCCTCTAATAAGGACACCAGTCATGAAGGATAAAGAATCACCCTAGTGACCTAATTTCAACTTAATTATCTCTTTAAAGGTCCTTTCTCCAAAAACAGTCACATTCTGAAGTACTAGGGGTTAGGACTTTAACAGATGAATTTGGAGATGAGGAGGGGAGCAGGGGGGACATAATTCAGCCTATAACAGAAAGAAATCTGTCTCATCTTAAAAGAAATAGAACGACCCCAAGCCCAAGGAGGGTGGTCTGCAGGAGTTCAATGGCTGTCTCTCAGGGGACATGTGGGAGAAGGGGTTGGGAGGGGAAGCAGGGGCTCTGGCAGTTGGAAAGCGACCACCGGATGTCAAAGAAAACAAAATTTTTATAACAACAACAGCAAAAGGAATAGAAGAAGCCACAAAGGAGAAAACAATATGAAAAATAAAGATTAGACATTTCATATGTCACAGAATTTTAAAATATAAAAACAAATGGGATAAATGTGTGCAGTTAGTATTCTTATAAACAATTCTTACAAATATTTTAAAAAGAAATACAATTATTCCAATTAAAAAAACATGAACAGACAATTCACAAAGAAGATGGCTTCTGCACAACCATGTAAAAATGTGTTACCTTCACTTGTAATCAATAATACTAAAGTAAGATACATTTTTTTTGCCTTTCAAATGAGAAAAACATTTAAACGATACCACTATATATGCTGTAGAGAGAACATGAGCTCAACCATGATAGTTTAAACTACTAATAAAACCATTTTCAAAAGCAACTTAGTAATATGTATCCAAATCTACAAATTATGAGGGAGGAGGGAGGGGGGTTCAGGATGGGGAACACGTGTATACCTGTGGTGGATTCATGTTGATGTATGGCAAAACCAATACAATATTGTAAAGTAATTAACCTCCAATTAAAATAAATAAATTTATATTAAAAAAATAAAATTATGTGGCTATATTTTTAACTCAGAACCCCAATTTTGGATATTTAGTCTATGAAAACCACAAAAAATAGGTTAGAAGCCATACTCAAGACATTATTTAAAACAGAGACCTAACTATCCACTAAATAGGGAAATAGTGCATCCACTTTGTGGGTCATTATGCAGCCATTGAAAGTGATAACAGGGAAGAAGCTAAATAGAGTTGGTCTCAGCTAGAGTCTGTGCTGTGCTGAGTGCTGTGCTCTTTGAGACCCCATGGACTATAGCCTGCAAGGGCCCTCTGTCCATGGGATTCTCCAGACAAGAAAACTGGAATGGGTTGCCATGCTCTCCTCCAGAGGATCTTCCCAATCCAGGGATCAAACCCAGGTCTCCCTCATTGTGGGTGGATTCTTGACCATCCGAGCCACCATGGAAGCCTGGCTAGAATCTAGCCATGGCCTAAATCCTTTCCAGAGTTCTGAAGCATGACTTGGACCAAAAGAGTTGGCCCCGCCGTGACACAAGAAAACAGCTTTTCATGTCTTCACAGAAATTGGTTGTTGACTACCAGACCAGGACAAGGCTGCTTTCTTTCATTGATGGCAATTCCCTGGGGAACAGGACATTTGGGATCTCAGAGGCACATGCACTGGTCCATTAAAAGGGATCTGGGTGGGGGGCATCCATAGTAGCAGCAGCAGCATCTACCATGCCTTGGTGTCACGTCCTTCTCTTGAAGCTCACCCAGAAAGTGTAGAGAGAGGAAAAATGTGAAGTATCATAACATACTTATTTTACACATGATGCTGAGATCGGAGCCCCTGGGGAGATGACCCAAGAAGAGACTCAAAGACCACAGCACGGAAACTTTTGCTTCTGTGTGACATAAATGTTTGTTATATATTGTTTTCATGTTAGACTGTGATTAATCTATAATATAAGCTCCAGGAGACTGGGGATTTTTGTCTGCTATTTACACTGATTTTTCCCTTGAACATTATTAAACACCTATTAACATGCAATAAATATTGATTGAATAAATTAATTCGTAAACACTGAAAAAAATGCTAGTTTTACACAAACATAATAAATAATGGAAAAACAACCTATGTTGAGAGTTCTAGAATTGCAAAAGGTATGGACTAAAATATAAGATGTATGGACTCACATGAATTTCATCTTCACTCAAGACTCTAAGAATCCTAAACTAGATGAATTTGACACTTTTACATTCACCATTTTTCCACCCCCAGTTAAAACTATTACTTAATATTCTGCTCCATAACTGTAATAAAAAATATTCACACTTGGAAGCCTAAACAATACTATATGTAAGACAAAGTGTTGTCTATCATGGAAACTTCGTATCTTTACTGTTTTCATATAAAATATGGTAACATATAGCAATGAAAAAATTCAGTATTTTATTCAGTTCCGAGGCATAACATAAAATACATAAAGTTTTAAAAATGTTTAAGACAAAATACTACTAGCATAGCACAAAAATTAATGAAATATCCTACAATGGTAGCAAAAATGTATAAAGTTCTTTTCTTAATTTAATTAAGTCTCCAAAGTAGAAATTAAGAAATAATCTTTAAAGGGCTTTACATAGTTCCTTTAATGTTCCTGTTTGTCTTCATATCTAGAAAGCCTTCCTGTGTGATGTAGTGACTGTTAAAATATTATATATTTAATTGACTTTTAGAACCTATAAAACGATCTTTGAGCTACGACCATAATTTGTATTCTGGTATAGATTTGGTAGGAACAGATGGAAGAGAATCAGGATGATAATGAAAGATTTAAACCTAGCTGGCCAAAAAACAAATGCTTTGCATATTTTATTGTCTATGAAGAGATGAGGGAGCTTACCAGCCTGTATCCCCTTTCCTAGTAGTCAAGAAGCCTCAATATTACCACTATTCAGCCCACTTATATGGTAAGTCAGATACAGACATATCACAATCTATTCCGTGTAACTGAAATGCCTTGATTAAAAAAAAAGATGTTACTCAGCGTGAGTAGTAACGGCAAGAGATGCCTCAAAGGGAAATGAAATAACCTGGTGATGCTTGGCCGTGCCTTTGCAGGCACACGGCCATTGCTCCATTGCTTCCCATAGTGTGCCCTCCAAAACTCAGAATGGAGCTAACAGCCAAGATATGAAGCCAGTTGTTGATGACTTATTAGCATTAAGTCATCAGATGCAGAAATTAAGAGGTCATAACTAACAACCCTGCATAACCCCAGCTTCAAGAAAAATTCACCACCCTGCTGACTAAATTCATATTACTGAAAAACAACAAATGAAAATCTAAGACAGTAAGCAAACAGCATATACTTTAGAAAAACCTTTAATGTGTTGCTTTGAACAATTCTATGAAACAAATATGTAATGTAATTATATTTTCTGTTAACCCATTTCATTGTGAAATTCTTCATTCAGGGTTCAAAGGTTCTAGAAGTATCAGTGATGCCAAAAGTCTAAGAAAATCTGACCAAGTCATAGCTGTTTATAAATTTTTTCAGTTTCTATAAAAAAAAAGTCTTCAGCATTTGCACAAGCAAAGGTATGCTACATAGTGATGGCCTTTGAATTTTTATTTATATTTTGTTGGCAGTTTGGTTGGTTTTGACAACATTTACTGAGCACCTACTGTGTGCCAGGCATCCTGGAGACATAAAGATGAATAAGACATGGTTCCTGTCCCCAAGGAGCTTACAGTCGCTTGTAGGCAAACAGGTAGTGCAGAGACATAGTGTTTATTCTAAAATGGACAAAAAAAGTCAGTAATGTAATTAATATTGGGCCTTTACATGCAATGGCATGTCATTATTTGTAATGTCAAGGCAAGCCATTAAAATGAAGACCATTGCATGTGATAAAACAATAAAATCATTAAGACCTAACTTTTAAAGATTCACATGATAAAGGTAGTTAATACTAAAAGTTTACACCAGTTTTTCAAGTACTTTATACTTAGAAGTATTATTGCCCACAGTTGTGCTCCAGTCAAAGCCGTAATTCCAGGTTACTGACTCATTCACATCTCAGCGTGCTGGGTTCAGTTTCCCACTGAGCTTATGAATCAGAATGGCTAATTCCTCAGTTGCCTGGCTCTTCTCCAAAAGTTCATAACGAAGGCTGGAGATATCTTGCTCAATTTCTTTTAATTCACTTGTAATGTTTGTATTAAAAACATATAATTGGTAATTTTCTCTTTGGATTTAGAAAAAAAAAAAAAGAATGAAATTCATACAACATGAATACATTCATCTCATAATGTCTCCAACATAGTTATTTTGGATTTTTTCATTTAAAATGTTTAAGAAATGCTTTGCTTTTAAAAATGCACTAACTTTGGAAAAAGCTATAACAGTAGTCCAGCTGTGTTTTAAAAGTAAACATCAACTAAAGTATTGTCCTGGCTCAGCCAATTTTTAACACAGGGTGATTTATCTGCTGGGGCTTCCCAGGTGGCAGATTTGTTAACTAGTAATCTATAATCAGGGTATCTCCTTTCTGTCTTCAGGGAGTTCCTCTGGTTCCCTGAGCCATAAGGGTTGACACCTATATAGATCATCTCCCATTGCTGGGCTAGAAGGGAATCCTAGTCAAGGAAATATTACTATAAAGGAGTCAACCTATTCAATAGGCAAATACTCACATGGAAGCAGTATATTTGAGGTTAAGGCTGAAGGAAGGAAAAGCAAGGAAAAAGAGGAAAGGTTTTTATTAGGGAAGCCAATGGTAATGACTATGGAGTCAAGGAACAAACAGATCAGTTTGTGTGGCACAGGCAATGATGTATTTAATAGAAGGAAACAACAGCAATGGTGAAATTAAGAAGCTTGGATGTGATACCACACAAGATTTACACACACACAAGGCTATAGGAAACTTCTGGGTATTAAAACACAACTATTCCCATAATTTAACTTGGCAATATTTTGAGAATGTGTAGATTTCAATTAAAAACTGGATTCTCTCGCACAGAACTGAAATGTAGATGTCACTGACCTTGAAAGGTAACCTTTGGGGTAGGAATTTATCTCGAATCTAAGAAATAATTCTTCAAATCATTGGTACTTTAACAGCATTTTGTGATAGAATCACATGCAAAACGTATCTTTTACGATACTTCCTGGTATCTTTATGATGTTTTAAAGTATAATCCGTGTTCTTTTACTATATAAAAGACAGAACCTTTTATTTTAAGGAATCCTAACTCTTATTCAAGAATACATACAAAACACTTATTGACTCTTCTCATCTTTTCATGGCAAAGAAAAAAAAATGGAGGTGATTTTCCTTTCACATATGGCAATAGGAAATAAACTGATCAATTTTGAAATCACAAGGCTTCCATGGAAGAAATGGATTCTCACACCATTTAGTATCATATTTGGACCATAAGCCAGAGAACTTCCTCTTACCTTCCTACTACCATATCCTTCTTCCTTGTTTTTGAGTTATGGAAAGCATACACACCAAGTGTTGTGTTTATCAATATGGGAAACATATTTATTAAATGAGTCAGTTATGTTGTATGATACATTTTTTTAGTTAGAACTTTGTCCAAAACTGTAAATTCTCTTTAATTCATTAATTCTCATTAATTCATTTTCCTCTTTCGTGTAAAAGGATTTAGAAGACAGCTCCTTTTTTCTGAAGCTGTCATGGTGGCCCAGTTCCCCACTTCACTTAATTTTTTTGCTTTCAGGGAGGTTATGGCACAACTGATAAGGTTTCTGCTTTCTAAACTAAAACTCAATTACAGTCCTGTCTTTGAGACTGTTTATAGATCACCATGATTGGATTTTTTGCTGGTTCCCAAATACACATTGTTGGATTTCGGTGCTACAAACACATACCTTTGTGTTGACTCAGATTTGGGATTCCATGCATTAATCACGTAATGGCTTTAGAGCTCATCAACAGTTTAGTTAAGCTCTTTCTTATTAGTGTAGATAGATCTAATAGTAACTCACTGGTGTTGAAAGCTGTAGCTTTCATTAAAAACAAGTAAAAAAAAGATTTTTGGCTCTGCTACAAGACATGCAGGATTTTAGTTTCTCAAAAAGGATTGGAACCCTCGCTCCCTGCAGTGGAAGCAAGAAGTCCCACCCACTGAACTGACAGGGAATCCCTGCAGTTGTCATTTTTCAGTTCAGTTCAGTTCAGTTGCTAAGTCGTGTCTGACTCTTTGTGACTGCATGGACTGCAGCACGCCAGGCCTCCCTGTCCATCACCAACTCCCGGAGTTTACCCAAACTCATGTCCATTGAGTCGGTGATGCCATCTAACAATCATTCTCTGTCGTCCCCTTCTTCTCCTGCTCTCAATCTTTCCCAGCATCAGGGTCTTTTCAAATGAGTCAGCTCTTCGCATCAGGTGGCCAAAGTATGGAGTCTCAGCTTCAGCATCAGTCCTTTAAATGAACATTTAGGACTAATCTCTTTTAGGATGGACTGGTTGGATCTCCTTGCAGTCAAAGGGACTCCCAAGAGTCTTCTCCAACACCACAGTTCAAAAGCATCAATTCTTTGGCACTCAGCTTTCTTTATAGTACAACTCTCACATACATGCATGACTGCTGGAAAAACCATAGCCTTGACTAGACAGACTTTTGTTGGCAAAGTAATGTCTCTGCTTTTTAATATGCTGTCTAGGTTGGTCATAACTTTCCTTCCAAGGAGTAAGCATCTTTTAATTTCATGGCTGCAGTCACCATCTGCAGTGATTTTGGAGCCCAAAAAGATAGTCTGTCACTCTTTCCACTGTTTCCCCATCTATTTCCCATGAAGTGATGGGACCAGATGCCATGATCTTAGTTTTCTGAATGTTGAGGTTTAGGCCAACTTTTTCATTCTCCTCTTTCACTTTCATCAAGAGGCTCTTTAGTTCTTCGCTTTCTGCCATAAGGGTGGTGTCATCTGCATATTATCTGAGGTTATTGATATTTCTCCCAGCTATCTTGATTCCAGCTTGTGCTTCCTCCAGCCCAGCATTTCTCATGATGTACTCTGCATATACGTTAAATAAGCAAGGTGACAATATACAGCCTTGACGTACTCCTTTTCCTATTTGGAACCAGTCTGTTGTTTCATGTCCAGTTTTAACTTTTGCTTCCTGACCTGCACACAGATTTCTCAAGAGGCAGGTCAGGTGGTCTGGTATTCCCATCTCTTTCAGAATTTCCCACAGTTTTTTGTGATCCACACAGTCAAAGGCTTTGGCATAGTCAATAAAGCAGAAATATATGTTCTTCTGGAACTCTCTTGCTTTTTCTATGATCCAGCGGATGTTGGCAATTTAATCTCTGGTTCCTTTCCTTCCGTGAACCTGGAAGATCACGGTTCACATATTGCTGAAGCCTGGCTTGGAGAATTTTGAGCATTACTTTGTTAGCATGTGTGATGAGTGCAATAGTGTGATAGTTGGAGCATTATTTGGCATTGCCTTTCTTTGGGATTGGAATGAAAACTGATATTTTCCAGTCCTGTGGCCACTGCTGAGTTTTCCAAATTTGCTGGCATATTGACTGCAGCACTTTCACAGCATTATCTTTTAGGATGTGAAATAGCTCAACTGGAATTCCATCACCTCCAGTAGCTTTGTTTGTAGTGATGCTTCCTAAGGCCCACTTGACTTCCCATTCCAGGATGTGTGGCTCTAGGTGAGTGATCACACCATAGTGATTATCTTGGTCGTGAAGATCTTTTTTGTACAGTTCTTCTGTGTATTCTTGCCACCTCTTCTTAATATCTTCTGCTTCTGTTAGGTCATCTATAGAAACTTATTGTCTATAGATACTACTATATTTCTCACTGTTTAAAAAATCTGTGAACTTATGCTCAATACAGAGAAAGAATTTGGAGAATAATGAGAACAAAAAATAAATAAAACTCATCAATTATTCCAGCAGCCAAGGATAATTATTGTTGTTATTTAGGTGTATGCTTTTCCACCATCTTTATAAAATTTTGTATATATACTAATCACTGTATGCATTATGTTTTCTAAATACCACATATTGTTATATTATGTTTTCCTCTCACAGCAATATATACTGAATATATTTCAAATTAAATAAGTGCTGTTATAAGATAATTGTTTATCCATACAGAAAATATTAAATTGGAGCCTTATTTCATAGAAGCACACAAGAGTGAATCCCATGTGCATCTTAAAGATGAAAGACAGAGCTTTTAAATCATTTAAAGAAAGTACAGAATAATATAAAGTCAGTATACAACTGATATAACTGGATGTTTTTCAAACAATATTAAAAATTCTAATATAGTAGAAAAGATTGATAAACACAGCTTCATTACAATTAAAACTTCTGTTTATAAAGATACCAGAAAGAAAGCAAGCTACACACTGGGAGAAAATATTGATGATACTTATAACCTGTAAAGAATTTGGATCCAAGATATTCGAAGAGCTTTATTGAGAAAAACTCCAACAGGAAAATGGGAGAAAAACAAACAGGCACGTCACTGAAATGGAATTGTGAATGGTCAACAAGCATAGGAAACAGTCTCAAAATGCTTTCTTGGGGAAATCAAATTACAATTAAAAGAGATACAGGGGGGTGGTGGAAAGGAGACTTGGATGACGGCAGTCAAATGGTACAAACTTCCAGTTATAAGATAAGTAAGTACAACAGATGTGATATACAACACAATAAATATGATTAATGCTCCAGTACATTATATATGAAAGTTGGTAAAGGAGTAAATCTGAAGAGTTCTTATCCCAAGAAAAAAATTTTTTTTTCTATTTCTTTAATTTTATATCTGTATGAGATCATGGATGTTCATTGAACTTACTATGATAATCACTTCATGATGATTATCTCCAGGCAAGAACACTGACGTGGGTTACCATTTCCTTCTCCAAGGGATTTTCGCAACCCGAAACTGGAAAAAATACAAAAAGTGATATAATTTTATATCTAAAAAGGGGAAAATTAATAGATCTTACAATGTCAAGTGTTGGAAAGGATGTGAATCAGTGGCACTTTTGTACTTTACTGGCATGGGTATAAGATCATTTTGAAAAGCAATTTGGCATTCTCTTTTTTCCTGAAATACAGTCAATTTACAATATTCTACTGGCTTCAGGTGTACAATGCAGTGACTTAAAATTGGTTATTAAGAAATGGCTCTCTTTCCCTGTGCCATACAATATATCTTTGAGCTTATTTTATACATAGTAGTTTGTACCTCTTAATCCCTTATCGATTTGGCATTATCTTTTAAAGCAAAACACTTACATATCCTGTCACCCAGAAAGTCCACTCTTTGGTACAAGGCCTAGAGAAACTGCATGTGTGGACCAAGACAGACATAGACAAGGTTTATAGAAACCTTGTCTGAGACACAGAAAACCTGGAAACAATCCAAACAAATACCAAATAGACGAATCATGGCATATCACACAGTGTAATGTCATTGTCCTCACCAATGAACTTAATTAGTGAATGTAATGAACCAGAGCCACACACAACAGTATGGATGAGTCTCAGAAGCATAAATGTTGAATAAAAAATTGAAGTTGCAGACTTCACTAAATATGAAATTATATTCTCATAAAGCTTACCCAATAACAAGTAAATCTACATGGTGCATTTTTCGGACTGTATACATATGTATTAGGGTTTCCCTGGTGGCTCAGTGTTAAAGAGGTAAAGAATCCACCTGCTAATGCCAGAGACTAGGGTTTGATCCCTGGGTTGCGAAAATCCCCTGGAGAAGGAAATGGCAACCCACGCCAGTGTTCTTGCCTGGAGAATTTCAAGGACAGAGGAGCCTGGCAGGCGCAAAGAATCAGACACAACTTAGTAACTAAACAACATATATTTAATAAACCTATATTTGAAAAGAAAACCAAAGCAAGAGGGTAAGAAACCCAAATTTCAGGATAGGGATTACCCCTTAGGTGGCGGCAAGAGTGTGGCTTCAGGAGCAGCAGCCAAGCAGAGGCAACAGACAGACTCGGTTTTCTCTCGTGGGAGGTGGTGGATTCCTAGGTATGTGTGTAATTGATCACGTCATAATTGATCATGTGTTGCACACATTCTTGTGCATATGCCATACATGACATTAAGAAGATAATGAAGTAAAAAAGTCTGAATTGAAATGCAGATATAGTGAGGGTGAAAAATATACTTCAGTTTTAAGAAAGTAAAAATTATGAACTGAAGTGACCCACTAGATGCCAAGGTCAAGTAAAAAGGAGAGATGCAGGATAATTCGAAATGTCTGCCTCAGGTAAGTCGAGAGGGAGCCCATGCTATCAAGAAAGAAAAACCCATATTGTCAGTCATAATAAAATATATTAAAAACTGTGTTGAGTTGTGTGGAGTCGGAACCTCAGGACAGACTCATGGCTGGGTAGATCTTATCCAAGACTCATTCATTCATTCACCAAATAGTTAGCTCTGTGCCAGGTGCCATACTAGACACTGAGCATGCAACACTGAACACAATCACTGCTCCAAAGAAACTTCACCAGAACAATTCACTATGACGCGTCAACATATCAGGTATGTAATTAAGTTTAGGGGACAATGTACGTATATTCTTATAAAAAGAAAAAACAAATGTTTATCAGTCAAAAGCAGCTTGAAAGGCAGTAATACAAATCAGTGGGAAAGAAAAGACTACTCAAAAAATAACTCTGGGACAATGGATCATCCTTACAGGGAAGTTAAAAGGATAAGCCATAAGGAAAAGGTTGATGAAGCTAACCATATTAAGACAGTTTAAAACTTTCATATAAGGAAGGATGTCAGACAACGTGTAATCTTATGTCAAATGAGATTTTTCCTTTCTTCCTAGAATTGTAGATAAACCCAAAACTGATGACAAAGGATGGTAAGTACCCCATGGTCTAAGACCATATTGCCACCTGCAGTTGGAGCCAGCCACCTCCCCTCAGAGCTCACTGAGAATCTCTAGACCAGTTCTGAACCTACCAACTTGCCTGGATTTAAATGTGTTCTGAGTTATTTACAAACTATGGAATCTTGGTGATAATCTGCGTAGTGGAAATGTTAGAATCTATCTTGTTAAAGACAATATAAGTAAATTACATAGAAGGTGCTTAATTAATATAACTATTATTCCTTAGTTTTATTCCTTATTAGCACTTATACTTCTTTTATAAAGCAAAGTCTTTATTAACCAATAAATAATGCTGTGACTGCAGGCAAGGATCATGAAACTTCTGAGTAATAAGTAAAAGTATCATTTAAAATAATATCTCTACCTAGATTTCCAGTGGATTCTTTAATCAAAGCCAGTATCAAAAATTAAATTGGTCAATAACAGAATCATCTTCTTTCCCTCTTGGTCAAATTGCTAACTAATGCAAGGGAAGTCTATAAATTAACTTTCACATTCCACAGGCCTCCTTGAATTACCCATATTTCTCTGAATGAGCCTGTGATCACTCTTTAAGGGAGACATTGTAACTTTATTGAGTGGACTATGGATTTTCTCTGCCCAGGGTATGGAAAGCTTGGTGGTAGTCACCTCAAACAGTATCTCTTGCAAACAAATTTAAGTTCATTTCTCAGCCCTCCATTAAGCCTGGAAACAGGAATGAGATTTGGATGGTCGGATATTTGCTATGCCCTGCCTTTCCAAAAGGCATCAAAGCTTTTCTTTTTCCTTGCTTATTTTTTACTGATTCAAGTTCAATTAACAATTGGTGGGACTTCCCTGTGGGTCCAGTGTTTAAGATTTCACCTTGCAATACGGGGACACGGGTCTGATCCCTGGTTGGGGAACTAAGATCCCACACGCATCAGCCTCAGAGCAACCAAGTCCACGTGCGGCAGCTACTGAGCCTGTGCACCACAGCAAGAGAGTCCGTGTGCCGCAACGAACCATACCGCATGCTGAAACTGAGACCTGATGCAGCCAAATAAATAAGTAAATGTTACAAAATTCAACGAACAATTGTTGAGTGCTCTATCAGACATTTTTATGTTCATCTCATTTACTTCCATGATCCAGCGGATGTTGGCAATTTGATCTCTGGTTCCTCTGCCTTTTCTAAAACCAGCTTGAACATCAGGAAGTTCATGGTTCACATATTGCTGAAGCCTGGCTTGGAGAATTTTGAGCATTACTTTACTAGCATGTAAGATGAGTGCAAATGTGCAGTACTTTGAGCATTCTTTGGCATTGCCTTTCTTTGGGATTGGAATGAAAATCCAATCCTTTTCCAGTCCTGTGACCACTGCTGAGTTTTCCAAATTTGCTGGCATATTGAGTGCAGCACTTTCACAGCATCATCTTTCAGGATTTGGAATAGCTCAACTGGAATTCCATCACCTCCACTAGCTTTGTTCGTGGTGATGCTTTCTAAGGCCCACTTGACTTCACATTCCAGGATGTCTGGCTCTAGGTCAGTGATCACACCATTGTGATTATCTGGGTCGTGAAGATCATTTTGTACAGTTCTTCTGTGTATTCTTGCCATCTCTTCTTAATATCTTCTGCTTCTCTTAGGTCCATACCATTTCTGTCCTTTATTGAGCCCATCTTTGCATGAAATGTTCCTTTGGTATCTCTGATTTTCTTGAAGAGATTTCTAGTCTTTCCCATTCTGTTGTTTTCCTCTATTTCTTTGCATTGATCGCTGAAGAAGGCTTTCTTATCTCTTCTTGCTATTCTTTGGAACTCTGCATGGAAAAAGCAAGAGAGTTCCAGAAAAACATCTATTTCTGCTTTATTGACTATGCCAAAGCCTTTGACTGTGTGGATCACAATAAACTGTGGAAAATTCTGAAAGAGATGGGAATACCAGACCACCTGATCTGCCTCTTGAGAAATCTATGTGCAGGTCAGGAAGCAACAGTTAGAACTGGACATGGAGCAACAGACTGGTTCCAAATAGGAAAAGGAGTAGGTCAAGGCTGTATATTGTCACCCTGTTTATTTAACTTATATGCAGAGTACGTCATGAGAAATGCTGGACTGGAAGAAACAGAAGCTGGAATCAAGATTGCTGGGAGAAATATCAATAACCTCAGATATGCAGATGACACCACCCTTAAGGCAGAAAGTGAAGAGGAACTCAAAAGCCTCTTGAGGAAGGTGAAAGTGGAGAGTGAAAAAGTTGGCTTAAAGCTCAACATTCAGAAAACGAAGATCATGGCATCTGGTCCCATCACTTCACGGGAAAGAGATGGGGAAACGGTGGAAACAGTGTCAGACTTTATTTTTCTGGGCTCCAAAATCACTACAGATCGTGACTGCAGCCATGAAATTAAAAGACGCTTACTCCTTGGAAGGAAGGTTATGACCAACCTAGATAGCATATTCAAAAGCAGAGACATTATTTTGCCAACAAAGGTTCGTCTAGTCAAGGCTATGGTTTTTCCTGTGGTCATGTATGGATGTGAGAGTTGGACTGTGAAGAAGGCTGAGCGCTGAAGAATTGATGCTTTTGAACTGTGGTGTTGGAGAAGACTCTTGAGAGTCCCTTGGACTGCAAGGAAATCCAACCAGTCCATTCTAAAGGAGATCAGTTCTGGGATTTCTTTGGAAGGAATGATGCTGAAGCTGAAACTCCAGTACTTTGGCCACCTCATGCGAAGACTTGACTCATTGGAAAACTCTGATGCTGGGAGGGATTGGGGGCAAGAGGAGAAGGGGACGACAGAGGATGAGATGGATGGATGGCATCACTGACTCGATGGACGTGAGTCTGAGTGAACTCCGGGGAGTTGATGATGAACAAGGAGGTCTGGCGTGCTGCGATTCATGGGGTCGCAAAGAGTCGGACACGACTTAGTGACTGATCTGATCTCATTTACTTCTACACAGAAGCCAAAATTGATCAACATCAGCGGGTTCTATACTCTGAATTTTAGCTATCTATAAAGTATGAATATAAAGTAACAAGACAGATTTGGACAAGCACACAGAACTTAGAAGTAGAAAGCAGAATTTGGGGGAGGGAAGAGACCTTGTAAATCATGTGTTTTTCATTTTTCATACCACTTATTGTGATGTACTCTGACAGATCTCCATTGTGCAGCCTCTGAATAAATCACAGGTCTGTGATTCAGACCTGCTACTTTTTCCAGACAGCTGGTTTAGTCTATTTTGGGACAATGGTAGCTGTTAAAAAATCCCTTTGTATTGAGCCCAAAGTCTGCTTCATTGTACTTTCTTAACTACTGGTCCAAGTTTTGTTCTTTGGCGAAACAGAGAACAGGTTTGCTTGCTTATTCTTCTACTTGATCAGCTTTCACCTCCTCTGCATTTCCCTGGGTCCCCATACCATTTTATTTACATCTCATCTATACTAGGGAGCCATATCCCAGGGCTGTGTGAAGGGATGCCTACTTTTTTCTTTCTTCCTTTCCCCTCCATCTCTGTGCTGCCCTTCCATTCCATTTGAATTGAACCCAGTCCTCTCGGATTGAACCCATTTTCATTATATAATGCCCTTCTTGTCTTTTGTTATGGACTTTACTTTAAAGTCCATTTTGTCTGATATGAACATTGCTACCCCAACTTTATTTTCACTTGCGTAGAATATCTTTTTGTATCCCCTCATTTTCAGCTTGTGTGTTTCTTTAGTTAAGTGAATCTCTCATAGGCAGCATATGGGTGGGTCTTGATTTTTATCCAATCAGCCACTATAGGTCTCTTGATTTGAGTATTTAGTCCATCTACATTTAAAGTGATTATTGATAATTATGCATTTATTGCTATTTTGTTACTTGCTTTCTTCTTGTTACTATAGTTGTTTTCTATTCTTTTTCTTCTCCTTTTAGTCTTTTCCACTGTGGCTTGATGATTTTCTTTAGTGTTATATTTGTGCTCCTATGTTTTTTGTGTTTTTTTTTTTTGTTGTTGTTCTATAGTACATTATTATTTTTTTTAAGTTACCATAGTATTTATGTGTGTGTGTGTGTGTGTGTGTGTGTGTGTATGTTAGTCGCTTAGTCCTGTTTGACTCTTTGTGATCCCCATGGACTGTAGCCTGCCAGGCTCCTCTGTCCCTGGGATTCTCCAGGCAAGAATACTGGAGTGGGTTGCCATTTCCTTCTCCATGGGATCTTCCTGACCTAGGGATGGAACCTGGGTCTTCTGCATTGCAGGCAGATTTTTTACCACTTGAGCCACCCGGGAAGCTCCATACAGATATATCTAATATTTAACTACATTTATCTTACAGTGATTGAAATTAAATTCAAACACATTCTAAAAGCTCTACATGTTTATCATAATATAAACCACCCCACATCTTATATTTTTGATGTAATATATTGAATCTTTATCTGTAACTCTTTAACTATTTATTGTGGTAATAGTTTATTTTTATAACTTTTATCTTTCATCCTTTGTACTAGCTTTTTGGCTTTTCATACTGTTCATGGGGTTCTCAAGGCAAGAATACTGAAGTGGTTTGCCATTCCCTTCTCCAGCGGACCAAATTCTGTCAGATTTCTCCACCATGACCCGCACATCTTGGGTTGCCCCATGGGCATGGCTTAGTTTCATTGAGTTAGACAAGGCTGTGGTCCTAGTGAGATTAGATTGACTAGTTTTCTGTGATTATGGTTTCAGTGTGTCTGCCCTCTGATGCCCTCTTGCAACACCTACCGTCTTACTTGGGTTTTTCTTACCTTGGGTGTGGGGAATGAACAGTATGAAAAGGCAAAATGATAGGATACTGAAAGAGGAACTCCCCAGGTCAGTAGGTGCCCAATGTGCTACTGGAGATCAGTGGAGAAATAACTCCAGAAAGAATGAAGAGATGGAGCCAAAGCAAAAACAGTACCCAGCAATGGATGTGACTGGTGATAGAAGCAAGGTATGATGCTGTAAAGAGCAATATTGCATAGGAACCTGGAATGTCAGGTCCATGAATCAAGGCAAATTGGAAGTGGTCAAACAAGAGATGGCAAGAGTGAATGTCAACATTCTAGGAATCAGTGAACTGAAATGGACTGGAATGGGTGAATTTAACTCAGATGACCATTATATCTACTAGTGTGGGCAGGAATCCCTCAGAAGAAATGGAGTAGCCATCATGGTCAACAAAAGAGTCCAAAATGCAGTACTTGGATGCAATCTCAAAAACGACAGAACGATCTCTGTTCGTTTCCAAGGCAAACCATTCAATATCACAGTAATCCAAGTCTATGCCCCAACCAGTAATGCTGAAGATGCTGAAGTTGAACGGTTCTATAAAGATCTACAAGACCTTTTAGAACTAACACCCAAAAAAGATGTCCTTTTCATTGTAGGGGACTGGAATGCAAAAGTAGGAAGTCAAGAAACACCTGGAGTAACAGGCAAATTTGGCCTTGGAATACGGAATGAAGCAGGGCAAAGACTAATAGAGTTTTGCCAAGAAAATGCACTGATCATAACAAACACCCTCTTCCAACAACACAAGAGAAGATTCTACACATGGACATCACCAGATGGTCAACACCGAAATCAGATTGATTATATTCTTTGCAGCCAAAGATGGAGAAGCTCTATACAGTCAGCAAAAATAAGACCAGAAGCCAACTGTGGCTCAGATCATGAACTCCTTATTGCCAAATTCAGACTTAAATTGAAGAAAGTAGGGAAAACCTCTAGACCATACAGGTATGACCTAAATCAAATCCCTTATGATTATACAGTGGAAGTGAGAAATAGATTTAAGGGCCTAGATCTGATAGATAGAGTGCCTGATGAACTATGGAATGAGGTTCATGACATTGTAGAGGAGACAGGGATCAAGATCATCCCCGTGGAAAAGAAATGCAAAAAGCAAAATGGCTGTCTGGGGAGGCCTTACAAATGGCTGTGAAAAGAAGAGAAGTGAAAAGCAAAGGAGAAAGGAAAGATATAAGCATCTGAATGCAGAGTTCCAAAGAATAGCAAGAAGAGATAAGAAAGCCTCTTCAGCGATCAATGCAAAGAAATAGAGGAAAACAACAGAATGGGAAAGACTAGAAATCTCTTCAAGAAAATCAGAGATACCAAAGGAACATTTCATGCAAAGGTGGGCACAATAAAGGACAGAAATGGTATGGACCTAAGAGAAGCAGAAGATATTAAGAAGAGATGGCAAGAATACACAGAAGAACTGTACAAAAAAGATCTTCACGACCCAGATAATCACGATGGTGTGATCACTGACCTAGAGCCAGACATCCTGGAATGTGAAGTCAAGTGGGCCTTAGAAAGCATCACTACAAACAAAGCTAGTGGAGGTGATGGAATTCCAGCCGAGCTATTTCAAATCCTGAAAGATGATGTTGTGAAAGTGCTGCACTCAATATGCCAGCAAATTTGAAAAACTCAGCAGTGGCCACAGGACTGGAAAAGGTCAGTTTTCATTCCAATCCCAAAGAAAGGCAATGCCAAAGAATGCTCAAACTACCACACAATTGCACTCATCTCATCTGCTAGTAAAGTACTGCTCAAAATTCTCCAAGCCAGACTTCAGCAATATGTGAACCATGAACTTCCTGATGTTCAAGCTGGTTTTAGAAAAGGCAGAGGAACCAGAGATCAAATTGCCAATATCCACTGGATCATGGAAAAAGCAAGAGAGTTTCAGAAAAACATCTATTTCTGCTTTATTGACTATGCCAAAGCCTTTGACTATGTGGATCACAAGAAACTGTGAAAAATTCTGAAAGAGATGGGAATACCAGACCATCTGACCTGCCTCTTGAGAAATCTATGTGCAGGTCAGGAAGCAACAGTTAAAACTGGACATGGAACAACAGACTGGTTCCAAATAGGAAAAGGAGTAGGTCAAGGCTGTATATTGTCACCCTGCTTATTTAACTTATATGCAGAGTACGTCATGAGAAATGCTGGACTGGAAGAAACAGAAGCTGGAATCAAGATTGCTGGGAGAAATATCAATAACCTCAGATATGCAGATGACACCACCCTTAAGGCAGAAAGTGAAGAGGAACTAAAAAGCTTCTTAAGTGAAAAAGTTGGCTTAACGCTCAACATGCAGAATACAAAGATCATGGTATCTGGTCCCATCACTTCATGGGAAATAGATGGGGAAACAGTGGAAACAGTGTCAGACTGTAATTTTCTGGGCTCCAAAATCACTGCAGATGGTGACTGCAGCCATGAAATTTAAAGATGCTTACTTCTTGGAAGGAAAGTTATGACCAAACTAGATAGCATATTCAAAAGCAGAGACATTACTTTGCCAACAAAGGTTTGTCTAGTCAAGGCTATGGTTTTTCCTGTGGTCATGTATGGATGTGAGAGTTGGACTGTGAAGAAGGCTGAGTGCCAAAGAATTGATGCCTTTGAACTGTAGTGTTGGAGAAGACTCTTGAGAGTCCCTTGGACTGCAAGGAGATCCAACCAGTCCATTCTGAAGGAGATCAGCCCTGGGATTTCTTTGGAAGGAATGATGCTAAAGCTGAAACTCCAGTACTTTGGCCACCTCATATGAAGAGCTGACTCATTGGAAAAGACTCTGATGCTGGGAGGGATTGGGGGCAAGAGGAGAAGGGAACGACATAGGATGAGATGGCTGGATGGCATCAATGACTCGATGGACGTGAGTCTGGGTGAACTCCGGGGAGTTGGTGATGGATGGGGAGGCCTGGCGTGTTGCGATTCATGGGGTCGCAAAGAGTTGGACACGACTGAGCGACTGAACTGAACTGAATTGATCTAGCTTTTTGCAGTGGTTTGTCCACTACCTAAGGCAATGGCACCCCACTCCAGTACTCTTGCCTGGAAAATCCCATGGACGGAGGAGCCTGGTGGGCTACAGTCCATGGGGTCACTAAGATTTGGACACAACCGAGCGGCTTCACTTTCAGTTTTCACTTTCATGCATTGGAGAAGGAAATGGGAACCCACTCCAATGTCCTTGCCTGGAGAATCCCAGGGACAGGGGAGCCTGGCGGGCTGCCATCTACGGGGTCACACAGAGTTGGACATGAATGAAGTGACTTAGCAGCAGCAGCATACTATGTATTTGCCTTTACCAGTGAAATTTTTTCCTTAACATATTTTCTTATTTTTATGGCCTTTAAAAAATTTCTTTAAAGACATTTTAATGTATTTTGTAGGCTAGTTCAGTGGTGATGAAATCTTAGTTTCTGTTTGTCTGAAGAAGTCTTTATCTTTCCTTCAATTGTGAATTATTCCCTGCTGAGTAGCAGTTTTTTTTTTTTTTTTTTTTTTACTTTCATGGCTGTTAATACATCATGCCACTCCCTTTGGGCCTGCAAAGCTTCTGCTGAAGTATCAGCTTAATAATCCTGTCTTATGAGGATTCTCTTGTATGTGACTCTCTGTTTTCATCTTGCTATCTTTAAAATTCCATATCTTTAACTTTTTCCATTTAAATTATGATATGTATTGGTGCAGGTCTCATTGGGGTCATCTTGTTTGGGACTCTGTGGTTCCTGACCAGGATATCTGTTTCCTTCTTGCAGTTAGGGGAGTTTTCCACCATTCTTTTCACCAGATATGTTTTCTGGCCCTTTCTCTCTCTCTCCTTCATTTAGGACCACTCTAATGCGAGTGTTAGTATGTCTAATGTTCCACAGGTCCCTTAAACTATACTGTTAGCTTTTTTGTTTGTTTTTGCTGTTTTTATAGGGTGACTTTTCCTCTTCTGTCTTCAAGGTTGTTTATTCTTTCTTCTGTATCGCTAAACTTCTGCTGATTCCTTCTAGTGTATTTTTTACTTTGTGTATTCTATTTTCAGCCCTGATTGCTCTTCTATCTATATCTATATATTTTAAAATTCTTTATTACAGCTCTGTGTTCCTCTGTGCTTTTTCCCAAGTTCATTTAATGTTTTTATGGTCATTGCTTTGAACTCTTTTTCGAGTCAGTGGTTTATGTTTGCTTTATTAAGGTTTTTATTTTCTGAAATTTAAACTTGCTATTTCATTTAGAACTTATTTCTCATCTTATGTTTGAATATTTATCTGTTTCTATGAAATGAGGCAAAACAATGGTCTATCTTGGTCCTGAAGGCATAGCCTTACATGGTAACTGTTTATCTGCATATAGGGGCACAGTGAGAGGGTTGGATCTGAAGTAAGTGCAGGCTGGGGCTTTTTTTGTTTCTGAAAGAGCTGGGGCCATTACCTTGGCAGGCAGGGTTGTGGGTGGGAATAGGAACTGGAGCCCTGCACAGGCCAGGATTTCTTGCAGGGTGTTTGTGGGGCCACTGGCTTGGTAGAAGTGGACTGGACCCAGGAAGGGTAAAGAGAGCATGACTCTAGCTGCAGTGTCTCCCAGGGTGCTGACAGGACGTTAGCAGAAGGCAGGGGCCATGGCCTGGTATAGTCTGGAGAGTGCACTGACCTGGTCTCTCAGCAGGCTGGCCAGAACAGCAGGTACATTACAGTCTGCTGCCTTCACCCTGGGACTGGGGAGCAAGTCTGTGGAGGCATGCTTTAAGAGAAGAGTCTTGGTTTCCCACAGCCCTTCTGTAAGCTCTACTGATTTACAAGCCAGGTAATGGAGTCACCTTCCTGGTGCCAGACTCCAGGGCTGGGGTACCCAATGTGGGGCATGAATCTTTGCTCCTTAGGGAAAATCCCTGAGTTTGCAGTACTCCCTCCTTCCTCTGAGTTGCTTCCTGAGGAGGATGGGGCATGAGTGGGTCCTGATTAGATCAGTCTCTTCCCTTTTACTACTGTCGCTGTGTCTTTTTCTTTATATCTTTGGTTGTTGAAGAGTCCTCTGGTAGTTTTCAGGTCATTCTTAAAGGGAACTGTTCTATGTGTAGTTTTGGTGTGTTTATGAAAGGTAATGAGCTAAGGGTTTTCCTCTTCCACCATCTTGATCCTGCCTAGGCATATCTGATTTTTGCATAGGAATCTGTGTTACTTTTCACAGTGAACAGACCATGGTAAGTTAAATTTGAACAGCATTATTGAGGAACTGGCATTATTTAACTAAACCACAGTAACTAAAATCTGTGCTTATCAGAATGGTACAACATGAGAAGTGCTAGTATATTAAAAGTTTTTAAACTTAAAGAATATTTTTATTATTTATTTTTTTAAGCCTGTGGTTTTCTTTTCTTTTTTTTCCCCTTAATTTTATTTTATTATTTTTTTTTCCTTTACAATATTGTATTGATTTTGCCATACATCAACATGAATCCCCCACGGGTGTACACATGTTCCCCATCCTGAACCCCATCCCACCTGCCTCCCCATACCACCCCTCTGGGTCATCCCAGTGCACCAGCCCCAATCATCTTGTATCCTGCATCGACCCTGGACTGGTGATACGTTTCTTACATGATATTATACATGTTTCAATGCCATTCTCCCCAATCACCCCACCTTCTCCCTTTCCCACAGAGTCCAAAAGACTGTTCTATATATCTGTGTCTCTTTCGCTGTCTCGCATACAGGGTTATCGTTGCCATCTTTCTAAATTCAAAAAAAAAAAAAAAAACTACAAATAAATGGGAAAAAAGATTATGCCACTACAGTAAAGTGCCAAGTAAAAAACAATGGAGAAATTCAGCCTTACTAATATAAAAAATACAGATTCTAGTATTGGTCAGGATATAGGAAACTGATTTATGTTGTCACTGGACTGTAAACTGTCACAGCTTTGATGAGGTTGATCTGGTAATATATATCAAGGATTAAAAATGTACACATCCTAAAAAAAAGAATATTTTTAAAATTTGTTTTAAGTTAATAATGGGGAAACATAGAGTAAAAAACATAGTACATAGAACAAAACTACATACAACAAAAGAAGAAAGGGAATATTTACTCTACGTAATTTACTTGTGGAGGAAATCACAACTTTTTTTAAATGTATGTTTATGAATTAAACAAAGTGTTGAAGTTTTTTTGAATGGTGTGACTTTTTTGATGATGGAGGAAATATGATATAGATAGCCAAATTTTCTTATGAAATAGAGTGAAGTAATTTTAAAATTCTGTATCCAAGATTGTCTTCATAATTGGCAAGATGCAGTACAAAATGACAGAGAAGGCAATGGCACCCCACTCCAGTACTCTTGCCTGGAAAATCCCATGGACGGAGGAGCCTGGTAGGCTGCAGTCCATGGGGTTGCTAAGAGTTGGACACGACTTAGCGACTTCACTTTCACTTTTCACTTTCATGTATTGGAGAAGGAAATGGCAACCCACTCCAGTGTTCTTGCCTGGAGAATCCCAGGGATGGCGGAGCCTGGTGGGCTGCCATCTATGGAGTCACACAGAGTCAGACATGACTAAAGCGACTTAGCAGCAGCAGCAGCAGCAGCAGTACAAAATGAAAGTTTGGACCCTATGTTCAAAAGTTATTAAGAATTTCAAAACAGCAACAGAAAAGAATTAAAAAAACACATGCTCCTTCTGAGTATGGTGACACGTGAGACTACAGATTACATGCCCAAGTGGCCCACTTTGCATGTAACAATTTAAGTTAGCATATTGTTAGGTAGCATGTTGGTATACTTTTAGTTAGTTGGACACCCCGAAGTAAACTGGTTGTTTTGGTGTGATTATTTATACTTCAACTTTTCAGACTCAAAACTGTCCAATTTAGATTCTAAATTCTGTAGTCACTCTGATTATAAGTTGGCTAAAGCCAGCACACTCTTGAAAAAATGGTTTATATTTTTTAAAATAACCAATATTGATATTGATGGTTCATCAGTATTCTGTATACTGTTATACAGAATAATGGACTTCCCAGGTGGCTCAGTGGAAAAGATTTCGCCTGCCAATGCAGGAGACACAGGTTTGATTCCTGGATTGGGAAGATCCCCTTGAGAAAGAAATGGTAACATATTCCAGTATTCTTACAGGGAAAATCCCATGGACAGAGGAGCCTGGTGGGTTGCAGCTCATGGGGTCTCAAAAGAGCCAGACATGACATAGCCACTAAACAACAACAATACAGAATAGTAAGAACTTTTTGCTCTCTTAATGAGTCTTATATGTAGGAATACAGCTGAGAAGGAAGAGAGGGAGCAGAGAGTTAGAAGGAGAACTCCTGGGTTACAGCCATAGTTCACTCTGGAGGATGGGAAAAGGAGCATCGATGATTTCCATTGTAAAGACTGTAATGCTCTCTTCATTTTCCTGCTCCTAATTTTTTTTCTCATAAACCAAGAGAGATTGAAAATTTCCATAAATTGTGAATAGCAAATAGCTTTGTCTCTCTCTCTCTCTAGGTGTGCTCAGTTGCTACAGTTGTGTCCAACTCTTTGTGACCCCATACACCCTAGCCCAACAGGATCCTCTGTCCATGGGATTTTTTCCTGCAAGAATACTGGAGCAGATTGCCATGCCCTCCTCCAGGGGATATTCCCGACCCAGGGATCAAACCTGTGTCTCCTGCATCTCCTGCATTGCAGATGGATTCTTTACCTGCTGAGTCATATACATACAGCTATATAAAAAAAGGTATTATATATCCATATATCACATCTATATTTCTATTATAAGTAAATATATAGATGTATAAAATACATTTTATATGTACATTATAGATATGTATAGCTTTGGATAGTTTGTGTATTATATGTAGCAAGTTCTACATATAAGCTATATCATATAATATATATATAGGTTGTATATTTATATATATATATATAATATATAGACAGAGATATATTATTTGTGTATGTGTCCACCATATTCAGTTCAGTTCAGTCGCTCAGTTGTGTCCGACTGTTTGCGACCCCATAAATCGCAGCACGCCAGGCCTCCCTGTTTATCACCAACTCCCGGAGTTCACCCAGACTCACATCCATTTAGTCAGTGATGCCATCCAGCCATCTCATCCTCTGTCGTCCCCTTCTCCTCTTGCCCCCATTCCCTCCCAGCATCAGAGTCTTTTCCAATGAGTCAACTCTTCGCATGAGGTGGCCAAAGTACTGGAGTTTCAGCTTTAGCATCATTCCTTTCGAAGAAATCCCAGGGCTGATCTCCTTCAGAATGGACTGGTTGGATTTCCTTGCAGTCCAAGGGACTCTCAAGAGTCTTCTCCAACACCACAGCTCAAAAGCATCAATTCTTTGGTGCTCAGCTTTCTTCACAGTCCAACTCTCACATCCATACATGACCACAGGAAAAACCATATATATGTATACATATCTGCATGTATGCATCTTTTAGCACAAGAAAGTATGTCTCATTATTTTATTTGCTCTAAAAATTATTTCTTAAGATTGTGAACTAATATTTAATTTTTAAAAGAAGTCTGATTTTCTAAATTCCCTTAGATGGTTAACCTAAAAAAAATTAGGGAAGTGAAATTGTCTAGATTATTTTTTCTATGGACTTCCCTGGTGGCTCAGACGGTAGTGTCCGCCTACAATGCGGGAGACCCGGGGTTAGATCCCTTGGTCAGGAAGATCCTCTGGAGAAGGAAATGGCAACCCAGGCCAGTACTCTTGCCTGGAAAATCCCACGGACGGAGGATCCTGGTAGGCTACAGTCCACGGGGTCGCAAAGAGTCGAACACGACTGAGCAACTTCACTTCACTTCACTTCACTTCACTTCAGTTCATTTTTTCACTAACCACCAGGTGGAAGCAAA
This sequence comes from Bos indicus x Bos taurus, assembly GCF_003369695.1. Classification (NCBI taxonomy): domain Eukaryota; kingdom Metazoa; phylum Chordata; class Mammalia; order Artiodactyla; family Bovidae; genus Bos; species Bos indicus x Bos taurus. The sequence continues at coordinate 3,427,813 of NC_040081.1, read as the reverse complement.
GGATAAGAGCCCATGCACAGAGCCACTGCACTCTATGTAAAGGAAAACTTGAAACCACTAAGAAGTTCTGTAAAACAAGCTTACAATTAAAAATAGTCCAAAGTATAAAATAACTTAGATTATATGGGTTTCACAAGATATTACCTATTGAAATTCATATATCTGAGTTTTTTTTTTTTAATTGAAGAATAGCTGATTTATAGTATTTCAGGTGCATAACATAGTGATTCAGTTATTTTTTTTTCTTGGTTGGATTTCATTATAGGTCATTACAACATATCAAATATAATTTACTATTCTATACAATAAATCCATGTTACTTATCTATTGTATGTATAGTAGTTTGTATCTTTTAATCATATACCACTAATTTATCCTCCTACTTTTCCTCTTTGGTAATCATCAGTTTGTTTTCTGTCTGTGAGTTTGTTTTATATATATATATATATGTTTGTGTGTGTGTATTTGTTTTATGTTTTAAGTTCTACTTATGAAAAGTGAAACTGAAAGTTGCTCAGTTGTGTCCCACTTTTTGCAAACCCCTGGACTATGCAGTCCATGGAATTCTCCAGGTCAGAATGCTGGAATGGGTAGGCTTTCCCTTCTCCAGGGGAACTTCCCAACCCAGGAACTGAACCCAGGTCTCCCTCATTGCAGGTAGATTCTTTACCAGTTGAGCCACCAGGGAAGCCCAAGAATACTAGAGTAGGTGTCCCTTCTCCAGCAGATCTTCCCAACCTAGGAATCAAACCAGGGTCTCTTGCATTGCAGGCAGATTCTTTACCAGCTGAACTGCCAGGAAAGAAAGTTCTACATATAAATTGTATCATGTAGCATTTGTGTTTCTCTATCTGACTTACTACACTAAGTTTATTGTCTAGGTCTATCCATGTTGTTGCAAAGGGAAATACTTCATGAAATGAATGAAATATTGTATATATACTACATCTTCTTTTTTAAGCTTTTTAAAATAACATTTGTTTCTAAAAGTTAACGTGCATAAGAGGAAACTAAAAAACACAAGAGGCAAAAAACAGTCATTCATAATCATAAGCAGTTTACCATTGATATATCTCATTTCTATGTCTCATTTGTGTATTTTCAAAACTAAGCATCTATTTTCATGTAAGTCAGATCACACAGTTATGTATCATGCTATTTCACACATCATGAGTATTTACCATTTCAAAGTCCCCAAATTATGAATATTTTGATAACCAAGAATACACTACACCAATTCAATCTGGAAGGAAAAATATGTAATACTGCCTTTCTTGGCAACAAAAATTTCAGAAAAGCACAAAAATGGCAATAGGCCCTCTAGATAAAGATACTGGCAGAGTTATGATGAAAATACTAAATTCCCTTAATGTTCAATTAGAAATGAGACATAAAGCAACAGAGTACAGAAAATAGTGCTTCTAAGAGGATTCATTATCTGATCTAAACTATTAAAGTATTAGCAAAGAGGTATATTTCCACTGAATGACTTAACAATGCACCCCTATAGCACAGCCAAGAGATGCACACACATCCACAGTTATCATCAAAATATGAATGTGAACACATCCACATACAGCCCTCCCTTTACACTTCTTTCTTCCCTCTGCTGCCAACCTAGTGAACAAGTCCTGATGTACACTTCTCAGTGAAGATTTAACAATTCCATGTCCAAGATGTTGCTTTAAAAAAAAAAAATTAATTGTAACAAAGATATTTACAAATGTTGAAGCCAGCATGCAGGATTTTGAGCATAACCTTACTATCGTGGGAGATGAGTACAATTGTCCGGTGGTTTGAAACTTCTTTGTACTGCCCTTCTTGGGAATTGACCTTGAGGATTGACCCTTTCCAGTCCTGTGGCCACTGCTGAGTTTTCCATATCTTCTGACATACTGAGTGCAGCACTTTGACAGCATCATCTTTTAGGATTTTAAATAGCTCTGCTGAAATTCCATCACCTCCATGAGCTTTATTGATAGCAATGCTTCCCAAGGCCCATTTGACTTCACACTCCAGAATGTCTGGCTGTGGGTGAATGATCACACCATCGTGATTACTTGGGTCATTAGGATCTCTTTTGTACATTTCTTCTGTGTATTGTTTCCATTTCTTCTTGATCTCTTCTGCTTCTATTAGGTCTTTAAGGTTTCTGTCCTTTATTGTGCCCATGTGTGGATGAAACGTTCCTTCACTATTTCCAATTTTCTTGAAGAGATCTGTAGTCTTTCCCCTTCTGTTGTTTTCCTGTTGCTTTGCATTTTTCATCAAAGGAGGCCTTCTTGTCTCTCCTTATTATTCTCTGGAACTCTGCATTCAGTTGGGTGTACCTTTCCCTTTCTTCCTTGCTTTTCACTTCTCTTCTTTCTTCAGCTATTTGTAAAGCCTCCTCAGATAACCACTTAACCTTCTTGCTTCTCTTTTTCTTTGGGATGGATTTGTTAGCTGCCTCTGTACAATATTATGGGCCTTTGTCTTGTGACTTTGATATGTTTGCTTATTAGTTCACAATACAGATGTTCAAGGTAGAGATTACATAATTTGCCACTGAATTGGTTGTTGTAAGAGAAAGAAGAGTCAAAGCTTTTTATCTAGGTAAATGCATTTGATAATTAGCATAATCAAAAGAGAGCCAGAGGAGAAGCTAAGGGAGTTTGATTTTAGAAATTCAGTATTGAGTTACCCATTATTCATCAAGTGGAGAGATAGGTGGCCAGTTGAATACACAAATTTCTAGTTCATGAAAGAAATCTGACTTGGGAGATACACATTTGGTGTTAATTATCATGTGTACATAATCTTAGACTAAAGATTTAAATGAAAAAACTTAGTTAATAAAGGCAGTTATAAAGAAGAATATTTTTTGGACTGAGATCTGAAACAGGTCAATAGTCAAAGGTCTAGAAAATGAGAAGAAATCAGCTGAAAGAGTTTCCAAATATGTAAAGTGAAACACCAAAAGAGAGTATGGCCCTTAGAAGTAGTGAAGATATTGTTTCAATAAAAAATAAGAAGAAAAAAATAAATACAAATAAAAAATAAGGTAACCAACTACATCTAGCACAGCTGATAACTCACTTATAGAGACTTTGAGAAACTACAATTGATTTGGCAACATGGATGTCATCAGTTGTCCTAACAGTTACTTTGCTGGAGCAATAGGGAAAATAAATTGCCTGTTTGAAGAGGGCCCAAGCAAAAACAAAAATATACAAAATGAGTACAGTTTGCATTAGCAACTCTTCCAGAAAGTTTTGTTAAAAAGAGAAGTAGACATGTGAAGTAGATTGATTATTTTTAAAGAAAGATAGTTTATATTTGTTGATGGAAATAATATAGTAATATGATCATGCAAGAGAAAAATGGGGTATTTTTAGAGGAAGACCTTTGAAACTTGAGAAGTGGTTGGGTCAAGTGCATTATTATTGGTGATTGGCAACAGGGGAGCACCAACACAAATTCATATAACAGCAGTTAAGGCAGAATAGAGGGTGATACAGTAAGTTGTTGATGTTGGTTATGGTCTAGGTAAACGCAGTAAATGAAGGATTTTGTACACATAGTACTAATTTCATTTCATAAAGATACCTAAAGGTAAATCTGAATTGTATTTTATGCTGACAGTGAAATTACATAACACCTCTGCTTGCATGTGTGAGTTTACAACCACAACACGTGAGCCATCAACACTCAAGGACCCCTGCTCAGTGCCCTTTGGGGACCTGATGAGAAGGAAATGCAAAGCAGAGGGCATATATAAAGCTGATTCACTTTGCTGTATAGTATAAACTAACACAGCATTGGAAAATAACTATATTCCAGTAAAAATTAATTAAAAATTAAGGCATCAATAAAGATAGTCGGTATTACATAGCTCAACATTTAAGAAATCTATAAAACTTTTGAAAAATTTAGCTCTAAAAGATATTATATATATATATATATATTTGTATATACACATGAAGAGAAAAGAAACTGGCCTTGGTTAATAAAATTATGAAAAAAAAAACTCACCCTCACAATAGATAAAAGGTTGCAAATAAAGAAAATGCAAAAAATGAGTCAATAAGCAAAATTTAACTCACAATTTCAGGCATTATTAATTAAGAAGTGCATTCAAAACCATTGGAATTTTTCAAAAGAATTTTAATTAGGGAATAAACTTGAAAAATGTTAGTACAATTTTGATTAAAACTAAAAACATAGCACAATGCACGTAGGTTAAAAACATAGCACAAGGCTCTATGACAAGTCTGTTAACAGTGGATATGGAATCTCATTGTATTATAAGCAATGATTATTTAAAGATGATAGAATGGGTGACTACCTTTGTTCCAGTTTTTGAATTTTTCAGATTTTATAAAGTTAGCATTTTTAGTGATCAGAAAGTAATTAATAAAAGATACAGAAATTTAGTCATTACTTTGATAATATAATATTATGAGTTGTGATGATAGGAGAGTGGTCCATTATGGTTTGAACAGTCCACTGTTAGTAATACATCATAAGAATTATTTAAAAATAGGAAAATGTCATTTAGTCACTAAGCTGTGTCCAGCTCTTTGCAACCTGTAGAATGAAGCCCATCACTCTCTTCTGTCCATGGGATTTCCCAGACAAGAATACTAGAGCAGTTCACCGTTTCCTTCTCCAGAGGATATTCCTGACCCAGGGATTGAACTCACATCTCCTGCATTGGCAGGCAGTTTCTTTACCACTGAGTCACCAGACAAGCCCTCAAATAGGGAAATACCCAAAGTATAATTCCAGGAAATAAAAAGATACTCTGGTATATTACTATGCTCATATTCATGTTAGTGTGTACTGAAGAGAGAGAGGCAGAGGCAAAGAGAGATAGCAGGAGAGTGTCCTAATGAAGATAGGAACCTCATTTATCTGGTGTGTTGTATGGGCTCAATGCTTGGGCCTGGGTCAAAGTCTGGCACAGAGTAGACATTGATATCTATTTGTCAAAGAATGTATGCATGCAAAGATTAACACATTGAGACTCAGGGAAATATACTAAAATGCTGTACACATTAATGTTGACTTTGGGTGGTGGAAAAATAGGTGATAAGTTTTGGAAAAAAATGTTTTCTTTTACATTTTTATATTATCTAATATTTCTAAAATACTTACATAGTATATAATCTATTTCTTATCCTGATCTAAAGTACCTCAAAAAAAGAAAAAAGGTCAAATATATGTCAATGTGATTTTAGACACAAAAAGAAAAGTAAATTGAAAATAACATTTTTATTCTTATAAAAAATATTTTACTTTTTTTGCATATCACAGTGAAATGGCTGCTTTGACTAAACTTAAATCCAAATATCTTTATTTTGGTAGCAACCTCTCATAAAATGTGACTATGAAAATCACTGCTGGTGGTTAATTATTGTCAGAGTTGAAATTAGTATTCCAGCTACCAACTCTTTAAGGAGACCATAGTGCCAGGGAAAAGAAGCACCAGATGTTCAGATGGCTGCAATTTGGTCCTTAGCAAAGGTTATAATCAAGTTATAATCAATGAAGAAGCAATGTATTATAGAAGAAAAGAACATTGAGAAAAAACTCATAAAAATGAGCTTAAAATTGGTCTTCATCACTTAGTAATTATGAGTTTGATTCATGCTTAACTGTTGTAAGCCTCAATTCCTTCAGCTATATAATAGAGATCATGAAAACTGGCTTACTTGGTCATTTCGAGTATAGTTTAGAATATCTGTCAGATTTCAAAGAGCTTGTGTCAATTTTTTTTTGCCTGAGAATCTGTATATTACTTTCCCTTCCCTACCCAGCAAATGACATGCCATCCAAATTGTTTTATTTAAAAAAAAAAATCAACAGATCAACTATGTTGGAACAATTTGCCAGTGTCACAGACATAACTATTAAAAAATATTTTGAGATGTGTGTTTATAGATTGCTTTACTTAAAATAATATTTTAAAAGAATACAATCAGATTAGATCAGATCAGTCGCTCAGTCGTGTCCGACTCTTTGCAACCCCATGAATCGCAGCACGCCAGGCCTCCCTGTCCATCACCAACTCCCAGAGTTCACCCAGACTCATGTCCATCGAGTCAGTGATGCCATCCAGCCAGCCATCTCATCCTCTGTCATCCCCTTCTCCTCCTGCCCCCAATCCCTCCCAGCATCAGAGTCTTTTCCAATGAGGCAACTCTTCGCATGAGGTGGCCAAAGTACTGCAGTTTCAGCTTTAGCATCATTCCTTCCAAAGAAATCCCAGGGCTGATCTTCTTCAGAATGGACTGGTTGTATCTCCTTGCAGTCCAAGGGACTCTCAAGAGTCTTCTCCAACACCACACTTCAAAAGCATCAATTCTTTGGTGCTCAGCCTTCTTCACAGTCCAACTCTCACATCCATACATGACCACAGGAAAAACCATAGCCTTGACTAGATGAACCTTTGTTGGCAAAGTAATGTCTCTACCAAATAAAATGCAGCCTTTTTCGTATCTTATTGTTTACTTAATTTTACTTTAAAGGTGGTGTGGCTAAAAATAGTGTAAGATAATAGAGCTTGACTTTTCCACATGGTCAGAGTAGGAGGCAACTGTAGGCTGTAGATCCTGCAGCTTCTGAGTCAGCCACTCCTTTAGCCAATATTCTCTCTGGATATTAAGCAATCTGCCCACATTTCTTAAAGGGATTTCTAAAGTATCTTCACAAGTCTCTTCTCCCATAAGCTCTCCTTCCTGCTGATCTTCCATCATACCTGCATCCCAGGAACATCTGAATTTTCTTGAGGATTCCTCTTCAGTTCTCTTTCTCTTGATCCTTTAGAACTCTTTGTAATTGGTTGTTGCTAAGTTGCTAAGTCACTTTAGTCATGTCCGACTCTGTGTGACCCCATAGACAGCAGCCCACCAAGCTCCCCCGTCCCTGGGATTCTCCAGGCAAGAATACTGGAGTCAATCTTCAACTCTTTCTACTTGCCTCCCACCTCAGGTCCTAAGCAACCACGTTTTTGCTAGTCTTTGACGTGACAAGGATTATACATATTTACTAAGGTTTCCTGTCAAGGGAGAGAACACACAATTGAGATGACAGCAAGCTGGTGTCCTCACAAGTACTGAGGCTTCAGTTAGACTGAAGTGGGAGGGAGAATGTGGCCCTTCCACCATATGAGTTACAGCAAGGAGTCTACAGCCAGGAATCTACAAGAAGGCTATCACTTGACCATGTTGCCATCCTCATCTTGAACTCCCAGCCTCCAGGATTGTGAGAAACAACACATTCCTGTTGTTATAAGCCATCCAGTACGCAATGCTTTGTTATAGTAACTGCAAAGAACTAAGACATGGTATGAAATAATCATTTTAGGGAAAAGGAAAATGAATTTACAAGGAAAGTAAATTATTCTGTTTATTGAACATCCACTTTTAATTTTTGCTTATAAATTTTAAATGAGTCTAGTGAGTTTTGGGAGAAGGCAATGACACCCCACTCCAGTCAGTACTCTTGCCTGGAAAATCCCATGGACGGAGGAGCCTGGTGGGCTGCAGTCCATGGGGTCGCAAAGAGTGGGGCACCACTGAGCGAATTCACTTTCACTTTTCACTTTCATGCGTTGGAGAAGGAAATGGCAACCCACTCCAGTGTTCTAGCCTGGAGAATCCCAGGGACGGGGAGCCTGGTGGCTGCCGTCTATGGGGTTGCACAGAGTTGGACACAACTGAAGCGACTTAGCAGTAGGAGCAGCAGCAGTGAGTTTTGTGGTATGTTTCTGTCAGTGCTAGGCTGCTTTAACTGAATTACAATGTAGATGGTTAGGTTAAACAAAGTTTAGTATTGCTAGATTTGAATGAGAGAGGGAAAGAGGAATGAGGGAAGTAAGGATATTTGCTATGAACTGTTAAAGAGCTGGGCCATGGACTCTTCTTAGGGTGCAAGATACGAAGTCCTACAGGGGATAAAAAATTTTGAAAAATAGGGAAAAACAGTGCATTCACTGAACTGAGAGTCTTGATGAGATCAAAGAGCTTTGGATTGGGGTCAAAAGTGTGAGTAGAATAGGAAGCAATCATGAATTGTGATCATGGATCAAGATGTAAGGAGACGTCAATGTCTAGGATATGAGTGCGTCAGTATACAGCTGTAGCAGCTTTGCTCTTTGGTGGCAGTGAGTGGAACCTGGGGAGGGCCGTGCTGATTCATCACAGGAATGATTTCAATGAGTCAGACAGAGAAGTAGAAATATCATATGATATCCCTTATACGTGGAATCTAAAAAAAAAAATGATATAAGTGAACCTATTTACAGAGCAGAAACAGACTCAGACTTAGGGAAAGAACTTATGGTTGCCAGGGGAGAAGGATGAGGGGAAGGGATAGTTAGGGAGTTTGGGATGAACATGACATACTGTTATATTTAAAATGGATTGCCAACATGGACCTGCTGTGCAGTACAGGGAGCTCTGCTGAGTATTATGTGGCAGCCTGGAGGAAAGGGGAGTTTGGGGGAGAATTGATACATGTATATGTATGTATGGCTGAGTCCCTTTGCTGTCCACCTGAAACTATCACAGCATTGTTAATTGGCTCTACTCCAATACAAAATAAAAAGTTTTAAAAAATGACTTTAAGACATGCTTTATACCTGTTACCCTCTCCCTCTAAAACTAGCTCTAATTAATCATTGCAAGGAGAATGAGGCATTTAACAAACAAACTGCTCAGCTGACACACACCCTCAGCTTACAACTAGTCTTTGTCTCTCATTGTTCTTGGATAAAGAGCACAACTCTAAGTATTTCCATATTGTCCAGTCTTTACCTACCTTACCAGTCTCATCTTAACCAAATGACTCTTCTTGGCTTTACTGTGTACTCCATATGCAATGCACTCTTAGGATTCTCATTCTTTAAAAGTCAGCCCCTTTCTTCCTTCAGAGGTCAGCTCAGTTAGTCTTTTCTTGGAAAATCTTCCCTAATTTTCCAAACTATCACAATCCCAATCTCCCTGCCTCTTGAATTCAGAAATGCACATTAAATAATGAAGATCATGCTCCACATTTCAAAAAATCTAAAATGTCATATCATCCCATTTTAGTGAGGATGTGGAAAAATATAAGTTCTTGCACAGTTGATGAGAGCATATATAAGCCTCAATTCAGGTTTGATACACCATTGAGTAAAAAAAGCATATAAGACACAGGAACATCATGAAGCAAATTTTGTAATAACTTAGTACTAATTAAAGTGAAATTCTGTTACATGTTACTGGGAAAAAAAGATGGATAAACAGGTAGATAAGAAGGACTATTTCAGTGGCGTGTTTTAGTGGTAACACACACACTCAGAAACTGCACTATTATGCTATATTAAGGCAACTCAGATCATAGACTGATTTCAAAATTTACCAAAATGCTTAGAGTAAATATTTTTGTGGGTGAGTTTTGGGTGGAGAAACTTCAAATTAGTTTCTGGAAAATGAATTATTTGTGTTGAGTAGAATTATTAATAGACCACAAACACTCACTAAAAGCCTAGACCTATTTTCTGGAAATTTCCGTTGACTGTAACTAATTCAGCCATTTACTCTAATGCAATGTTTAGTTGTTCCCTGTCACCATTCAGCTGTTTTCCTCTGGCATATCCTATGTGCTCACCCTCTCAGAGATGGCTATTCCAGGAAATTGCCTGTCAGACTTCTGAACATCTACTGTTCTGGGGCAATCTGGCTTTTTCCTATATTAGGTGAAGTCAGCAAGGAGATTTTTGTCTTAAAGAAAAAATGATGTTTTAACTAAAATATCAACAGATTTTTTTTTCTAAAATAACAAAGGGTTAGATTAAGACTTGAAACATACAAAATTAGAAAACTAGAATGAATATACATATCGCATCTTAATATTCACCCAGAAAAATGATTGATAATAGTACTTTTTAAATGGGGGAAAAACACCTAAAGTCAGGGAGGCTGGGGGAAAGAAGGAAAATAGAATTTTGATTCTACTTTGAATCCTATAGTACAAGCATTTATTAGAAAAATAATTAGACTTGACTGTGAAGACTGAGGACAAAAATCATAATGTATTACAGAAGAAGCTTGGGGTTTACCTTTTATCACCTTGGGGTCAAACACTTACCAACTGTATACTCTCAGATCATTCACTTCTGTCTCTGATTCTTTGTTTCCCCTACATTAAAAGTGGAAATAATGAAAACATGTGTTCCCTATGCTTCCAGGGTAAAGTGGGACAGTGTGTTGAGGCATGTGGAAATTATTTATAAATTGCCATGCAAGTTAACATTATATTATCTTTGTTCTGGGGTTGGATGTGGCTTCCCTACTAGCTCAGACAGTAAAGCATCTGCCTGCAATGCAGGAGACTGGGTTTGATCCTTGGGTCAGGAAGATCCCCTGGAGAAGGAAATGGCAACCCACTCCAGTATTCTTGCCTGGAAAATTCCATGGACAGAGGAGCCTGGAGAGCTACAGTGTATGAGGTTGCAAAGAGTTGGACACAAGACAAACACACACACACACACACACACACACACACACAGAGGATTGAGTGAGTCCCTCCATGTCTCCACAAAAACTGATGCCACAAAGATGTAGGAACACTATTCTTATGGAGGAGAAAATAGGACACAGGGCACACTTCACCAGCAGGTCTCTTGTCAGAATTGTCCCTAATGGCAATTCTGATTGTAGGGGACTGTTCCTCCCAGGAGCGATAAACAAGGGAAAAGCCAACCTGCACCTCCGGGTCACACCTCTGAGAACTATTCCATCTGGTTAGGGCAACACGTAAAAAGCGTGAGACTAGACGTGAGTTTGCAAAAGAAAGGACAAACGAATCTATAACATTGGTCTCTTGTGGGAAGTATCATGTTTTTAGTTTGGATAAAGCACAATGTTTTCATTACAACTCTCCATTTATCCATATATGGATAAATATGGTTAAAAAAGTATGAAAACTCAGTGATTTCAGAGTAACTATTCAAAATATACAAATGACCAGAATTTATCCTAAAGCTCAGCAAACAGAATCTACCAGTCATCATCTTTATTTGTGGGTATTAGCCATAAAATTTTTTGCTAAGTCGCTTCAGTCGTGTCTGACTCTGTGCGACCCCATAGACTGCAGCCCATCAAGCTCCTCCATCCCTGGGATTCTCCAGGCAAGAACACTGGAGTGGGTTGCCATTTCCTTCTCCAACGCATGAAAGTGAAAAGTGAAAGTGAAGTCACTTAGTCGTGTCTGACTCCTAGCGACCTCATGGACTATAGCCTACTAGGCTCCTCCATCGATGGGATTTTCCAGGCAAGAGTACTGGAGTGGGGTGCCATTGCCTTCTCCAAGCCATAAAATACCTGTGGCTATTTGCTGTATGCAATGATCATACAGATCTTATCTATCCCTGAGGTTGAAACATTGATTAAAGACTTACACATAATTCAAAGGACAGAATTCTTTGGGTTGCTCAGGAAGCATTTACATTTAATGTTCTTGGATGCATGTCTTTAGAGTAACAGAAAATACTAAGTAGGACAAAAATAATTAAAGACAACAGAAAAGGGAAATAATGAGCAGTATATACCTATTTTATAAGAAAAGGCCAAATTCAAATTGTCCTCTGAATTTCTGTAGCACTCTTTTCCTATCCCATCTCCCATCAGGATAAAATGAATACTGAGTTCCATCACAAGTGGGTTATAAATGAGCACCATACAGATATAGTAAAATGCATATTAACCCAAAAGGATATAAATGCCTTCCACATAATGCAGTGATAACAGCAATAGGAAGGGAAATTTTCAAAAATTTTTTCATTTTATGCCAACATGTTGCAGGTAACTATGGCAACATTTCCTGACAGTCTTAATTTAAACAGTAGATTCTGAAAAAAGTTCCAAATTGATTCCAGGAAAGAAATAGATTCATCATTGTCTACATAAATCTAATTTAAAGAAACGCTTTATACAGTAATGGAAAGGTTTTATCTAAGTTATGATAATATATTGTAGTTTTGTGTTCAACCTTGGCAACAATTAATTTACTTTTACATATGTTTATTCATGATGATTCCTAGGTAAGGATCAAAAGCTATCTATCATTTCTCTACTCACTAGAATGTATGCAATGCCTATAAGACATAAAATTTTAGTATATTAAAAATGAAAGCAGTATTCAAATTCAGAACAGTTTTAAATTTAGAATTATATTTAATCCAAATAGCTGGTTACTGGTGATACCACTGCTTGATTCCATGTGTTCACAAATAAAAGCACCATGAAGCTATATGTATTTACACAGAAGACATTTTTACAAATATATATGTGTGTGTATATATATATACACATACATAAAGAGAAAGAGAAGTAGTGGTGTACTCATTAAGTCATATCTGACTGCGACCCCGTGGAATGTAGCCTTCCAGGGTCCTCCGTTCATGCGATTACCGAGGCGAGAATACTGGAGTGGGTTGTTGTTTCTTTCTCCAGGAGATCTTCCTAACCCGGGGATTGAACCTTCATCTCCTGCATTGCAGCTGGATTCTTTACCACTGAGCCTTATATAGGTACAAAATATTCAAAGTGAGAGAAAAAAAATCACAAGAAATTAAATATTTAAAAGGCTGATAAATACCATAAACATCACAAAACCTAGAAATATTCATAACTTACTTATTTGCTTGACACACTTCACATTATAATTGTTATTTCATTTTGAACTATGTAAGAATATGATTATTAAATGTAATTTATGATATTTTCTATAGAGGGAATAGACAGATCAGTCTTTCTTCTAGCATGGTGATCCAAATTTCTTTTTAAGAAATTTTTAAAATACAGAAGAATTTTAGTTTTACAGAGATGTGAGTATGGTTCAGAGTTCCTATATATCCTTCACCCAGTTTTCTCTATTATCTGTTACAATCAATAAATCAATATTGAAACATCATCTTATAAAAATTTTTATTGGAGTATGCTGCTGCTGCTGCCAAGTCACTTCAGTCGTGTCTGACTGTGCGACCCCATAGACGGCAGCCCACCAGGCTCCCCCGTCCCTGGGATTCTCTAGGCAGGGACACTGGAGTGGGTTGCCATTTCCTTCTCCAAGGCATGAAAGTGAAAAGTGAAAGTGAAGTCGCTCAGTTGTGTCTGACTCTTAGTGACCCCATGGACTGCAGCCTACCAGGCTCCTCTGTCCATGGGATTTTCCAGGCAAGAGTACTGGAGTGGGGTGCCATTGCCTTCTCCATTATTGGAGTATAGATGATTTAAATGTTTTGTTAGTTTCTGCTGTACAGAAAAGTGAATCAGTTATATGTATACATATATCCACTCTTTTTTTAGGTTCTTCATCTTTGTATATATTATATATTTTGGCTCAAAATTCACATAGGTTCTCTCATCCATTGGGCACAAGCTCATTTTGACTATTTAGAATAAAGAGATTCTATTTGAGTCAGGCACTTTTGATCTCCTTTCTTGTTCTTATTTGTTCTTACAAACCAGAGTCAGATTTTTAGGCCAAATCTTATCACATTAATAAAATAGGAAGAACACAAAGAGGTGAGACAGTTTTCCCAGGCACATTTATTTTTAATGCTTTCTTTCAGAGCTGGAAACACTACTGCTGACTCCATCCTATCATTGATGAGTCTGTATCTAGTATGCTTTTGTATATTATATCAGCATTCTCTATTTTGGAAAACATAAGTGGAAGGCAACAGCCTTGAGTTTCTCTTGATAGTTATAATATTTCACTAAAAATATGGATGACTGCACCCTGTGAACTAATACTTAAAATGATGTTTTATTTTTAATTCCTTATGTGTATTAATATCACGTTTCCATCAGACACAAGGTATATACAAAAGTATATTTGGGAAACATGGTAACAGATCATTCTAAAGAACAGTGTGAGTGTTAAAAGCATGAGGGAATGGGTGGATAGACTATTCTCTGCTGGATCCAGTTAAATTCTTCAGACTCTCTCAGACCTACAGTAGATGGCTAGTCCAAACAGAAGGAAAAAGAAGTTCTGAAATATCTCCTTCCTTATTGCATGCATATTGGCCCAAACTTCCTGATAGCAATGAAAGAAACAAACCTAAACTCTGTTGTCAGAGACACAACTATTTTCAGAGCTTTGCAAAAATGGCTTTGCATGGAACAGCTACTCTATTTGAGGAAAGATGATTCATTTCATTTCACTTCATTTCAATGGTGTTCACTTGATTTGCTTTAACCAATCCCACAATTTAGGGGCAGTTGAGAGTAGCCATGAAATTAAAAGATGCTTACTCCTTGGAAGGAAAGTTATGACCAAACTAGATAGCATATTCAAAAGCAGAGACAGTACTTTGCCAACAAAGGTTTGTCTAGTCAAGGCTATGGTTTTTCCTGTGGTCATGTATGGATGTGAGAGTTGGACTGTGAAGAAGGCTGAGCACCGAAGAATTGATGCTTTTGAACTGTGGTGTTGGAGAAGACTCTTGAGAGTCCCTTGGACTGCAAGGAGATCCAACCAGTCCATTCTGAAGGAGATCAGCCCTGGGATTTCTTTGGAAGGAATGATGCTAAAGCTGAAACTCCAGTACTTTGGCCACCTCATGCGAAGAGCTGACTCATTGGAAAAGACTCTGATGCTGGGAAGGATTGGGGGCAAGAGGAGAAGGGAACGACAGAGGATGAGATGGCTGGATGGCATCACTGACTCGATGGACGTGAGTCTGGGTGAACTCTGGGAGTTGGTGATGGACAGGGAGGCCTGGTGTGCTGTGATTCATGGGGTTGCAAAGAGTCGGACACGACTGAGCGACTGATCTGATCTGATCTGATTGAAACTGTCATTTCTTTCAAGGTTTCTGAAAATTTCAAAACAATACAAATTTTTATAGCAATACTTTATAGATAAAACATCAAAAAAATTAAATACATGTTTTTTACAAAACGTGGCTTATGCTTAGTATAAGTATAATGTTCAAGGACCCATTAAACAATTATGTTTTAAGCCTGTAGAATCACTTTTATTGCTTTCTATAATATGTGATTTATGTATCTTACATATTTTTATATTGCACTGAGATCTAAATGTATTATCATTTCTTAAAACTTCTTTTTTTACAAGATGACACATTTTTTAGTTAAGCTATTGTCACTTTCAGTTCACTTTCACACACTATTGTAACTACAAACTTTAAATAAGAGCATTAGTAAAGTTTTTACTTAGATATTCATGTTATTCCAAGAAAGAAATCATTTGAAGATAATGATCCAATTGCCCTTCAGCTCATCTAATATGACTTTAATTCAAGTGTGTGCAATCTAGATGAGTAACGTTCACCTGAGATTCAAAGTGACCAGTAAGTAAAGCTATTAGAAAAAAGTTAAATTTCAGTTTAGGTGGTCATTTTTGTGCTGATGAAATAATTTCCACTCCATAATTTTTTTCATACTATTATCATCTGCTCTAAGATAGAGTATATGGTACGGCATAGAAACCAGCTGTGAAAGTATCTGTAATATCTGATACAAAGTCTTTATACTTAAGTATAAGAGCTCTCACTTGGCCCCTTTGGGTCATTTTAGGCAATATGGGATTTTGTAAAGGCCAACACATAGAATAAACCCTTCAGTTATTGGGGAAAATGGGGATATTCTTTTCTTTCAGTTTCACTGAGATACAATTGACAAAAAAACATTGCATAAATTTTGGAGAAGGAAATGGTATATTTGCCTGGAAAATTCCATGGACGGGAGCCTGGTGGGCTTCAGTCCATGGGGTTGGATGCAAAATTTGGACAAGGCTGAGCACACACACACACTATATAAATTTAAGGTGTACAGAAAATGATTTGACATATATATTGCAAAATGATAACCATAGTAATGTTAGTCAACATCCATGGTCTCATAGAGATAACAAGCAGGAAAAAAAAGGAGAAATGTGTTTTTTCTGTGTGATGAGAACTTCTAAGACTTAACTCTCTTCAGTTCAGTTCAGTTCAGTCACTCAGTTGTGTCCGACTCTTTGCAACCCCATGAATCGCAGCACACCAGGCCTCCCTGTCCATCACCAACTCCCGGAGTTCACTCAGATTCACGTCCATCGAGTCAGAGATGCCAACCAGCCATCTCATCCTCTGTTGTCCCCTTCTCCTCCTGCCCCCAATCCCTCCCAGCATCAGGGTCTTTTCCAATGAGTCAACTCTTCGCATGAGGTGGCCAAAGTACTGGAGTTTCAGCTTTAGCATCATTCCCTCCAAAGAAATCCCAGGGCTGATCTCCTTCAGAATGGACTGGTTGGATCTCCTTGCAGTCCAAGGGACTCTCAAGAGTCTTCTCCAACACCACAGTTCAAAAGCATCAATTCTTCGGTGCTCAGCCTTCTTCACAGTCCAACTCTCACATCCATACATGATCACTGGAAAAACCATAGCCTTGACTAGACGGACCTTTGTTGGCAAAGGAATGTCTCTGCATTTGAATATGCTATCTAGGTTGGTCATAACTTTCCTTCCAAGGAGTAAGCATCTTTTAATTTCATGGCTGCAGTCACCATCTGCAGTGATTTTGGAGCCCCCAAAAATAAAGTCTGACACTGTTTCCACTGTTTCCCCATCTATTTCCCGTAAAGTGATGGGACCAGATGCCATGATCTTCGTTTTCTGAATGTTGAGCTTTAAGCCAACTTTTTCACTATCCTCTTTCACTTTCATCAAGAGGCTTTTTAGTTCCTCTTCACTTTCTGCCATAAGGGTGGTGTCATCTGCATATATGAGGTTATTGATATGTCTCCTGGCAATCTTGATTCCAGCTTGTGTTTCTTCTAGTCCAGCATTTCTCATGGTGTACTCTGCATATAAGTTAAATAAGCAGGGTGATAATATACAGCCTTGACCTACTCTTTTTCCTATTTGGAACCAGTCTGTTATTCTGTGTCCAGTTCTAACTGTTGCTTCCTGACCTGCATACAGATTTCTCAAGAGGCAGATCAGATGTTCTGGTATTCCCATCTCTTCCAGAATTTTCCACAATTTATTGTGATCCACACAGTCTCTCTTAGCAACTTTCAAATGTACCATAGAGCAGTGTTAACTATGGTTCTTATGGCATATTTTATATCCCCAGTATCTTTTAATAAAAGGGGGAAATTTTAACCTTCTTGAGAAGAACTAAATAATACCATTAGTCTGTAGATATATGTATATAGACCTTATATAAAAGCGTGATCATGGACAATTAGAAGTAATGTATTAATTTTATACTGCTGTGATTTTAATAAAGCAATTGAAATAGATACTTGCTCTAAAAGGAAGGATAGGGTGCACAGTTGTGTGGGGAAAGAAATGTACCAGGTGAGGGGTTATGGGGTGGAAATGGAAATATTGAAGACTAACTCCAATACTACTCCAGTACTTTGGCCACCTGATGTGAAGAGCTGACTCATTTGAAAAGACCATGATGCTGGGAAAGATTGAGGGGAGGAGCATAGGGGGACTACGGAGGACAAGGTAATTGGAATCAATGGACATGGGTTTGGGTAAACTCCAGGAGTTGGTGATGGACAGGGAGGCCTGGCATGCTGCGGTTCATGGGGTCACAAAGAGTTGGACACAACTGAGTGACTGAACTGAACTGAACTGAACTGATTGAGAAAAACCCAGAAAAACTTCTGAATTTGCTCCCTTCAGGAAGGTGCTGAAGTCTTATTGAGAGAAATACTCAACAAATAAAACAAAAACGAAATCAAAACTGTAATTTGTATGTGAAGCATGGTGGACAAAGTCAATCAGGAAATCACTCAGTTTCCATCAAAGATCTCAACCAGGGACACCTGAGGGCAAAGGGCAACAATGGCCCCTGTGGTGAACAGACCTGGCAGCAACCCCAGCGTCTGGATCCGTGACAGGACTGGTTGACCCAGTCCTGGGATCTGTGAAGAGAAGGTACCATCACCACCTTTACTGGAAGCCCAGAAAGCCATGTGGGAAGATAGTGGAAAAAGGAACATATCCAAGGCTCCAGGGCTTTGAACTAAAAGCTACGGTGCAAGTTCCACTGATACACCTTTAGGACCAAAATAAGCTACTTTTTAATCTGTTATTACTTTTATAATCATTCTGAAAGTGAAGGTGTTAGTTGCTCAGTCGTGTCTGACTCTTTGTGACCCCATGGACTGTAGCCCACCAGACTTCTCTGTCCATGGAATTTTCAGGCAAGAATCCCGGAGTGGGTAGCCATTACCTTCTTCAGGGGACCTTCCTGAACCAGGGATGGAACCCGGGTCTCCTGCCTTACAGGCAGATTCTTTACCAACTGAGTCAACAGGGAAGCCCATACTTTTTCTAGGATTACATTGCAGCAGGATGCATGGCAAATAGCAGCAATTCTTCTAGCAATTAAAAACCTTGCACATAATTAACTTATTGAGGATGTACAAAAATGCTGAAATTGTGAATAAGGATAAGAGACACAAAAACTATATACTTTTACTAAAACTGTGTATGTACAAGTATTTTAAATCTGCTTGTTTTTGAAGGTCCTTGTAGTTATGTAGATCACTCTGTTAAACTTATAATAATTACAATTTTTACAAATTAAAATTTGTATAATTTGTATAAATTCAAATTATAATAATTGTATTTGGTCAGTTCTTTGCCACCCCATGGACTGCAGCATGCCAGGCTTCCCTGTTCATCACCAACTCCTGAGGCTTGCTCAAACTTATGTCCATAGAGTCAGTAAAGCCATCTGACCATCTCATCCTCTGTCGTCCCCTTCTCCTCCTGACTTCAGTCTTTCCCAGCATCAGGGTCCTTTCCAATAAGTCAGTTTTTCACATCAGGTGGCCAAAGTATTAGAATCTCAGCTTCAGCATCAGTCCATCCAATGAATATTTAGGACTGATTTCCTTTAGGATTGACAGATTGGATCTCCTTTCAGTCCAAGGAACACTCAAGAGTCTTCTCCAACACCACAGTTAAAAAGCACCAATTCTTCAGTGCTCAGCTTTCTTTATGGTCCAACTCTCACATCGATACATGACCACTGGAAAAACCATAGCTTTGACTATTTGCAAATTTGTCAGCAAAGTAATGTCTATGTGTTTTAATAGGCTGTCTAGGTTTGTCATAACTTTTCTTCCAAGGAGCAAGTGTCTTTAATTTCATGGCTGCAGTCACCATCTGCAGTGATTTTGGAGCCCAAGGAAATAAAGTTTGTCACTGTTTCCATTGTTTCCCCATCCATTTGTCATGAAGCGATGGGACTGTTTGCCATGATCTTCGTTTTTTGAATGTTGAGTTTTAAGCCAGCTTTTCCACTTTCCTCTTTCACTTTCATCAAGAGGCTCTTTAGTTCTTCGCTTTCTGCCATAAGGGTGGTGTTATGTGCATATCTGAGGTTATTGACATTTCTCCCAGCACTCTTGATTCCAGCTGGTGCTTCATCCAGCCTAGCATTTCACATGATGTACTCTGCATATAAGTTAAATAAGCTGGGTGACAATACACTGTCTTGATGTACTCCTTTCCCAATTTGGAACCAGTCTGTTGTTCCATGTCCAGTTCTAACTGATGTTTCTTGACCTGAATACAGGTTTCTCAGGAGGCAGGTCAGGGGGTCTGGTATTCCCATCTCTTGAAGAACTTTCCACAGTTTGTTGTGATCCACACAGTCAAAGGCTTTGGCATAGTCAATGAAGCAGAAGTAGATGTTTCTCTGAAATTCTCTTGTTTTTTCAGTGATCAATGGATGTTGGCAATTTGACCTCTGGTTTCTCTGCCTTTTCTAAATCCAACTTGAACATCTGGAAGTTCATGGTTCATGTACTGTTGAAGCCTAGCTTGGAGAATTTTGAGCATTACTTTGCTAGCATGTGAGATGAGTATAATTATGTGGTAGTTTGAACATTCTTTGGCATTGCCTTTCTTTGGGATTGGAATGAAAACTGACCTTTTCCAGTCCTATGGCTTCTGTTGAGTTTTTCAAATTTGCTGGCATATTGAGTGAAGCACTTTCACAGCATCATCTTTTAGGATTTGAAATAGCTCAGCTGGAATTCCATCACTTCCACTAGCTTTGTTCGTAATGATGCTTCCTAAGGCCCACGTGACTTCACATTCCAGGATATCTGGCCTAGGTGAGTGATCACACCATCGTAATTATCTGGGTCATGAAGATCCTTTTTGTATAGCTCTTCTGTGTATTCTTGCCACCTCTTCTTAATATCTTCTGCTTCTATTAGGTCCATACTGTTTCACTCTCCTCTTTCACTTTCATCAAGAGGCTCTTTCGTTCTTCTTTGCTTTCAGCCATAAATGGCTATTAAGTGGCTGTTAAGTGGACATAAGTGGTGTTATCTGCATATTCTGAGGTTATTGACATTTCCTTTATTGTGACCATCTTTGTATGAAATATATAAAAAAAGAAATATTCCCTTGGTATCTCTAATTTTCTGGAAGAGATCTTTAGTCTTTCCCATTCTTTTATTTTCCTCCATTTCTTTTCCTCCGTTTCCTCCATTTCATTGATCACTTAGGAATAATGTGTAATTACATTATAATCCTATAATGTTGAAAAATGATAGTCTGATAAACAACATTTAAGTTCTAGTTTCTGCCTCTGTTTATTTGCAATACACAATGCAGATTTAAATGAATAACTGTGCTCTAAATGCATAGATTAATTTTAATTTTCCATACCCACACTTTCATATGTATGTGTGTGCATATAGCTACAGATTAATTGTATTATTGAGCTCTGCTCAAGTTTGGCAGAATGATCTACATAACTATTAGAATTCAAGGAACTTCTTCAAAAAGAGACAGGTTTAAAATACATGTACATACACAGTTTTAGTAAAAGTACATAACCTTTGTGTCTCATCTTTATTCATAATTTCAGCATTTTTGTACATCCTCAATGAGTTAATCATGTTCAGGCTTTTAATTGCCAGAAGAATTGGTATTATTTGCTATCCACCCTTCTGCAAACCACTGGATGGAACCTATTTCTAAGTATGAATAGTATGAGATAATATCTCAGGTCTTCTTATTTTTTCTATTTTGGCACGAAATTTTTTTTTTTACCTGGGCACCAGTCCTACAAAAAGTACATATAACTTCTTTGAGATAGAATTCCTTTAAAGAAAGATAGTCATTCCAACTTTAATAGACAAGATAGAGATTATAGTCCTTACTCCCTAAATTGCCATCTGAGAAGTCTTTTGATCATCTCAAAACTTTTTGAAGGATTTTAAACTGGAAAAAAATCATTTAACTTTTTCACTAAAGCTGAAATTCCAGTAGTTAGGTATGGGACATCTTGCAAAGTATTCACAAAATCACCTGGTTTCAGGCCTATAACATGTGTGACTGTGTGGGTACATTGAGAATCACTGGTGGAGACTGAGCGGCACCGCAGACCTTGTCTCCAGACACCACCTCGCTGGTACACCAAGCAGGATCACAGAGAGCTGGGCAGGGCAGAAACCAGAGTCAGTGCCCAAAGAAGCATCATTTAGATTCTAAGAACTCAGAATTCTGGGTTTGTGTCAATTTTAATTTGTTCATCACTTTTATACTTGGTCTGTCCCTTTATTCAAGTAAACTGAAATAAATATTTTTGGCATTCTGTTCCCAAATGCCTGTACTGAAAGTCATAACTAGCTCCCCTTCATCTCTTGGTGACAGGGAAGGGGAGAGAAGCTGTCCCTAAAGTGTCAGGATCCCCTGAGGTCCCAGAAACACTCTCTCTTGAATGAGAATTCTTTAGTGCGTGTGAATCCCTTGGTTAACTACAGCAACAATTCCAGAACAACCTTCCTGAATATGAGTTTGCTTGTCAGTAAAGTGTGAAGTAAAATTCATATTCTATGGTAAGACAAAAAAAAAACAAAAACATAAAATTTTCTCTGACATGTAGCCTCTTCTCTCCCATCACTGTGCATTATGTTTCTGCATTATACATTGACCAAAACTTCCACATCAGTAGAAATACCTGCTCAACCATAAAGAGCAAAATTCTAGCACCAAAAAGACAATTCTTTAAAGATAAAATTCCTTCTTAATAGATCCAGTTTGTGTAAATTGTCAGTTATACAAATATACAACCCTCTGTCTCAACAAACATATGTAACTGTGACTTGAATTCTAAGAGGCAAAACCGTTCTTGGAGCTTTCTGAGATGCTGTTCCCAGGTCATAATCCTTAAATTTGACTTGAATAACATTTTCTATTTCTTTCTTAGATAAAATGATAAATTTTTTTTTTGTCAACAAAAGGAAAACCCATCTCAGGAGAGTGGAGCATGTCTACTTGCCCCACATTTTTGGAGGGTTGTTCTCTATTGAGCTCCTCCAGAAGACTCTAGTGATGTTGTTATTAACTAATTCAGGATACTGCAGATCCTCATGAAGCTGTGACTGTGATTCTGGGTTCAAGCTGGCCTCTTCCTGCTTCTGCAAGAGATTCTACACCAGAAAGATGCAAGCTTGTGCCAAACATGGCTCTAGCTGTACTGCTGCTGCCAGTCATGGGTCAGAAAGGTCTGATTTGGTTTTAAACGTGTGTGTGTGCTCATTTGTGTCCAGCCCTTTTGTGTAGCTGGCCAGGCTCCTCTGTCCATGGGATTTTCTAGGCAAGACTACAGGAGTCAGTTTCCATTGCCTTTTTCAGGGGATCTTCCCTACCCAGGAATCGAACCTGTGTATCTTGCATCTTCTGCATTGGCAGGCCAATTCTTTACCACTGTGCCACCTGGGAAGCCCTCGTTTTAAATGTGCTTTGTATAAATATGCTTTAGAAGTAGGCCTCTGTCTGCCTTAATCTGTAAATTGAGTGTCTCCTAAGTGACATCTGACTGCTTTTTTTCTTTAATTCTAGCCTTATGATTTTTGCCCTCTGTACAGTCAAATTGTGAACTGATCTTTCCTGGGATCCTGATAGAATGTTTTTATCTGTGAGCTGTGCAAGTCTGTGCATTAACTCAAGAGCATTTCCTTCATCCACTAGTTAATTTGGACCTGCATTCTAAGCTCTAGGATTAACTAAAACATTTCAGTCACTTCTATCAGCTGTTCATGAATCACAATTATATTATCCTAGGCCAGTGGACTTGACCTTCAAGCAAATGCCTGACATTTTCACAAGTGTTTACTTTCCTGTAGTCTTCAGACTACCAGACTGATCAGGTTTGCAAGGTTACATTGATCTGGATTAAAATTTCTCTCTCAAATGACCTCACAAATATTATTTTCCATTTTAGTCAAAAGACAACAAATGGCTTTAATAGTACTAATTATTTTAGTTTGTACCTATTATACTTACCTTAGCAGTGTTCTATAATCCAATTTCACTCTCCAAATTGTGCCACAATTATTACTGAAATTCCTAGTGAAGGAAATAAAATGTTTTTACATGTATAAATTTTTTTTTCCATTTTTATTATTATTTATTTATTTATTTTTTACTTAACAATATTGTATTGGTTTTGCCATACAACAACATGCATGCCGTGGCAGATACATGTATAAAATTTTATCCATCATTCCTTTTCTCCAACTAAAGATACACTTTAAAATGTGTATTTTATAATATATAATTATAATTTAAAATGATAGATGACTTTTAATAAATAAATATATCATATTATGGTAGAGCAAATTATGTTTTGCTTTAATAAAACAGAAAATTTAATTTTCTGTTCTTCCCTTGGTCATCTAAAATCCTCAAGAATGGTGCACTGCAGCACTTGCTGTATTTACACAGAATTGTCCTCCCCAAAGGTTTGCTGGGGTCACTCCTTCACATACTTTTCAATGAGGTGTTCCCTCCTGATTACTATGAGTCTATTTTAAATTGCAACTTTATTTCTCAATTATCCTCTTTATTTTTCCTATGTTTTAAATTTGTTCCAATTGTCATACATGACAGTGATGTATGTTTCATTTATTTATTAACCTGTCACTAAAAATGTAGCCCATTGAAAAATATTCCATAGGGTATACAAATATAAATCATTCTCTTTAGCAATAGCATATCACTGGAGATATTTACTTACTTCTAAACAAAACAGCCTGTGAAGGAGTTATTTCCAATGACTTTTGTGGATGAAGATGCTCAAGTGATCAAGTACTGACCAACAGAACATGAGGGCAAGACAGAACTCTTAAGAAATGTCTTTTAGACAGGGTAGGATCTGTTTTGCCCTTTATTTTCTTCTTTATCTCACCTGAAATGAGTGTTCAGTGCTGGCAGTGGAACAACAAGTTTGTAGCCATTAGGTGATAATTATGAGGACTAAACCACACGCTAACAAAGATTGGGCAGAAACATAGATTGAACTTAAATCACTGATGAGATTGGCACTAGATTTCCTTTTTCTGGACTCCCTGGTTACATGAAAATAACAGGCCCTCGCCTGATCAAGGTATTGTTATTTGGGTTCTCTATTGTTGTTCAGTTGTCTAAGTTGTATCTGACTCTTTTCAACTCCATGGACAATAATACAGCAGGTACTCTGTCCTCCACTATCTCCTGGAGTTTGCTCCAATTCATGTCCACTGAGTGATGCTATCTAACCATCTCATCCTCTGCCACCATCTTCTCCTTTGGCCTTCAATGTTTCCCAGCACCAGGATCTTTTCCAATGAGTCAGCTCTCTGTGTCTCTCTACATCAGGAGGCCAAAGTACTGGAGCTTCAGCTTCAGCTTCAGCATCAGTCCTTCCAGTGAATATTCAAGGTTGATTTCCTTTATGATTGACAGATTGGATACCTTGCAATCCAAAGGATTCTCAACAGTCTTCTCCAATCCCACAATTCAAAAGCATCAGTTCTTTGGCTCAGCTTTCTTTATTATCCAACTCTCACATCTGTACATGAATAAAGAATCCACCTGTAATGCAGGAGACCTGAGTTCAATTCCTGTGTTGGAAAGAACCCTTGGAGGAAGACATGGTAACCCACTCCAGGATTCTTGCTTGGAGAATCCCCAAGGAAAGAGGAGACTGGTGGGCTGCAGTCCGTGGGGTCAGAAACAGTTGGACACAATTGAGAGACTAAACACACATGCACTGGAAAATCAGTAGCTTTGACTATATGGACCTTTGTCGGGTAAGTGATGTCTCTCACAAAATGTAATCACTTGTGTGCTCAGTCACTCAGTTGAACTCTTTGTGACCTTATGGACTGTAACCTACCAGACATGGTAGGTTACATGGAATTTTTCCAGGCTAGAATACTGGAGCAAGTTGCTATGTCCTATTCCAGGGTATCTTCCTGGCCCAGGGATCAAACCTGCATCTCTTTGTGTCTCCTAGCATTGACAGGCAGGTTCTTTACCATGTACCACCTGGGAAGCCTTTCGGTTCTCTATTATAGGTGGTCAAAAACAAATCCTAGCCAATGCAAACCTAAAAATATCTTATAAAGTTCTACCTTATTTATGCATTTCAAAAGCTCCTCTTGCCTGAGAGTTGCACTCTAGAATTATAATTTAGGCAACAAGTTTACATATAAAATATATCTCACAATAGTATGGGTTTTATTTTAGGATCAATTTTTAATGGATCTGTAGGAAAATTGCATAAGTTCCTGAAAAGAGCAAGACACAAAGGCTAGAATTTGAACATGCTAGTGAGCAGTATGGGACTTCAGGATGATCGTATAATCATTCTAGGTCTCAGTCTCCTAATTTGATTGAGATTGAATTTAAAATCCTCTGAAATCTCTTCTACTTGTAATACTGCTTGGCTGTTTCTGGGATGTGCCATGGATGATTACTGTAAAGGTCTACATGAAGAGAAATGCTTCAGTGAAATTAGCTCAGAGTAGCCAACTTTAGGGCTTCTGAGGTGGTGCTAGAGTTAAAGAACCCGCCTGCCACTGGTGGAGAAATAAGAGAAGTGGGTTTAAACCGTGGATTGGGAAGATCCCTGGAGGAGGGCATGGCAACCCACTCCAGTATTCTTT
This sequence comes from Bos indicus x Bos taurus, assembly GCF_003369695.1. NCBI lineage: Eukaryota > Metazoa > Chordata > Mammalia > Artiodactyla > Bovidae > Bos > Bos indicus x Bos taurus. The sequence continues at coordinate 3,401,848 of NC_040081.1, read as the reverse complement.
CCTGGAGAATCCTATGAACAGAGCAGCCTCGTGGGCTACAGTCCATTGGGTCAAAAAGAGTCAGACAAGACTGAAGTGACTTAGCACGCATGCACAGAGAAGGCAATGGCAACCCACTCCAGTACTTTTGCCTGGAAAATCCCTTGGACGGAGGAGCCTGGTAGGCTGCAGTCCATGGGGTCGCTAAGAGTCGGGCACGACTGAGCGACTTCACTTTCACTTTTCACTTTCATGCATTGGAGAAGGAAATGGCAACCCACTTCAGTATTCTTGCCTGGAGAATCCCAGGGACAGAGGAGCCTAGTGTGCTGCCATCTATGGGGTTGCACAGAGTTGGACACGACTGAAGCGACTTAGCAGCAGCAGCAGCAGCATGGCCAACTTTAAACTAGACGATTAAGGCTACCCCTTTGCCCCATGAAACACAGTGTTAAGGCTGTGGGTCAGATATTTTATATGCTTTATTCACCAAATTAGAAAGCTATTGTAACACTCTCCAATGACACCTGTTGTCTTTTATTTTTGATTTTCTAAACTATTCCTGGCAGATTAGACTCTATTTCCTACATCTATTTCTAGTACATGGTCAGACTGACCTGGAGAAATGTCTTTGTTGGTGAGAGTGGAAGATTGATGGGGCAGTATTTGCGAAATTGAAGAACTGAGAAAATATAATTAGAAACATTTTATAAAGCAAAGGCTCTGAGTCACTCTAGAAGTTGCCTTTCTATCTGTATATCATTCTAGAACATCCATGCCATTGCCTTATGAAGTTGCAGTTGCCTTGCTGACAAATGTACTTCAAAGGGCAAGTGTATGCATCTCTTTTTCTCCATCCTAAACCCTTATGACACTGGCACAGAGTAGACACTCAAGAAATAGTGTTTTAATTGAACTTAATAAAAATGGCTTAGTTCATAGCATTGCTTCTTTAGAAGAAAATTGGCTGTATTTAGAGTAGATAATTTCCAAATTTAAAAACTAACAACCCATTTGTATTGCTAAGCAGAAAGTCTGTCTTCCTATGAAACATAAAATGTATGTTTTAAGAATATATCAAATACATTTTCTGATTTTTGCTCAAGTTACCATGACTTGGTGTGAATTCAATGTCATAACAAATTTTAAGATGCATAAATATTAAATGCATAAATTGTACTTTCTTTTTTTGCTAAGTTTTCACAGACAAGTGGCCCCAAGTAGTAAAGAGCCTGAGTGCCAATGCAGGAGACATAAGATACGTGAATTTGATCCCTGGGCTGGGAAGATCTCCTGGAGGTGGGCATGGCAAACCACCCCAGTATTCTTGAATGGAGAATCTCCCATGGACAGAGGAGCCTGGCGGGCTACAGTCCATGGGGTCGCAAAGAGTCAAGTATGACTGAGAGAGTAACACTATCACTTTCACACACTAGCATCAAGGACTCAGCTCAGACACATGGGCATGAATAGGAGAGTATGAGGAAGACCTGGGTCAGGTTTCCCAGTGTCTGTCAAAGGAGGGGCAGCATTGCTATCAAGCTGTTGATAATTTATCAGGAAGGAAGTAAACATAATGAAGGTATATTGCTGAGACGCAATACAGTTTTGCCACTACAGTGAGCAAAAAGGACAGAGAAATAAAATACAGATTGCAAGGCTTTCTCTCAAGTTCAGTTCAGTTCAGCCACTCAGTCATGTCCAACTCTGCGACCTTATGGACTGCAGCATGCCAGGCCTCCCTGTCCATCACTAACTCCCGGAGTTTACCCAAACCCATGTCCATTGAGTAAGTGATGCCATCTATCCATCTCATCCTCTGTTGTCCCCTTCTCCTCCTGCCTTCAATCTTTCCCAGCATCAGGGTCTTTTCAAATGAGTTAGCTCTTGGCATCAGGTGGCCAAAGTGTTGGAGTTACAGCTTTAGCATCAGTCCTTACAATGAATATTCAGGACTGATTTCCTTTAAGATGGACTGGTTGGATCTCCTTGCAGTTCAAGGGACTCTCAAAAGTCTTCTCCAACACCACACTTCAAAAGCATCAATTCTTCAGCACTCAGCTTTCTTTATAGTCCAACTCTCACATCCATACATGATTACTGGAAAAATCATAGCCTTGACTAGATGGACCTTTGTTGGCAAAGTAACATCTCTGCTTTTTAATATGCTGTCTAGGTTGGTCATAACTTTTCTTCCAAGGAGTAAGCGTCTTTTAATTTCATGGCTGCAGTCACCATCTGCAGTGATTTTGGTTTGGAGCCCAAGAAAATAAAGTCAGCCACTGTTTCCACTGTTTCTCTATCTTTTGGCCATGAAGTGATGGGACCGGATGCCATGATCTTTGCTTTTTGAATGTTGAGCTCTCTCAAGTTAGGCATTGATTATAAAAAAACTCACATAGTGAGACAATGCTGCCTTATATTGAAATTTAGTGAAATAAACTTAAAAGTAAGCTACCATACGCTGCAGTCTCCCATCATTACAGGGGATATCAACTGCTATTGAAATATGATTTGATATTAATTCTAGATGATCCAGACTTAAGTTATTTGTTCCTATAGTGGAAGGGAATTAAATTTGCTAATCTTTTATACTTAAAATTTTTTATCTCTAGGAATTCCATTATTAATAGCAGGTGCTTCATGATAAAGTGCCCCAAACCTTTTTTTTTTTTTTTTTTTAAATCTCATGTTTGAAATTAAAAATAGTAACATACTCACAAATGTATATGATACATATAACAAATTTTATATGTTGGAGCTACTGAAAACAGGAAAGGAGGAAACTACATCCATTTTGATGGGTCATTTTGGGTGTTTAGAAGGTGGAAGATTGAGACTGGGCAGCAAGAGAAATATGGATGTCTCAATTCTTTGGTGGGATCTTCTCCAATAACACCGTTGTCTCCTGACTGCAGTGGTGGCCCCCCTACTTATGCTGGCCCCATCCATCCCCCCAACTTCCTCTCCCACCTTCTCTCTCTCCAGCCAGCCTGGCTTTCTTGGTGCTCTTGGATGTCAGACTTTCACCTTATAGTGTTTTCATCTTTGTTGTCTGGTGAGAATGGTATTCAGCCATTTATCTTCATAACTTACTCCCCCGTGTAATCCTAGTTGATCGTCAAATATCACCATGTTATTAAAGGTTTCACCTACAGCCATATGTCAGGGAACACTTTATGTCTCTCACTTTATATCTCCTGGTTTGATTTTGCTATCCAATCAATGTCACATGCATGCCTGCCAAGTCGCTTCAATCACGTCTGATGAGTCTAGTCTGATTTGTGACTCTATGAATCAGGATCCTCTGTCCATGGGAATCTCCAGGCAAGAATACTGGAGTGGGTTGCCATTTCCTTCTCCAAGGGGTCTTGTCCACCCAGGGATCTAACTAACATCTCTTGCATCTTCCAAATTGGTAGACAGGTTCTTTACCAGTAGCGCCACCTGGGAAGCCAATCAATGTCTCATATTATGTACTCATTTATTTCTGACTATTTTTTTTTCCTGTAGAATATAAGCTCCACTGCCTATCCACAACACCTGGCATAGTCCCTAATAGTAGCAGCTGCTCTCATAATTACACTTGGATGAATAAATGAGTGTAGCTTCAATGGCAGCCTACTCGAAACATGCTGCAGTTGTGAGATAAGCCACTTTTTAGACTTAATAGCCAAGGTGCTAGCTGACTCTCTAGGATCTTTAAAAATGAAATATTCTGCTTAGATAGTTTTCTCCCATTTCAATGTGTCCTTTGATCATCTCTCCAGTTTTGGAATTGGGTCCAGTTTAATGCAGAGCTCAGACTCCAGGTGTTGCCCTATAAGACATGCTAGTCTGATTTGTGACTAGCATGTCTTATATGTTATTTGTTCACCTATGTTAATAGAGGTTTTAGGCTGCAATAAAAAGAATATGCCGTCTTTTTCTTTTCTAAATTTAGATCAACTTTATTTTCACAACTGTATCTCACTGTTAGCTTCTGCTGATAGATAACTCTCTTGCCTGCAGACACTAACAATCTACTACAGGGTTTCTACTCAAATGTTACATCTCTTGCTGTATTTTTCAAGTATTGAACAGGGTCTTTCCCTGGTATGTGGAGTGTTTGGGGACATGGGACAGGGAAGAAAGTTTTATGGGTCTGTGCTGAATGACTTTGGGCAATCTATTACCCTATCTCTAGTCTTCCATACCAGCTTGTGTGAGAATTTTTTTTTGTTTGTTTGTTTTCCCCTTGATAGCTAGAATATTAGAACTAATGGTTGACATTGACTTTAAGGTACTTTAGAGATCTGTGTATCAAAGTATAGAGAAAAGAAAATTTTGAGTAATGGAAACATGAATGTGATTCTTGGTTCTTCTACTAGATAAGAGAATTTTAAGAAAACCATTTAGTGTCCCTGAAATGGTTTTCTTCATCTGAGAAATTCTAGTCACACCTTTATTTTACAGGAAATTTGCAATAATTATGTGAAATAATATATACAAAATACCTGGAACATAGTTGATGCCCAATAACTGTTGCCTATTGATTGAGTATTAGTCTAAGTAGTAAGATTAGCAAGTGCTGTGAAAATGAGGAGAAAAGAAGATGCAAAAAAGCAAGAATGATAGAGAAATAAAGAAGAAAAAGAAAAAGAAAATATCCCAAAATAAAAGAAAAGGAGGAAGGCAAATTCACATACACAGAAGAGAGCCATGAGAAGGAGAATGGGATCAGGAAGCCACTGAATTATCTATGTTACAAAGTATATTAAAACTCTTGCATTCTCCAACTCAAGAATTCAAATATTCTACGTGATAGTATTAGCAACATTTAGTAGATTAGAGCATAGGGGACACTATTGTTAGACACATAATTAAATTCACAAAGTCAGTTTTGGAAATCATTGAACACACGATCATGAGTCAGTCATTATTATGGATTACTATCAATTATGGCTCTGGTGATGAAAGTAAAATCTGATGCTGCACAAAACAACATTGCATAGGAACATGGAATGTTAGATCCATGAAACAAGGGAAATTGGACATGGTCAAGCAGGAGATGATAAGAATAAACATTGACATCTTAGAAATCAGTAAACTAAAACGAACAGGAATTGGCGAATTTAATTCAGATGACCATTATATCTACTACTGTGGGCAAGAATCCTATAGAAGAATTGGAGTATCCCTTATAATCAACAAAAGGGTCCAAAATGCAGTACTTGGGTGCAACCTCAGAAATGACAGAATAATCTGGGTTCATTTCCAAGGCAAACCATTCAAAATCACAGTTATTCAAGTCTATGTCCCTATCACCAATGCCAAAGAAGCTGAAGTTGATGAATTCTATGAAGACCAAGAAGACCTCAAAGACCTCCTAGAACTAACACCAAAAAAGATGTTCTATTCATCACTGGAGATTGGAATGCAAAAGCAGGAAGTCAAGAGATACCTGGAGTAACAGGCAAGTTTGGCCTTGGAGAACAAAATGAAGCAGGGCAAAGGCTAACTAAATTATTTCAAAAGAATGCACTGGTCATAGAAAATACCCTTTTTCAACAACACAAGAGACAAACTTTACACATGAACATCACCAAATGGTGAGCACTGAAATCAAATTAATTACATTCTTTGTAGTTGAAGATGGAGAAGCTGTATACAGTCAGCAAAAAAAAAAAAAAAAAAAGACCTGGAGCTGATTGTGGCTCAGATCATCAGCTTCTTGTAGCAAAATGCAGTCTTAAACTAAAGAAAGCAGGGAAAACCACTGCGCCAGCTAGATATGACTTAAATCAAATCCCCTATAAATACGCAGTGGAGGTAATGCATGGATTCAAGGGATTAAATCTAGTAAACAGAGTGCCTGAACTATGGACAGAGGTCTGTATTATTGTACAGGAGGTAGCAAACAAAACCATCCTAAAGTAAAAGTAAAGCAAGAAGGCAAAGGGGCTAGCTGAGGAGGCTTTACAAATAACTAAAGAAAAAAGTGAAAAGCAAGGGAGAAAGAAAAAGGTATGTTCAGCTAAGTGCACAGTTCCAAACAACAGCATGGGGAGACAAGAAGGGCTTCTTCAATGAACAGTGCATAAAACTAGAAGAGAACAACTGAAGGGGAAAAACTAGAGACCTCTTCAGTAAAATTGGAGATGTCAAGGGAATATTTCACCAAAAGATGGGCACAATAAAGGACAGAAACTGGGAATACCTAGGAGATGCTGAAGAGATCAAGAAGAGAGGGAAAGAATACATAGAACTGTGCAAAAAAGATCTTAATGAACTGGTTTACTACGATGGTGTTGTCAGTCACCCAGACCCAGACGTTCTGGGGTGCGAGGGCAAGTGGGCCTTAGGAAGCACTGCTGTTAATAAGGCTAGTGGATGTGATGGAATTCCAGTAGAACTATTCAAAACTCTAAAGGATGATGCCATCCAGGTGTTGCATTCCATATGTCAGCAAATCTGAAAGACCCAGTAGTGGCCACAGTACTGGAAAAGGTCAATTTTTATCCCAATTCCCAGGAAGGGTAGTACTAAAGAATGTGCCAACCATTGGACAATTGCACTTATCTCCCATTCTAGTAAGGTCATGCTTAAAATCTTGCATGCTAGGCTCCAGCATTAGGCAAACCTAGAACTTCCAGATGTCCAAGCTGGGTTTAGAAAAGGACGAGGAACCAGAGATCAAATTGCCAACATTCACTGGATCATAGAGAAATTTAGTGAATTCCAGAAAAACATCTACCTCTGTTGCATCAGCTATGCTAAAGCCTTTGATGGTGTGGCTCATAATAAACTGTGGAAATCTCTTAAAGAGATGGGAATACCCAGCTCCTGAGAAACCTGTATGCAGGTCGAGAAGCAATAGTTAGAATCCTGTGTGGAACAACTAAAAATCTTGGTTCAAGATTGATAAAGGAGTACGACAGGGCTGTCTGCTGTCACCCTGTTTGTTTAACCTATATGCTGAGTATATCATGAGAAATGCTGAGCTGGATGAGTTACAATCCAGAATCAAGATAGGCAGAGAAACAACAACAACCTCAGCTATGTGAATGATACATAATGGCAGAAAATGAAGACAAACAAGAGCCCCTTGGTGAGGTGAAGGAGGAGAGTGAAAGAGTTGGCTTAAGACGAAATATTAAATAAACTAAGAACATGGTATCCGGCCCCATTACTTCATGGCAAATAGAAGAGGAAAAAGTGAAAGTAGTAACAGATTTCCTCTTCTTGGGCTCTAAAATCACAGTGGATGGTGACTGTAGCCATGAAATCAGAAGATGATTGCTTCTTGGCAGGAAAACTCTGACAAACCTAGACAGTGTGTTGAAAAGAGACACTGCTCTGCTGACAAAGGTTTATGTAGTCAAGGCTATGGTCTTCCTAGTGGTCATGTACAGTTGTGAGAGCTGGGCCATAAAAAAGGCAGAATGCCAAAGAACTGATGCCTTTGAACTGTGGTGCTGGAGAAGACTCCTAAGGGTCCCTTGGACAGCAAGGGGATCAAACCACTCAATATTAAGGGAAATCAAACCTGAATACTTGCTGGAACTAAAGAGCCTCTTGGTGAGGTGAAGGAAGAGAGTGAAAGGGTCGGCTTGAGATTAAATATTAAACAAACTAAGAACATGGCATCCAGCCCCATTACTTCATGGTAACGGTCTTCTCAGTGGTCATGTACAGTTGTGAGAGCTGGACCATAAAGAAGGCAGAACGCCAAAGAACTGATGCCTTTGAACTGTGGTGCTGAAGACTCCCGAGGGTCCCTTGGCCAGCAAGGAGATCAAACCAGTCAATCTTAAGGGAAATCAAACCTGAATACTAGTTGGGAAGACCGATGCTAAAGCTGAAGTGACAGTATTTTGGTCATATGATACGAACAACCAACTTATTGGAAAAGTCCCTGATGCTGGGAAAGATTGAGTGCAGAAGGAGAAGAGGACATCAGAGGATAAAATGGCTGGATGACATCACCAATGAAATGGACATGAATTTGGGCAAACTTTGGGAGATGGTGAGGGACAGGAAGGCCTGGCGTGCTGCAGTCCATGGGGTTGCAAACAGCTGGACATGACTGGATTACTGAACAAAAACAACAATAAATTATGATGAATTACTTTTATAATTATTATTATGAATCAATCTATACTTGAGATGATATGAATAATCATAATACTGGAAAAACAATGACTCCCTTAAAGTTTCTGTAACATTTTTAAAGGAGGAAAATTACTAAACATCTTAAAGGTTTAGTAATTATGCAAACAGTTAACCTAAGCAAATTTGTAGAAAAATGTAATAACAAACACAATGTTTTTATAAAATCAAACAACAAGAAGCACAGGATAGGGTTTTAATTTGTTGGAACTTTGTGCTAGTCTTCTTGAAATTGTTCATTGACCCCTGGTTTCATTTCCCATTACTTTCATTTCTATTTCCTCTCATTACAAATTAAATTATTACTTTGAACTTATTTCTATTCCCTTGATAGATTATTCTCACTTGCATCAGTGTATGGGAATGTTATGGGATCATATCTTAAACACATTCTCCAGGGAGCTCTTCTTGACCTCTGGAGCTTGGGTTATTTGCCTTCTGTAACCACTCTCATAGAACCAACATTCAGGACTTCCCTAACCAAAAATTTAGGATTTTGTCATTGCTTATTTAGTACACTCTTTACACCCTCAAAGACAACAAAGTCTAGAAGGCTAAGGACCATAGCTGTGTTGTTCACAGGTAAAATACCTGTATCTGGCTCAACAAATATATTGTGAACTTGGGTATGTGTGTGCTCAGTCACTCAGACATGTCTGACTCTTTGTAGCCCTGTGGATTGTAGCCTGCCAGGCTCCTCTGCCCATGGAATTTTCCAGGCAAGAGTACTGGAGTGGGTTGCCATTTCCTACTGTACTGGATCTTCCCAACCCAGGGACTGAAATTGCATCTCTTGTGTCTCCTGCATTGGCAGCAAGATTCTTCATCACCAGTGCCACCTGGAAAGTCTTGAATTGGGGGAAATAGACACATAAGTTTATAGGGTGACAAATTCTAATATATGCACACATTTGTTTACAAATTTGGAAAAATGTAATAATGTGGTCAAAATACACATAATGTGGTATAAATTTTTTATCATTTCAGCTTGAATTTTCATCAAGCTTCAGGAAGTTTTTCTTAGGGTAATATATACAACCGGTGTTTCTAGTACAATTATATCATCATGAAAGCATAATCTTTCTTCTTTTCACAAGTACCTCTTATTAGTTGGTAGGGGAAGCACAGTTCTTACTTATGTAACAGAAGTGATGGAACTTGAAATGAGTTATCATGATAAATAGCAACTGAATACAGCAAATACAAGTCCAGACACATTTGTATACACACATTTATGCTGCCAAGTAGAATGAAATACATTTCTTAAGAAACAGCTAAATAGCCTTATGAGCTCAGAGAATAGGATGATCAGTTCTTGCTGGAAAGAACAGAATAGATGGATCTTCATGGAATGTGTGGCATTTAATTTTAGCCTTAAATAGGAGTGATGGCAGAACAATAGGTGACTAGTCTGTGAAAAAAGTAGCTAAAATAGAGATTATGATGGTGGGAAAAGGGGGAAGGTTAAAGATGTATTTGGGAATTTTGAAAGGTGTAGGGGTCATGCAGAAATATGACAAACAAACTGTAAATACACGTTTGATTTGAAACCGGGACAGTTCTGAAGAGTAAGGATTTTGCATCCCATAAGACTATTTGAGGGCTTCCCTACTGGATTGATGGTAAAGAACCTGCCTGCCAAAGCAAGAGGCACACGTTTGATAACTGGGGAGGGAAGATTCCCTAGAGAAGGAAATGGCAACCCACTCCTGTATTCTTGTCTGGGAAATCCCATGGACAGAGGAGCCTGGCAGGCTATAGTCTATGGTGTCGCAAAAGAGTCAGACACAACTTAGTGACTAAACAACAATGAAAGACCATTTGAACAGAGAAGGGATGTGATTAGAGATTTCTTAGTGAGAGTTTTTCTTTGGAGACATTTTGTTTTTAAGGCAGAAAAAGAATTAGAAACTGCAAGATGTTTAAACTAGTGCTTCTGATAAATACCCACAGCTTTCTGTAAAAACCATGGCAAAGGGGTTAAAATCTCAATGAGAACAATATCAGATTCAAACCCGTCATTATATAAACCACATTAGGGGTGAATCATGTACCATGTAAATGGAAAAACGGTTTACTCTAATCTTAGAGAAATTTTCTCATCTATAATTTTCCTCTCTGACTCCCACCATGCATATCAATTTACTTACTTGTTCAATTCCCATTTACACGTAAAACAGTTATTGAATTGTTAACCTGTACTACCACAAGAAACAAATTTCTCGGTTTGAATACAGTGTTTATGTACAGTTCCTTTAGTCTTTAGCCTGACAGTTTCCAGTCAATGCACCATTTCCCAAAATTATGAGTACATTTTAATGGCTACAAAGAATGCTAGAATTAACATTTGTCTTCAGGTTTATATATTTTCAAAAGAAATGAGACACTTACAGAAATGGTAAAGGCTTAACCATCCTGGGATGAGATATGAAGAAACAAGGTAATTTATTGGTTTGGATTAGATTTTGGTTGCAAGAGACTAGTTCTGTAAACCAAACACAAATTATCATTATTATTTTTTTTCTCATGGCAGATCCTGGAGATGTTGGTCCCATGGCTGGTGTGCTCTGTGGAACCAAGCATTTTCTTTCTTACTAATCAGACATTCAGGCCTCTTTTGTTAAGTGACCATAGATGCCCCCAAAACTGCTTGAACTCCAACCTTCATGTTGTCATTCTAGTTAGCAAGAAGAAAGAAAGAAAATTAGAAGAAAGTTACTTTTTAGGAAAATCCCCAGAATCTGCACATGTCATCTTCATGGATATCTCAGAGGCCAAAACCTAGTCATATGGACACAGTATTACTGTACTCTTGTCATCCATATGTCTGCTTCAAGTTTGGCTAGTATAGCACTGCTAAAGAGGAAAGAACAATTTTCTTCTTTTTTGATGTCTACAACATAAATAAGCTAGCACAAGTGTATCAGTAAATTTGTTTATAAAGAGAATTTAGGAAGAGAACCTCCCACAATGGTTTTTATGAGTCACAGGATGCAACAATGAGATATCAGTTGTCAGTCCATGATTGAGCTCTTCCAGGGTGCTTCTGGAGACAGAAATTACTTTCTGTCTCTTGTATGCTATTGTTATTTTTTTCTGATAAAGGCAAACCTAGTCCTACATGATATAGAGAAAAAATCACCTGTTTCTTTCACAATAACTTCATTCAAATTGCTGCCACAATAGAGAGACTTTTTTTGAAAGTTTTCAAAAGTAAAACTAGGACTAATTGGTAAATTCACAAAACAAGATTTCAATTCATAGATTGCTTACCAAATTTCTACTATGTACCAGACTGTGTGCTAAGACAACAAGAGTGAAGTTTGAGCTGATCTTAACATGGCCCAGCCTTCCTGAAATTTTCTGTCTACTTAAGAGTAGATATTTTAATAAGGTAATTTTACAAAAAAAAAAAAAAAAAAGTATGTGTATAATTTTGGAAAGTGATACCCAAGAAAGGAAGAGAAAGAACTTTTAGATGAACTTGCCCGTTTGATGATGGCATCTCACTCCAGTACTCTTGCCTGGAAAATCCCATGGATGGAGGAGCCTGGTAGGCTGCAGTCCATGGGGTTGCTAAGAGTTGGACATGACTGAGCGACTTTACTTTCACTTTTCACTTTCATGCATTGGAGAAGGAAATGGCAACCCACTCCAGTGTTCTTGCCTGGAGAATCCCAGGGACGGGGGAGCCTGGTGGCTGCCGTCTATGGTGTCACACAGAGTTGGACACGACGGAAGCGACTTAGCAGCAGCAGCAACCCATATGATGAAAGCATCACTACTTATTGTTGCTTTTTTTTTTTTTTTTAAAGCAGGAGGTAGATGACAGCTTTGGAATGCAGTGGCAAAAATCTGTGTGTGGAAAGAGACCTTTTGAAATGAAAGGTCCCACACAAATCATGCATAGATCCTATGATATGAAATCTTACAGGAATTATGCCATAAATCCTAAGGTTTAAAAAATATATTCTAAATTTCTAAAAGCTCTGTTTCACATGCTATCTTATATATCACATGAAATGAGCCTTTGATAGATTTCATGGTGTTAAAAGGATCATATTTAATTTCAAATGCATCCTTCAGCCTCCTCAGGAATTATGATGTCATTTATTATCTTCTTCCATGAGGTTTGATGAAGTTGTGGCATATGTTAACTGCTTGACAATTACATGTTGCTGAGTAACTCTTTTGGTCTCAGGCTGATGCTCAATTAAACCTCTAGGAAGACAAATAATTCCAAAAAAAGGTATTAGCTCCTGGTTTGTGATGTAAATGCTTTGGGGAATTTAAAGAATTTTAAGAAAGCAATATAACAATCTGATAAGATAATTGCCTTATAAATCCTGGATGGTTCCTCATTTTACTGAAAATAGCACAGAGTCTCACAAACATCTAACGTGAATTTTTAAAAAGCATTCTTCTGCAACAGTAGAATGGGGATAAATACTGACATCTTCTTATTAATTCTGAAGTTAGTGTGTTTGCTCTCCTTAAGTAATCTAATTATTCCACATTGTGAAGCTATTTGAAATTTAGGTTGGCAGTAAAAAATAGCATAAAAGTGATCTCTAGTTTTATTTTCAGAAGCAATGTTTATCTTCAAATGCCTTTCTGTAGCATTTCATCACTTTCTCCAAGTAAAACTGTTTCCTATTTTCATTAACTACTAAATTAAATAATGGTGACAATATGATTAGTTGACTTATGAAAGAAGTTCTAATGCTTAAAAAATTAAATGACAAAATTATATTCAAGTTTTGAGAGCATCTGATAGTATAGATACTTCTGAAAGCAAAGCACAATCCACATTAAAAATATCCCAGTCTTGAGAGTTCAAAATGGCAGTGTTGAAGCTGAACTCACTTCCTCTCATGGATGCAACAAATCTACAATGACATATGGAATAATTTATGCAGAAAGGGACCTGAAAACTGAATGAACAAAGCACCCACAACAAAAGGGGGAAAGTATAGCATTAAGATGGGTAGAAGAGGCAGAGAGACAGTCTTGCCAAGAAAAATGCAACAGTCCAACCAGTGAACCACAACTGAGTGGGATCACCAAGGGTTAGATCTTTCTCCTAACCAGCAAAGGATTCAGGCTCCACATCAGGAATCCCAACCCTTAATCCTGTATGGGAAGGACCAGCCCCCAAAACACCTGAGCCAGAACTGCCTTTGAGTGTTTGTCTCCTGCAGAGTCATGGGTTAGCAGTGACCTGCCGCAGGGACAGGGGCTCTGGCTGTAGCAGACCTGGGTCATGCAGCATTACCCAACATAGAGCCGCAAAGCAGACAACCCACAAACTGCAGAACAATTATACTAAAACAATCTCACATTGCTAAGAAAGCTCTAGGACCCACAACAGATTTCCCAATCTGGGGATCTGGTAAAGGGACTGAGAACTCCCAGGAAATTTGACTTAGGGCACCAGTGGGATTTGACTGCAGAACTTTCACAGGACTAGGGAAACAGACTTTTGGTGAGCACAAACAAAACCTTGCATGTACCAGGAGCCACGAGAAAGGAGCAGTGTTCCCACAAGAGACTGAGTCAAACTTGCCTGTGAGTGTCCACGAGTCTCCTGTGGAGGCATGGGTCAACAGTTTGGCCTCAGGCCAAACAAGAGGGAGGGAACACAGCCCCACCCATCAATAAACAATTGGATTAAAGATTTACTGAGCATGGCTCCCCCATCAGAATAAGACCCAGTTTCCCCCACAGTCAGTCTCTCCCATCAGACAGTTTCCAGAAGCTTATCCTTATTCATCAGAGGGCAGAAAGAATGAAAACCACAGTCACAGAAAACTAAACAATCTGATCACATGGACCACAGCCTTGTCTAACTCAATGAAACTATGAGCCATGCCATGTAGGGCCACCCAAGATGGATGGGTCATAGTGGAGAGTTCTGACAAAACATGGTCCACTGGAGAAAGGAAAGGCAAGCCACTTCAGTATTCTTCCCTTGAGAACCCCATGAACAGCATAAAAAGGCAAAAAGATATGACACTGAAAGATGAACTCCCCAGGTTGGTAGGTGCCCAGTATGCTACTGGAGAAGAGTGGACAAATAATTCCAGAAACAATGAAGAGATGGAGCCAAAGTGAAAACAATACCCAGCTGTGTATGTGACTGGCGATGGAAGTAAAGCCTGATGCTGAAAAGAACAAATTGCATAGGAATCTGGAATGAATTGCATAGGAACCTAGTCATGAATCAAGGTAAATTGGAAGTGGTCAAAGAGGAGATGGCAAGAGCAAATATCGACATTTTAGGAATCAGTGAACTAAAATGGACTGGAATTCAGTTCAGTTCAGTTGCTCAGGTGTGTCCAGCTTTTTGTGATCCAGGGGCTGCAGCATGCCAGATCTCCCTGTCCATCACCAACTCCAGGAGTCTACTCAAACTCATGTCCATTGTGTTGGTGATGCCATCCATCCATCTCATCCTCTGTCATCCCCTTTTCCCACCTTCAATCTTTCCCAGCATCAGTGTTTTTCAAGTCACATCAGGTGGCCAAAATATTGGAGTTTCAGCTTCAACATCAGTTCTTCCAAAGAACACCCAGGACTGATCTCCTTTAGGATGGACTAGTTGGATCTTCTTGCAATCCAAGGGACTCTCAAGAGTCTTCTCCAACACCACAGTTCAAAAGCATCAATTCTTCAGCACTCAGCTTTCTTTATAGTCCAAATCTCACAACCATACATGACTACTGGAAAAATCATAGCCTTGACTAGACAGACTTGTGTTGGCAAAGTAATGTCTCTACTTTTTAATATGCTGTCTAGGTTGGTCATAACTTTTCTTCCAAGGAGTAAGCGTCTTTTAATTTCATGGCTGCACTCACCATCTGCAGTGATTTTGGAGCCCCCCAAAATAAAGTCTGACACTGTTTCCACTGTTTCTCCATCTATTTGCCATGAAGTGATGGGACCAGACGCCATGATCATCATTTTCTGAATGTTGAGTTTTAAGCCAACTTTTCCATTCTCCTCTTTTACTTTCATCAAGAGGCTCTTTAGTTCTTCTTCTCCTTCTGCCATGAGTGTGGTGTTGTCTGCATATCTGAGGTTATTAATTTTTCCAGAAAATCTTGGTTCCAGCTTGTGCTTCATCCAGTACAGCATTTCTCATGATGTACTCTGCATATAATTCAGACAACCATTATATCTATATGTGGGCAAGAATCTCTTAGAAGAAATGGAGTAACCCACACAGTCAACAAGAGTCTGAAATGCAGTACTTGGGTGCTGCATCTCAAAAATGAGCAAATGATTTCTGTTCATTTCCAAGGCAAATCATTCAATATCACAGTAATCCAAGTCTATGCCCCAAACAGTAATCCTGAAGAACTGAAGTTGAATAGTTCTATGGTGACCTACAAGACCTCCTAGAACTAACATCAAAAGAAGATGTCCTTTTCATGATAGGGGACTGGAATGCAAAATTAGGAAGTCAAGAGATACCCAAAGTAACAGGCATGATTGGCCTTGGAGTGCAAAATGAAGCAGGGCAAAGGCTAACAGAGTTCTGGCGTGAAAATGCAGCAGTCATAACAAGCACCGTCCTCCAACAACAGAAGAGATGACTCTACACATGGACATCACCAGATGGTCAATACTGATATCAATTGACTATATTTTTTGCAGTTGGAGATGGAGCTCTATATGGTCAGCAAAATCAAGACTAGGAGCTGACTATGACTCATATCATGAACTTCTTATTGCAAAATTCAGACTTAAATTGCAGAAAGTAGGGAAAACCACTAAAATCTTCAGGTATGACCTAAATCAAATCCCTTATGATTATACAGTGGAATGACAAATAGATTCAAGGGATTAGATCTGATGGACAAAGTCCCTGAAGAACTATGGACAGAACTCAATGTCATTGTACAGGAGCAGGCAGTGATCAAGACCAGCCAAAGAAAAAGAAATGCAAAAAAGCAAAATGGTTGTCTGAGGAGGCCTTACAAATAGCTGAGAAGAGAAGTGAGGGACAAGGGAGAAAAAGAAAAATATATCCATCTGAATGCAGAGTTCCAAAGAAACCACGATGCTGTGATCACTCACCTATAGCCAGACATTCTGGAATCTGAAGTCAAGTGGGCCTTAGAAAGCATCACTATGAACAAAGGTAGTCGAGGTGAGCTGGAGTCAAGCTGGAGTCCCAGCTGAACTATTTCAAATCCTAAAAGATGATCATTCCAATCCCTAAGAAAGGCAATGCCAGAGAATGCTCAAACTACCACAGAATTGCACTCAGCTCTCATGCTAGCAAAGTAATGCTCAAAATTCTTCAAGCCAGGCTTTAACAGTACATGAATCATGAGCTTCCAAATGTTCAAGCTGGTTTAGAAATGCAGAGAAACCAGAGATCAAACTGCCAATATCCGTTGGATCATCAACAAAGCAAGAGAGTTCCAGAAAAACATCTACTTCTGCTTTAGTGACTATGCCTTTGACTGGGTGATCATAGCAAACTGTGGAAAACTTTTAAAGAGATGGGAATACCAGACCACCTTATCTGCCTCTTGAGAAATCTGTGTGTAGGTCAAGAAGCAACAGTTAGAACTGGATATGAAACAACAGACTGTTTCCAAATCAGGAAAGGAGTACGTCAAGGCTGTATATTGTCACCCTGCTTATTTAACTTAAATGCAGAGTACATCATTCAAAATACTGGGCTGGATGAAGCACAAGCTGGAATTAAGATTGCTGGGAGAAATATCAATAACCTCAGATATGAAGATGACACCACCCTTATGGCAGAAAGTGAAGAAGAATTATAGAGCCTATTTATGAAAGTAAAAGTAGAGAGTGAAAAAATTGGTTTAAAACTCAACATTCAGAAAACTAAGATCATGGCATATGGTCCTCTCACTTCAGGGCAGGTGCAGGTGCAAATAGATGCAGGAAACAATGGAAAAAGTGACAGACTTTATTTTTGGGGGGCTCCAAATTCACTGCAGATATTGACTGTAGTCATGA
This sequence comes from Bos indicus x Bos taurus, assembly GCF_003369695.1. Lineage (NCBI taxonomy): Eukaryota > Metazoa > Chordata > Mammalia > Artiodactyla > Bovidae > Bos > Bos indicus x Bos taurus. Next base: position 3,384,718 of record NC_040081.1, on the reverse strand, counting down.
AATTAAAAGATGCTTGCTCCTTGGAATAAAAGTTCTGGTTAACCTAGACATCAAATTAAAAAGCAGAGACATTACTTTGCCAACATAGGTCCATCTAGTCAAAGCTATGGTTTTTCCAGTAGTCATATACGGATGTGAGAATTGGACTATAAAGAAAGCTGAGTGCCAAAGAATTGATGCTTTTGAACTGTGGTGTTGGAGAAGACACTTGAGAGTCCCTTGGACTGCAAGGAGATCAAACCAGTCCATCCTAAAGGAAATCAGTCCTGAATATTTATTGGAAGGACTGATGGTGAATCTGAAACTCCAATACTTTGGCCACCTGATGCCTACAGTTGACCTATTGAAAAGACCCTGATGCTGGGAAAGATTTAAGGCAGGAGGAGAAGGGGACGACAGAGGATGAGATGGTTGTTTGGCATTACCGAGTCTATGGACATGAGTTTGAGTACACTCTGGGGGTTGGTGCTGGACAGGGAAGCCTGTCATGCTGCAGTACATGGAGTCATAAAGAATCGCATGTTGATGTATGGCAAAACCAATACAATATTGTAAAGTAAAAAAAAATAATAATAATGATAAAAAAATAAAATGAAAAAAAAAAAAAGAATCAGATATGACTGAATGACTAAACTGAACTGAAGGAGCCTAAACAACATGCTTCTGAATAACCAACAGATCATGGAAGCATTAAAAAAGGAAATCAAAATATGCATAGAATCAAATTAAAATATAAACATAGCAACCCAAATGTATTGGATTCAGTAAAAGCAGTGCTAAGAGGACAATTCATAGGAATACAAGCTTATCTCAAAAAGCAAGAGAAAAATCAAATAAATAGCCTAGCTTTACATCCAAGTCAACTAGAAAAAGGAGAAATGAAGAACCCTGAAGTTAGTAGAAGAAAAGACATCATGAAAATCAGAGTGAAACAAGTGAAAAAGAAACAAAGGGGACTATAGCAAATATCAGCAAAACTAACAGGTGGTTCTTTGAGAAGATATATAAAATTGACAAACCATTAGCCAGACTCATCAAGAAAAAGAGGAGAAAAATCCAACCAGCAAAATTAGAAATGAAAATGGAGAAATCACAACAGACAGCACAGAAATACAAACGATCATAAGAGAGTAGTATTAGCAACTCTATGCTTATAAAATGGGCAACTTGGAAGAAATGGATGAATTCTTAGAAAAGTATAACTCTCCAAAACAGAACCAGGAAAAAGTAGAAAATCTTAACAGACCCATCACAAGGATGGAAATAGAAATTGTAATAAAAAATCTTCCAGCAAACAAAAGTCAAGGACCAGATGGCTTATAGGTGAAATCTACCAAAAATTTAGAGAAGAGCTAAGACCTATCCTACTCAAACTCTGCCATAAAATTGCAGAGGAAGGTAAACTCCCAAACCCATTCTATGAGGCTGCCATCACCCTAATACCAAAACCAGACAAAGATGCCACAATAAAAGAAAGGTACAGGCCAATGTCACTGATGAACATAGATGCAGAAATCCTCAACAAAATTCTAGCAAATGGAATCCAACAACATATTGAAAAGGTCATACATCATCATCAAGTGCACTTTGTGCCAGGGATGCAAGGATTCTTCAATTTTCACAAATCAATCAATGTGATACACCACATTAACAAATTGAAAGATAAAAACCATAAGATTATGTCAATAGATGCAGAGAAAGCCTTTGAAAAAATTCAACAAACATTTATAATAAAAACTCTCCAGAAAGCAGGCAAAGAAGGAACATATCTCAACATAATAAAAGTCATATATGATAACCCCACAGCAAACATTATCCTCAATGGTGAAAAACTGAAAGCATTTCCTCTAAAGTCAGGAACAAGACAAGGGTGTCCACTCTTACCACTACTATTCAACATAGTTTTGGAACTTTTAGCCACAACAATCAAAGAAGAAGAAGAAATAAAAGGAATTCAGATTGGAAAAGAAGAAATAAAACACTCACTGTTTGCAGATGACATGATCCTCTACATAGAATACCTTAAATACACCACCAGAAAATTACTAGAGCTAATCAATGAATATGGTAAAGTTGCAAGATATAAAATTAATACACACAAATCCCCTGCATTTCTATACACTTGCAATGAGAAAACAGAAAGAGAAACTGAGGAACAATCCTATTTACCATTGCAATGAAAAGAATAAAATGCTTAGGAATAAATTTACATAAAGAAGCAAAAGACCTATATATAGAAAACTATAAAACCCTGATGAAACAAATCAACGATGATAAAAATAGATGGAGAAATATGCTATGTTCATGGATTGGAAGAATCAATATAGTGAAAATGAGTATACTACCCAAAGCAATCTATAGATTCAATGCAATCCCTATCAAGCTACCAGTGGTATTTTTCACAGAACTAGAACAAATAATTTCACAATTTGTATGGAAATACAAAAAACCTTGAATAGCCAAAGCAATCTTGATAGAGAAGAATGGAACTGGAGGAATAAACCTGCTGACTTCAGGCTATACTACAAAGCTACAGCCATCAAGACAGTATAGTACTGGAACAAAGACAGAAATATAGATCAATGGAACAAAATAGAAAGCCCAGAGATAAATCCATGTACCAATGGACACCTTATCTTTGACAAAAGAGACAAAAATATACAATGGAGAAAAAACAATCTCTTTAACAAGTGGTGCTGGGAAAATTGGTCAACCACTTGTAAAAGACTTAAAGTAGAACACTTTCTAACATCATATACAAAAATAAACTCAAAATGGATTAAAGATCTAAATGTAAGACTAGAAACTATAAAACTCCTAGAGGAAAACATAGGCATAACACTCTTTGCCATAAATCACAGCAAGATTCTCTATGACTCACCTCCCAGAATAATGTAAATAAAAGTAAAAATAAACAAATGGGACATAAATAAAGTTAAAAGCTCTTGCACAATGAAGCAAACTGTAAGCAAGGTGATATGGCAGCCTTCATAATGGGAGAAAATAATAGCAAATGAAACAACTTACAAAGAATTAATTTCCAGCTACAAGCAGCTCATGCAACACAATACCAGCAAAATAAACAACCCAATCAAAAAATGGGCCAAAGAACTAAACAGACATTTCTCCAAAGAAGACATACAGATGGCTACCAAACACATGAAAAGGTGCTCAACCTCACTCATTATCAGAGAAATACAAATGGAAACCACAATGAGGTACTATCTCATGCTGGTCAGAATGGCTGCTTATCAAAAAGCCTACAAACAATAAATGCTGGAGAAGGTGTGGAGAAAAGGAAACCCGCTTACTCTGTTGGTGGGAATGCAAACTAGTAGAGCTGCTATGGAGAACAGCATGAAGATTCTTTAAAAAACTGGAAATAGAGCTGCCATACCACCCAGCAATCCCACTGCTGGGCATACATGCCAAGGAAACCAGAATTTGAAAGAGATACGTGTACCCCATTGTTCATTATAGCACTGTTTACAATAGCTAGGATGTGGAAACAACCTAGATGTCCATTGGCAGATAAATGAAAAAGAAAGCTGTGGTACATATACACAATGGAATATTACTCAGATATAAAAAAGAATGCATCTGAATCAGTTCTAATGAGGTGGATGAAACTGGAGCCTATTCTACAGAGTGAGTAAGTCAGAAAGAAAAACACCAATACAGTATATTAATGCATATATCAGAGTTTAGAAAGACGGTAATAATGATCTTATATGCAAGACAGCAAAAGAGACACAGAGGTAAAGAACAGACTTTTGGACTCTGTGGGAGAAGTTGAGGGTGGGATGATTTGGAAGAATAACATTGAAACATGTATATACCATATGTGAAATAGATGACCAGTCCATGTTTGATGCATGAAACAGAGCATACAAAGCCAGTGCACTGGGACAACCCAGAGGGATGGGACAGGAAGGGAGGTGAGAGGGGTGTTCAGGATGGGGGGAACACATGTACACCTGTGGCTGATTCATTTCAATGTATGGCAAAAACCAGCACAATATTATAAAGTAATTAGCCTACAATTAATTCAATTATTATTACTTTTTTTAAAGAAAGAACCAAACAAAGGTTTAACTCAACTAAGAAATACACTGTATGGGTTCAACATCAGATTGGATGAGGGAGAAAAATCATGATCTAGAAGACAAAACAATGGAAATCACTCAGACAGTAACAATTTTTTTTTTAATTTAAAGAGCAAAACAACTTAAGAGCCCTTTGGGACATCAACCAAAATACTAATAACATTCATATTGTAGGGGTCCCAGAGAATAAGAGAGAAATGAACTAAAAAAATTATTTCAAGAATTCATGATGGAAATCTTTCCTAATCTTGGGAAGGACATAGGAATCCAGGTTGAGGAAAACCAGAGTTCCAAGTTAGATGAAGCCAAAGAGATATACTCCAAGACATATTATAACTAAAGTAGTAATTAAGGGACTCTGAACAGCAGTAAGTAAGAATAACTTGTTATGTATAAGGAAAATCCCATAAAGTTTTCAGAAGACTTTTCAGCAAAAAATTTACAGGCCATAAGGGAGCCACATGATTTATTAAAAAAGCTGAAAGAAAAAAGAATCAGCCAATAATTCTCTACCTAACAAAGTTCTCATTCAGAATTGAAGGAGCTGTAAAGAGTTTCCCAGGTGTACAAAACCTAAAGAAGTGTGTAATCACTAAACTAACCCTACAAGATATAGTAAAGGGAGTTCATTAAGCTAAACTAATTGCTAATAAAAAAACATACAAAAGTAAAAATCTCTCAGGAAAAGGCAAATATATCATAAAGGTAGTGGATTAGATCACTTATAAAGTAAGAATGAAGATTATAAGAAAACAGTAGTAAAATTAAATTACAAGGATGTGTAAAATAAAAAGATGTAAAGTATGCCATTGCAAGCATAAAACATGATTGAGGATGGATAAAAAATGATAGCTTTGGAATGTGCTATCAACTTAAACTACTACTAATATAGAATATTAAATGTAAACCTCACAGAAACCACAATAAAAAAAGTCTTATAGTAAATACAAAAAAAAAAAAGTGAAAGGAATCTAAACTTGGCATTAAACACACACACACACACACACACACACACACACACACGCAAGAGAAGAGAGAAAGAGAGGAAAGGAACAGAAAAGAATAACAAAAATAGAAGAGAATTTAAAAATGGTGATAGGTGTTGGCAAATTTTGTACATTTGTATTTATACCTGGTAATAATTACTATAAATATAGATGTATAAAATTTGCCAACCAAAAAGCATAGAGTCGTTGAATGGATAAACAGTTCTGTCAATATATTGCCCAAAAGACTCACTTCAGAAGAAAGGATACACACAAACTGAAGGTGAAATAATGGAAAAAAATTAAGTAAATGGAAGTGAAAAGGAAGCTGGAGTAGTCAGACAAAATAGACTTTAAAACAAAAGCTAAAACAAAAGGAAAAAAGATATTAAAAATATGATAAAGGGCTTGATCCATCAAGAAGATATAACATTTATAAACATTTATGCATCCAACAGAGAAATGCCAAGATATATAAAACAAATATTAATGGATTTAATGCAAGAAATTGAAAGCAATACAATAATAGTAAAGAGCATTAATATTGCACCTACATCACTGGATCTATCATCCAGACAGATAATGAATAAGCAGTCATTAGGTTAAATAGTATGCTAAATCACACTGACTAATAGATGTAGCAAAGTGTTAGTCGCTCAGCCATGTCCAGCTTTTTGCAACCCAGTGGACTTGTAGCCTGCCAGGCTCCTCTGTCCATGGAATTCTCCAGGTAAGACTACTGGAATGGGTTGCTGTTCCCTTCTCCAGGGAGATCTTCCTGACCCAGGAATCAAACCTGTGCCTCCCACATTGTGGGCAGATTCTTTACCATCTGAGCCACCAGGAAACTACAGAACATTTTATTTAAAAGTAGCAGAATACACATTCTTTTCAATGGCATATAGAAAATTCTCCAAGAAGAATACATATTAGTTCACAAAACAAATCTCAAAAAAATTCAAGAATTTTCAAATAATATCAAATGTCTTCTCTGACCAAAATAGTATGAAACTAGAAATCAATCAAAGGAAAAAAATAGGAAAATTCACAAATATGTGGAGATTAAACAAGATGTGACTGAATAACAAAGGGGTCATCAAAGAAATCAAAGAAGAAATCAAAACTTTCCTAGAGATAAATTAAAACAGAAATATGGCATACCAAATTCTATGTAACACAGCAAAGGTAGTTCTAAGAGGGAAGTTGTTAGTAATGCAGGTCTGCCTCAATAAAGAAATAAAAAGATTCCAAGTAAATAAAGTAATTTTATACCTAACGAAGCTAGAAAGAGAACAAAGTTCAGAATTAATTAAAAAAAAAAGTAGGAAAGAGGAATAAGATGAAAGTAAAAATGAGAGTGGAAATAAAGACTGAAAAAAGAAAATAGGTTTGATGTAACTGAGATTTAGTTCTTTAAAAATATAAGCAAAAATCAACAAACCTTTAGCCAGACTAACCAAAGAAAAAAGAAAATTCAAATAAATAAAATCAGAAATAAAAAAGAAGTTACAACTGATACCACAGAAATGCAAAGGATCATGAGAAATAACTAAAATAATTATGCACTAAGGAAATTGTACAACCTAGAAAAAGTGGAATTCTAAATTCCTACAAATATACACTCTTTCAAAACTACCTCATGAAGAAAAGGAAAATCTAAATAGGCCACTTACTCAGAGAGAGATTGAAAGAGTAATCTAAAATTTCCCAACAAGAAAAACTTCAGGACCAGAAGACCTCACTGGCAAATTCTATAAAGTATACAAAAAAAAAAAAAAGAAGATTTTATATGTATTTTCTTGAGCTTTTAAAAAAAACTGAAGAGGAGGAAAATCTTCCAAACTCAATTTATAAAGAAAGCATTATGCTGGTCTCAAAACCAGACAAGGGTATCTCAAGAAAATAAACCTGATAAACATTTGCAAAAATATTCAATGAACTATTAGGAAACTGAATTCAACAATACATAAATGAATCATGCACCATTTTAAAGTGCAATTTGTTTTGGGATGCAAAGATGGTTCAACATCTGCAAATCAATCAAAGTGAAACAACACACTAACAAAATAAATGGAAAATTAGAGATATCAAGGGAACATTTCATGCAAAGATGGGCTTGCTAAAGGACAGAAATGGTATGGATCTAACAAGCAGAAGATATCAAGAAGAGATGGCAAGAATACACAGAAGAACTGTACAAAAAAGAGCTTCACGACCCAGATAATCAAGATGGTATGATCACTGACCTAGAGCCAGACATCCTGGAATGTGAAGTCAAGTGGGCCTTAGAAAGCATCACTATGAACAAAGCTAGTGGAGGTGATGGAATTCCAGTTGAGCTATTCCAAATCCTGAAAGATGATGCTGTGAAAGTGCTTCACTCAATATGCCAGCAAATTTGGAAAACTCAGCAGTGGCCACAGGACTGGAAAAGGCCAGTTTTCATTCCAATCCCAAAGAAAGGCAATGCCAAAGAATGCTCAAACTACTGCACAATTGCACTCATCTCACACACTAGTAAAGTAATGCTCAAAATTCTCCAAGCCAGGCTTCAGCAATATGTGAACCGTGAACTTCCAGATGTTCAAGCTGGTTTTAGAAAAGGCAGAGGAACCAGAGACCAAATTGCCAACATCTGCTGGATCATTGAAAAAGCAAAAGAGTTCCAGAAAAACATCTATTTCTGCTTTATTGACTATGCCAAAGCCTTTGACTGTGTGGATCACAATAAACTGTGGAAAATTCTGAAAGAGATGGGAATTTAGAAAGATGGTAACAATAACCCTGTATGCGAGATAGCAAAAGAGACACTGATGTATAGAACAGTCTTGTGGACTCTGTGGGAGAGGGAGAGGGTGGGATGATTTGGGAGAATGGCACTGAAACATGTATAATATCATATATGAAACGAGTCGCCAGTCCAGGTTCGATGCACGATACTGGATGCTTGGGGCTGGTGCACTGGGACTACCCAGAGGGATGGTATGGGGAGGGAGGAAGGAGGAGGGTTCAGGATGGGGAACACGTGTATACCTGTGGTGGATTCATGTTGATATATGGCAAAACCAACACAATATTGTTGTTAAAAAATAAAATAAAATTAAAATTAAAAAAAACATTATTTAAATAAAAAAAAATAACATTGCCAAAAAAAAAAGAGAGAGATGGGAATGCCAGACCACCTGACCTGCCTCTTGAGAAATTTGTATGCAGGTCAGGAAGCAACAGTTAGAATTGGACATGGAACAACAGACTGGTTCCAAATAGGAAAAGGAGTATGTCAAGGCTGCATATGGTCACCCTGCTTATTTAACTTACATGCAGAGTACATCATGAGAAACGGTGGGCTGGAAGAAGCACAAGCTGGAATCAAGATTGTGGGAGAAATATCAATAACCTCAGATATGCAGATGACACCACCCTTATGGCAGAAAGTGAAGAGGAACTAAAAAGCCTCTTGATGAAGGTGAAAGAGGAGAGTGAAAAAGTTGGCTTAAAACTCAACATTCAGAAAACAAAGATCATGGCATCTGGCCCCATCACTTCATGGAAAATAGATGAGGAAACAGTGTCAGACTTTATTTTTTTGGGCTCCAAAATCACTGCAGATGGTGACTGCAGCCATGAAATTAAAAGACTCTTACTCCTTGGAAGAAAAGTTATGACCAACCTAGAAAGCATATTGAAAAGCAGAGACATTACTTTGCCAACAAAGGTCAGTCTAGTCAGGCTATAGTTTTTCCAGTGATCATGTATGGATGTGAGGGTTGGACTGTGAAGAAACCTGAGCACCAAAGAATTGATGCTTTTGAAGTGTGGTGTTGGAGAAGACTCTTAAGAGTCCCTTGTATTGCAAGGAGATCCAACCAGTCCATTCTGAAGGAGATCAGCCCTGGGATTTCTTTGGAAGGAATGATGCTAAAGCTGAAACTGCAGTACTTTGGCCACCTCATGCGAAGAGTTGACTCATTGGAAAAGACTCTGATGCTGGGAGGGATTGGGGGCAGGAGGAGAAGGGGACGACAGAGGATGAGATGGCTGGATGGCATCACTGACTCGATGGACGTGAGTCTGGATGAACTCCGGGAGTTGGTGATGGACAGGGAGGCCTGGCGTGCTGTGATTTATGGGGTTGCAAAGAGTCGGACATGACTGAACGACTGATATGAACTGAGCTGAAGTGAACAAAATAAAAGATAAAAATCATATGGTCATCTCAATAAGTGTGGAAAAGCATTTGACAATATCAAACAACCATTTATGATAAAAACTTCAAAAACCAGCTATCAAAGGAACATGCTTCAGTAAAATAAAAGCCCTATATGACAATTCGATAACTACCACCATCCTCAACAGTTAAAGGCTAAAAGATTTTTCTCTAAAATCAGGAACAAGATAAGGATGCCCACTGTGATCATTTTCATTCCATATGCAATGCAATGAAATGTATTTCATTCCATATGCAATTGTTGGACTCAGTTTGCTAATAGGACTGGAAGTCCTATCCATATCAATTAGAGAAGAAAAGGGAATTGAAAAGAATTAAAATAGGAAAAGATTAATTAAAACTCACAAAATTAAATATACAGAAATCGGTTTTGTTTTTCTCTACCTATAACAAACTATCATAAAGAGAAATTAAGAAAATAATCCATTTACAATTGTGTCAAATGTAATCAAGGTAGTGAAAGATCTGGTACCAAAAATTTTAAAACACTAGTGAAAGAAATTGAAGAAGACACAAATAAATTAAAAGATATTCTGTGTCCATAAATTGAAATAATTCATTATTGTTAAAATGCCCATACCTTCCAAAGCAATTTGAAGATTCAATGCAGTCACTATAAATATTTAAATGACATCTTTCACAAAAATTGAACAGGTGATTCTAAATTGTTTATGGAATCACAAAAGATCCAAATAGTCAAAACATTCTTGAGAAAGAAGTACAAAGCTGGGGGCATTAAGCTCCCTGATTTTCAACTATACTACAAATCTATAGCAATCAAAAATTGACATATACACAGATACATGGATGAATGGGACAAAATAGAGAGTTCAGAAATAAGTCCACATGTATTTGGTCGATTAATTTATGACAAACCAGTCAATCCTAAAGGAAATCAGTCCTGAATGTTCACTGGAAGGATTGATGTTGAAGCTGAGACTCCAATACTTTGGCCACCTGATGGGAAGAGTCAACTGATTGGAAAAGACCCTGAAGCAGGGAAAGATAGAAGGCAGGAGGAGAAGAGGATGACAGAGGATGAGATGGATGGCACCATCGAGTCAATGGACATGAGTTTGAGCAAGCTTAGGGAGTTGGTGATGGACAGGGAGGCCCGTGTACTGCAGTCCATGGGGTCACAAAGAGTCAGACACAACTGAGCAATTGAACTGAATTTATGACAAATAAGCAAAGCTCATACAGTGGAAACAAGAGTCTTTTCAGTAAATGATGTTGGAAAAACTGGACAGCCGCATGCAAAATAATGAACCTAGACAACTCTCTTATGCCATACACCAAAATTAACTCAAAAGGAGTTAAAGACTTGAGTGTGGGGATTTTCCCTGGAAGTCCAGTGGTTAGGACTCCATGCTTCCACTTCAGGGAACTTATGTTTGATCCCTGGTCAGCGAACTAAGATCCCACACGGCATGTGGTGCTTCCAAAAAGTTAAAAACAAACAAACAAAAAAGAGTTGCATGTAAGACCTGAAACTATTAAATTCCTAAAAGAAAACATAAGTTTTGATTTTACTGATATCCATCGTTAGTGATGCTTTTGTGGATCTGACTCCAAAGGCAATGGAAACAAAGCAATAATAAACAAATGGAGCTACATTAAGCTAAAAAATTCTGAACAGTGAAGGAAAACATCTCAAAACAAAAGGTATTTTACAGAATGTGAGAAGATATTTACAGAATATATATTCAATACAGGGTTAATATCTAAAATATAAAAAGAACTCATATGACTAAAGAAAAAAGACACAACCCACTTAAAAGTGGGCTGAGGTCCTAAAGAGTTATTTTTCCAAGAAAAGACATGGGTAGCCAAGAGGCACATGAAAGGATGCTCAATATCCCTAATTACTAGGGAAATGCAAATCCAAAGCACCATGAAATATCACCTCACATGTGATAGAATCAGTTCAGTAGCCCAGAATGGTTGTTATTAAAAAGACAATAAATAACAAATGTTGAATAAAATGTGGAGAAAAGGGCACCCTTATCCAGTTGCTACTAAAAGCTGATGATGTCAATGTGGAAAACAGTATGGATATTGCTCAAAAAATTAAGAACTATCATATGACCTAGTTATTCTATCTTAGGTACTTATCTGAAGAATATGAAAACACCAATTTGAAAATATATATGCACCCTTGTATTCATTGCTGCATTATTTACAATTGCCAAGATATGGAAGTAAACTGCCTGTACACTGATGGACGAATGAATAAATAAGATGAAGTGTATATACACAATGGGATACTCGGTTCGGTTCAGTTCAGTTCATTTCAGTCGCTCAGTCGTGTCCGACTCTTTGCGACCCCATGAATCGCAGCACGCCAGGCCTCCCTGTCCATCACCAACTCCTGGAGTTCACTCAGACTCACGTCCATCGAGTCAGTGATGCCATCCAGCCATCTCATCCTCTGTCGTCCCCTTCTCCTCCTGCCCCCAATCCCTCCCAGAATCAGAGTCTTTTCCAATGAGTCAACTCTTCTCATGAGGTGGCCAAAGTACTGGAGTTTCAGCTTTAGCATCCTACTACTCAGTCATAAAAAAAAACTCTGAGATTCTTCCATTTGGAACATGGATATCTCTTGAAAGTATTGGATTTGCCAAACAGTTCATTTGGATTTCTGTAGTATCTTAGAGAAAAACCCAAATGAACTTTTTTGCCAATCCAATATTATGCTATGTGATATGTCAGAGAAAAACAAATATGCCTGATTTTATTCATATATAAAATCTAAAAAAAATGGTAAAACAAAAACAGATACATAGAAACAGATATCAGATTAGTGTTTATCAGAGGAAGGGAAAGTTGGGGTTCCAGAAAAATGAGTAAAGAGAGCCAACTACATGATTATGGATGGTAACTCGACTTGTGGGGTGATCAGTTCATAGTGCATACACATGTCAAAGTATAATGTTGTATACCTGAAGCTTTAATGGTAATAATATCATCTCCAAGGGAAAAATTAAGGTCTTATTTTCAACTAAATCTTTTAAAATAAGAATGTGTTAATGAACATCTTGGACTCAGTTTTAATGAACAGAAACTCAAGATAAAGTAATTCAGTGAGGCAGATAGGTGACTAATCTCATACAATATTTTCCAAAATCCCTAGCTATCCAACACAGAAGTGTGTAACACACATACCAACAAAAACACTGTGATCTCAAAACTTTGGGAAGTCCTGGGTAATGTAAAACAGTTTTGTAACATCGTGGTATTTATTTTTGCAGAGTGTCTCATGTGACAAATGTTGAACCAATCAAAATGAAGCAGGTTTTACTTCATTTTAGGAATTTGGGACTTGAAAACTTATGAGTCTAAATTTCTTCAGTGATTGAATTGCTCATAGAATTATGCAAATAGTGTGTTATTGTGGAAAGAGCTGTGCAATAAACTAGAAATGAGTTCAAATATTTTACTATCATTTACTAGTTTCATGACCATAAGCTGCTTAATTAAGTTTTATGAATTTCAGTAATATCTTTGATAAAAAAAGAAAACTTTTAAAAATTCACCTGATATAGTTTATGTAACTTAAAGTTACATAATTGACTTCATATCAATTGAAGTCATTGATAATGCATTCAATGACTAAGAATAATTTTTAATAAATTATGCATAAAAATTCATCATAGCTATTATTTACCTTATTTTTATGTTTATGACTGTTTAGATAAACATATAAAACATTTATTTAAACATATTTGGATAAACATATAAAAAGGTATTTTCAAAATGATATGGGCTTTTCTTTCTTGTTATGCTTTGTAGTGAATTTAATTTTAGGGGACACAAGGGATCCCATGATTGTTATGCAAATGCAAGAAAATACATGTACACAAAAAATGCTTACATAATTCAAAGATTATGTGTAAGTCAGAGTGGAAACCTCCAACTCTTGGAAGTCTACCCTATACCACAGTGCTCAGTTTTTTTGTGTCCAAGTTTGATGAAGGATAAAAACAACTTTTAGCAATATTTTTGGCTTTTGATTCTATACAGAAGTGAATAATTTTGAATATGTGTGGGTTGGTGAAGGGGGATTAAGTGATAATGATGTGAGTGTAGTTTAAAAAGACTGTATATCTGATTCTGATAAGCTTTCCAAGTTCAGTAAAAGGTTATAGAATTATAGAGCCATGGACTTACAAATCCATTCTAAATTAATCATCATAGGGTTTTAAATACTCAAAAGTTATGACTCACCTTTGTGTAAAACACAGTAGACATATTGAATCAGTAGCAGTTTATAAAGAAAAATAGCTATTTAGGCAAGCTTTTGAGTGAAAAGGAAAATGTTCATATGGAGTGATCTTTGCAGAAAATGATTCAATATATGAAAGTATAAGGCACAAGATTTTAAGAGCCTCATGCTGTACTGACTGAGCTAGTTGGGTGCTAAGGCAAAAGATTTTAAAAATGATTTTTCACATTTAAAGAGAAAGAATGAGAAGTTACCGGTCGATATTAAGAGAAAATCTAAAGGGAAGAATAGCAGGCTTTTAGAGATTTTGTGAAGAAAAAACATAATGGATTTGAGCCACTTGTGGAAAAAAATGGTCTTAGTCTTTAAAAACCAAAAAGGACTCAGGAAATTGAGAGCTTAAAAGGGATTTTTCGGTATTAGTGTGAAATTACTGTAACTGCTCATTGTGGCATTATCTCAGTAATGGAATCAACTGCATATTCCCACAAATATGTTAAACTTCTGTTAATACTATATTCATAGCTTCACTGAATTTTGAACTTTAAAAGTTAGCGTGGGTATATCACTTAACAGTTGCTTTAACATTATTTAATTTACTGGGAAACCAGTCCATAGAGAAGATTCATTTGTAATGAATTTTAGTTTGAGTTATTAAATAAAACAACCTACCTCTGAAGAAAGATAATGCTTATAAGGAAAAAAATCCCCCTTTGCCAGTTCAGTTCAGTTCATTTCAGTCACTCAGTCATGTCCAACTCTTTGCGACCCCATGAATCGCAGCAGGCCAGGCCTCCCTGTCCATCACCAACTCCCAGAGTTCACTCAGACTCACGTCCATCGAGTCAGTGATGCCATCCAGCCATCTCATCCTCTGTCGTTGCCTTCTCCTCCTGCCCACAATCCCTCCCAGCATCAGTCTTTTCCAATGAATCAACTCTTCGCATGAGGTGGCCAAAGTACTGCAGTTTCAGCTTTAGCATCATTCCTTCCAAAGAAATCCCAGGACTGATCTCCTTCATAATGGACTGGTTGGATCTCCTTGCAGTCCAAGGGACTCTCAAGAGTCTTCTCCAACACCACAGTTCAAAAGCATCAGTTCTTTGGCGCTCAAATACCTATTAATTAATACAAGATTTTAAGACCCAGGTCAAATGTACTTTCTCTGTAAAACTTTTTTTTTTTTCATTAAAATACTTTTATCCATTAAAACCATTCATTCAGTGGATATTATCAACAGCTACGTGTTACCCATTTTATTGTGTTGGAGATATTTGAAAGCACTGTTTTTAGGAAATCTAAAAGGGAGGAAAGACAGGTATATTGCATTTACAGGTCGTTTTCTCTCTCTAAAAAAAAGAAATAGTGAATACAGATCTCAGTGGGAGAGTGTGCCTTTTGAGCTGGTGGTGATGAGGTGTGAGAAGAAAGGATTGCAAAGAATTTTTCAGGGATGAGAAGGTGTCTGCAACAAGTTCTGAAAAAAGAAAAGGAGTTACTTGGTAGGCAAAGTGAAAAGAACCTATGTGTATTTAACATGTTGAATTAAAAATCTTTGTTAATACTTCTAATCCATATGCCATACTCTAAACTTGAGAGCAAGGATAGGTATGATAAATTATTTCTTTATTCCACTAGCAATTAGAAAAGAACCTGAGTTTCAGATGTCATTCAACAAATTATCACTAAGTAAGGGCTTCCCTGGTGGCTCAGATGGTAAGGAATCTGCCTGCAATGAGGGAGACCTGAGTTTGATCCTTGGGTTGAGAATATCCCCTGGAGAAGGGCACAACAACCCACTCCAGTATTCTTGCCTGGAGAATCCCATGGACAGAGGAGCCTGGCGGGCTACAGTCCATGGGGGTCGCAAAGAGTCAGACACGACTGAACGATTAAAAACAAGCACAAGCAATGAATATACACACAAAAGATAACATAGTGACCTTGATGCAAGAACTTATTTGGACTATAGGAACATCAAGGGCAAAGTTGGAGGTCCTTTAACAAAATCTTGTAAATAGAATTCAAGCTAGAAAGCAGGAGTGGCAGCATAGTTTCTGAAATTGTTTAAATCCTCCAATAAAATCAAACAAGAAGGTAGGGTAGACAAGCTAGAATAAAACTGAAAACTCATGGAAAATGTACATAGTAATATTAGGTAGTAAACATTCTCATATAACACAGAAAGTATGAGTGGAAGGAGATCAGTCACCACCAACTACAAAATCTACATGAAATCAGTGTTTGTACATGAGGAAGTAGCAGGAACTGTTGTAATATCCAAGAGACCTAAAATTTTCAGGATAATCACCATTCCCTCAAAATCTCAGTAAGCTGACTTGAAAACTGTAAGGGGTTAACATTCCAAAAGCAAGTAGGAGTAAAGGGCTGTGATGAGATTCGAAGGAGAAAAAAGTGGTTTGTGCCTTATGAATTCTCAGAACTAACCAGGCTGTAAGTTAGAAAACAAGATTTCTCCTGGTTTTAGGAGAAAGCATCTTTGAGGAAAAAATTGTTAAACATAGGTTCCAAATGTAACAAAATGGGACAATAGAAACAAAGGAAAAAGAAGATCCAGATAAAGTGGGGGAGGGAACAGGGCAAGGAAGATCCAAGAAAACTAGCCACATATATTTAAAACTTTTTTAGAAGAGGAAGCTTTAAAATAATGAAATTAGAAGAAAGAGTCTTATGCCTTCTATCTAAAAGTTCAGAAAAGTAATTATGCATACAAAAAAGAAAAGGAACAGCAATGAAGCTGAATACCATAGAATGTTCATAATAAAAAATAAAAGTGTAGACTAGAGACAACATAAAAACAAGTCACACATAGATTATGCATTAAAAAGTAGAAGAAAAATGATGCAACATCTACTGTATAATAAAGAATTTAGAAAGATGATAACAATAACCCTGTGTACGAGATAGCAAAAGAGACACTGATGTATGGAACAGTCTTATGGACTCTGTGGGAGAGGGAGAGGGTGGGAAGATTTGGGAGAATGGCATTGAAACATGTAAAATATCATGTATGAAACGAGATGCCAGTCCAGGTTCGATGCACGATACTGGATGCTTGGGGCTAGTGCACTGGGACGACCCAGAGGGATGGTATGGGGAGGGAGGAGGGAGGAGGGTTCAGGATGAGGAGCACATGTATACCTGTGATGGATTCATTTTGATATTTGGCAAAACTAATACAATTATGTAAAGTTTAAAAATAAAATAATAAAAAAAAGAAATTAGATAAAAATGAAACATTGAAGACAAGCAAAGTATATATCCAATTTCCATATATTAGGAACAGCAGAGCAAAGAGGAGGGGGAGCAAATAATCAGATCAGGGCTAAAACTTCCCAGATGTTTATGAAATCAAAATTAAAGAAGGTTTGAAACCCTATATTGAAGAAGTACAATGACACATACATGGAAAAGTCTACATAAAATGTCTAACATTAAGAAACATTCTAGTAAATTTTGGTTGTTACAGGAAAGGAATAGAAAAGAAAAATCCTTCAAGTAACTTCGAGCAAACAGGTAAACAAAGAAGTGAGTTGGAAGGGTAAGAAAATTCAGATGTAATAAAATTTCTCAGTAGAAAAAATTGTGAACATTTTAATGATATTTACAAAAAAAAGACAATCACTCAAAGGTTTCATTTACATCTAAACTGCATTTCAAGTATAAATACTGCAAATAAACATCTTCAACATGCACATTTTCAGGGAATATATTTCCTAGAAATCTTCCAAGGAACGATTTGGGAGAAAAAGATTAAACAATTATTGACATAAAGTGGTTAATGGTAAATCTATATTCATATGTAGAATAGAATAAATTAGGAGCAAACAAGAGTAAAGATTAGGTAATGGCTACAACTATATTTAAATTTGAAGTAAAATTTAAATAAACATAAAAATTTAAACAAATATTTGCAGCAATAAAATAGGTGAGTTTTATGTTGCCATTCTAGGCAACATAAAAAAAATTTCATCATGTTTTTATAATATCTCCCTTTGGGTCCTTGAGAATGATGATTCTCTGAGGAAGAAAAGAAGTAAAAGATATGAACTGAAGAGTTATGTAAATACTATGAAGGCTAGACTTTTATTTGGCAATAGCAGTTTGAACACATGATGTATTTTATCAAAAAGGAAAATATACTTAACAAATATTTTTTCTAGCTCTGTCCACCTAAAAGACCTAGGAAAAATAATATACCTGGTGTCAGTGATTGCCTCCATCAGCCAGATTGAAATGCCATTTCCTACTAAAATAAAACATGCTATTTTAGAGAAATGACTGATTTTAAGTCTGGAATAAAAAATGGACCAAATGAGCTACAAAATCTTATTTTAAATTAAGCACACACATATATTTTTGCCTTTTAAAATGTACATTCTATGTATTTGAACACATATATGGAGTTCTATAATCACCTCCACAATCAGGATACAAAACACTATAATCTTCTCAAAACTCCTTCAGAACTCTTTATAAACACATTCACTCCATCTGTAACTCGGCAACCACTGACCTGCTCTCAATCACTATATTTTGTCTTTTTAAGAATGTTATATAATGGACTTATATAAGATGTAATCTGTCAATATTGGCTTTTTCATTGTATTGTTGTTCAGCTATTCAGTTGTGTCTGATACTTTGCGACCCCACGGACTGCAGCACACCAGGCTTCCCTATCTTTTGCTATCTCCTGGGTTTGCTCAGACTCATGTCCGTTTAGTCAATGATGCCATCCAACCATCTCATTCCCTGTCACCTCCTCTTCCCCCTGCCCTGTTTTTCTCAGAATCAGGGATTTTTCCCAAAGAGTTGACAGAAGCAGAAGATATTAAGAAGAGATGGCAAGAATACACAGAAGAACTGTACAAAACTTCACGACCCAGATAATCACAACGATGTGATCACTGACCTAGAGCCAGACATCCTGGAATGTGAAGTCAAGTGGGCCTTAGAAAGCATCACTACGAACAAAGCTAGTGGAGCTGATGGAATTCCAGTTGAGCTATTCCAAATCCTGAACGATGATGCTGTGAAAGTGCTACACTCAATATGCCAGCAAATTTGAAAAACTCAGCAGTGGCCACAGGACTGGAAAAGGGCAGTTTTCATTCCAATCCCAAAGAAAGGCAATGCCAAGGAATGCTCAAACTACTGCACAATTGCACTCATCTCACATGCTAGTAAAGTAATGCTTAGAATACTCCAAGCCAGGCTTCAGCAATATGTGAACCATGAACTTCCTGATGTTCGAGCTGGTTTTAGAAAAGGCAGAGTAACCAGAGATCAAATTGCCAACATCCGCTGGATCATGGAAAAATCAAGAGAGTTTCAGAAAAACATCTATTTCTGCTTTATTGACTATGCCAAAGCCTTTGACTGTGTGGATCACAATAAACTGTGGAAAATTCTTCAAGAGATGGGAATACCAGACCACCTGACCTTCCTCTTGAGAAATTTGTATGCAGGTCAGGAAGCAACAGTTAGAACTGGACATGGAACAACAGACTGGTTCCAAATAGGAAAAGGAGTATGTCAAGGCTGTATATTGTCACCCTGCTTATTTAACTTCTGTGCAGAGTACATCATGAGAAACGCTGGACTGGAAGAAGCACAAGCTGGAATCCAGATTGCCAAGAGAAATATCAATAACCTCAGATATGCAGATGACACCACCCTTATGGCAGAAAGTGAAGAGGAACTAAAAAGCCTCTTGATGAAGGTGAAAGTGGAGAGTGAAAAAGTTGGCTTAAAACTCAACATTCAGAAAATGAAGATCATGGCATCCAGTCCCATCACTTCATGGGAAATAGATGGGGAAACAGTGGACACAGTGTCAGACTTTTTTGGGGGGGGGGGTTCCAAAATCACTGCAGCCATGAAATTAAAAGGCGCTTACTCCTTGGAAGGAAAGTTATGACCAACCAAGATAGCATATTGAAAAGCAGAGACATTCCTTTGCCAGCAAAGGTCAGTCTAGTCAAGGCTATGGTTTTTCCAGTGGTCATGTATGGATGTGAGAGTTGGACTGTGAAGAAGGCTGAGTGCTGAAGAATTGATGCTTTTGAACTGTGGTGTTGGAGAAGACTCTTGAGAGTCCCTTGGACTGCAAGGAGATCCAACCAGTCCATTATATATTATATATAATATATATAAAAACTCCAGGTGTTGGAGAAGACTCTTGAGAGTCCCTTGGACTGCAAGGAGATCCAACCAGTCCATTATATATTTTATATATATATATATATATATATTATATATAATATATATAAAAACTCCAGGAGTCAGTGATGGACAGGGAGGCCTGGGATGCTGCTGTTCATGGGGTCACCAATATTCAGACATGACTGACCGACTGAAGTGACTGAACTGACTGAATGTACTTCACTCTGTATAACAGATTCTAGGTCCATCCTATTGAACATAACTGCTGAGAGCAGAGTCATTGCCAGCCTTTTTTACTGCATCTCCAGTATCTTGGACACGGTCTGGCATTTTTTAAGTAAAAGTGAGTGCGTGTTGGTTAAGTGAATAAATTTACAAATGCATAAATGACTTAAATGAGAGTGTTACCTGAAGGTTAAAAAAGAAAAAGTATGATCTCAGACCCTATGTCAGGTCAAGGCATTTAAGAAATCTCTGTTTTCCCCCCTACTTTATTGTTAACTGTGCCTTGAATCAGTTACATAGCTGTATATATTCATCTCTCCCCTCTCTCTCTTTCTCTGCTTCAGTCTGTCCTAGGGGATGTATAGCATCCTTTGACTAGACAAAACTATATGGATATTTTTTAATTTTTTTATGCCCAGCATATTGGATCTTAGTTGCCCCATGGGGATGGAATCAGAGCCCCTTGTAGTGGGAACATGGAGTCTTAACTACTGACCTGCTAAAGAAGTCGCCAAAACTATACAGATTGATCCATGTAATAACGTTCCTCAATATATCAGAAAAAACAAAAGTCACAGTATTTCATAGTTATATTTTAGTTTTATAGTGTGTAGTCAGGAACCCTTGGCATCTGGTAAATTTAGAATCCTTGCAGCACAGCATAATAGTGGGAATTTTGGAAGCTCAACACTTAACGTCTTCAATTTGAGTTCACCAAAGATTCACACCATCAATGAGCTCTACAAATCCCTGCACTGGACACATTGTCTCCTTAACCAGTCAGTAGGCTTTCGATTGAGCAACTATTTTTATTTATTTATTTATATTTTTTAAAGCTGCTATTTTTAATGCTGATTTCTCATTAAACAGAAGAAATGTATGTAATGCATAGATAGTTATTCTCTTTCTATTATCTTAATATTTTAATACTTGACCCTAACAAAGCCCAGGAGAGGAAACAGCAAACTGTGGTATGAAGTACCTGCCAGCTAAAAGAAACATAGTGGATCAACCTCAGATTATAGGAGACCATAAAAGGAAAATAAGTCCATATAAAACCAGCATCAAGCTGGGCTTGAATGCACATCAGTTCACTGAGGTCACACAACTATGAGATAAGGTGGTAATAATGGTATACTCTTTTACACATGGAGGAACATAAGTGTTTAATGAACAGTAACTTGCACAAGAACATCATAAATTAAAAAAAAAATGCAGACATCAAGCCCAAACTTTCAGACACTAATGTTCTTTCTGGAAGGATAAAATGGAATAGCTATTCTTACCTTACATATTTACTTCTGAATAAACATTTTGCAGCTTTCAAATTCAGAGCATTTTGGAAGTAAGATATATATATATATATATAACATTCTATACTATTGCCATTATTATTTATCTGAAATTTAAAAATAAAAACTGTCACTTGCTATTTTTTTCAGAAAAATAAAAACACTTTTTTAATCAATGTTTTAATATTCCTGCTTATCCTGACAATATTTTGTCTATACAAGTAAACATTTGAATAAGAAATGTGCATGCATATGGACAGCTAATTATTCTAAAGTAAAATATGCAACTTGTATTTAAAAACTCTTTCCCTTCCCACCAGCTGTCCTCAAATACCTCATGAATAAATATTGAAAGCCTACAGAAAGTCAATTATGCTATAACAGCTAAAAGGCAATTTCCTCCATTTAACTGTTTCATTACAAAAATAGTGATGAACACTAAAAATTCAATATTATCAGGAAATCCAGTGTGTATTATATTTAGATGTTATCATGAATGTATTTACATATTCTTATCTTGCTAGAAAAAACCCTTTGTGTTTTTGATAAGACTGATCTTAGTTTGACAAATATTTATGCTCAAATATTGGATGTGAAAAATTATATATCAGATTTTATTTAGATTAAAGTATGTGTTTTTAACTGAATAGAAAAAATTATTTATGCCACTACATAAATGGTAATTACTTCTGGATGGTAGGATTCTTTGGATTTTCTATATTTTCTAAAATGACAATATATCATTTCTTTATTCACTAATTTAACATTACTATAAATACTTGATGATGGTACCATTTAACTTATTTAGCCTTATTACAGCTGTTTAAGTGTTATTATTTTATTAAGTTAATACAAACCTTAAAAGTTCATTTTGAAAGAAAATTAGCTATTAACTAAATACCCATTTTATATAGCATATTTTGAAAATTTTTTAATTTTAAGTAGATAAACCTTCTAGTTAAGATGAATTATATATCTAAATTTAAACATAATAAACAAATAAATGTATATTTACAAGTTACAAATTGTATATACATACTTATTCCATGCATTAATAATGCACATACATAACTCATATAGTAGTAATACATAATTATTGTATTATATTTATGATACATATCTTTATACTATAAATTTTATGCATTATTGTCTCATGTAAACAATGCATTCTCACAAAGACTTTATATTTGTCTTATATTTTTAAGATATTTACACACCCTAATAGTTTATTCAAGCTCTGTCCTTCCCATGCATAAATTATGGTGAAGCAGTTTTATTTTGTGGTTATTACACAGAAGATTCCTAAGAAAAAGTTTAAGTACAAATTAAATATTATATATATTATTTTTAAATTAAAATATTAATATTATTTATGAAATGTATAAGGTAATAAAGCAAGGGAACTAAATATTTGCAATATATATTAATAAGAAATTATTATGTAAAAATATACAACTGATTATATCAAGAATTTTTATTTTTTTAACAAAACTACAACTATGAAAAGAAGAGATAAGAAATACCAGTATCCAGAAAGAGTGATAAACATCAAAGATAGTTTTATTCATTGCCAGGCACCTGAAGATAAAATCTAGAGAGTATCACATTCTATAGAGAATGTCTATACTGTGGAGAACTGTATGTTGGGGAAAAATTAAAATCTTCAATTCTAGATATAGGATGCTACTGTCTCTTCTCTATCACTAGCAAACTGACTTCAGTGGAAGTAGAATAAAGAGAAAAGGTAAGGACATAGAGGTTCATCAAAAAGGAAGAAAGTTTCTATTCTCCATACTCTTGCTGAGTCTGCGTAACATCAAGTTTTATTTTTGCATTTCTGAAAAGTTTAAAAAGTAACATATTATCAAAGATTCTATTTATATTCCCCCTTTAAATCTTGAGTTTAATCATTTTTTCAAAATTCAAAATGATCATTATATCTTTTCTATTCTCTCTCTGTTCTTGTGTTTTGCCCATTTTTAATTGGAAGTTTTCTCTTATTTAAATTAATATTTAGGCATGTGTAATATTTAAGACATATTTCTCCATTTTTGTAAATGAATTTCAATAAATTTTCCCTTTTGCTCTTAGTTCCTTGACTTTGTATACATAGTTTATGCTGGAATATTTTTCCATGTAACTGAATACTTAATCTATTTAGTGTTTTTAGTTGTTTTGAAATTAAGTAGAGGTGAAGTTCACATAGTATAAAATAAACTATTTTAAATTTGATGTCCGTGACATTTAGTACATGAACACTGTTACACAAACTCCAATTCCATCTAGTTACAAAATATTTTCATCATCACAAAAGGAAATGTCTTACCTGTTAAGTAGTTATTCTCTGGTCCCTACTTCCCCTGCCCCTCGTAATTTGCAAACTGCATTCTGTCTTTGAGGATTTAGCTCTTCTGGGTACTCCTGACAAAACAAGCCATACATTCTCTGTCATTTCGTAGGTGGCTTCTTTCACTTAATGCTTTCTAGGTTCATCAGTGTTGTAGCCTCTAACAGTTAAATTTTTTTTTTTTTAATACCTGAGTGATACTTCGTTGTATGTAAATATACCACAGCTTATAGTATATTCACCTTGTGACCATCATAAATAATTCTACAATAAACATACATGCACAGGTACTTGTTTGAATACCGGTTTTGAATTCTCCTGAATATACATGTAGTTGTGGAATTGGTAGATCTTATGGTAATTTCATGTTTAAATTTTGAGGGCCCATCAAACTACTCTCCATAGTACTGAACCATCTTTCGCTCCCACCACTCATATATAAGGGTGCTAATTTCACCGTATCTTCTTTAACATATTTTATTATTGTTGCTTTTAATTGTTCAGTAGCTAAATCGTGTCCAGTTCTTTGAGATGCCACGAACTGCCGCATACCAGGCTTCACTGACTTTCACTATTTCCCTGAGTTTGCTCAAATTCATCTCCACTGAGTCAGTGATGCCATCCAACAATACCATCCTCTCTTACCCCCTTCTTCTCTTGCCCTCAATCTTTCCCAGGATCAGGGTCTTTCCCAATGAAACAGCTGTTTGCATCAGGTGTTGGAGCTTCAGCTTCAGCATCAGCCATTCCAATGAGTATTCAGAGTTGATCTTCTTGCCGTCCAAGGTACTCTCAAGAGTCTTCTCCAGTACCACAGATCAAAAGCATCAGTTCTTCAGTGCTCAGCCTTACATATAGTCCACTCTCACATCCATACATGACTACTGGAGAAACCATAGCTCTGACAATTTGGACGTTTTTTGGCAAAGAGATGCCTCTGCTTTGTCATAGCTTTTCTTCCAAGGAGCAAGTGTCTTTTAACTTCATGGCTGCAGTCTCTGTCCACAAGGATTTTAGAGCCCCAGGAAATGAAGTCTGATACAGTTTCCACTTTTTCCCCATTTTTTTGTTAAGAAGTGATGGGACCAGACCCCATGATCTTTGTTTTTTGAATGTCGAGTTTTAAGTCCGCTTTTTCACTCTCCTCTTTCACCTTCATCAAAAGGCTCTTTATTTCCTCTTCACTTTCTGCCTTTAGTGTGGTATCATCTGCATATCTGACATTGTTCTATTTCTACTTGAAATCTTGATTCTAGCTTGTGCTTCATCCAGTCCAGCATTTTGCATGATGTACTCTGCATATAAGTTATGCAGAGTGAAAATATACAGCCTTGACATATTCCTTTCCCAATTTGGAACCAGTCCATCATTCCATGCCTGGCTCTAACTGTTGCTTCTTGACCTGCATACTTATGAGGCAGATAAGGTGGTCAGGTATTCTCATCTCTTTAAGAATTTTCCAGTTTGTTGTCATCCACACAGTCAAAGCTTTAATGTAGTCAGTGGAGCAGAAGCAGATTTTTGTTTTTTAATTCCATTGCTTTTTCTATGATCCAGCAGATGCTGGTGTTTTTGTCTCTGGTTCCCATGCCTTTTCTAAATCCAGCTTGTACATCTGGAAGTTTTTGGTTCACATACTGTTGAGGCCTAGCTTGAAGGATTTGAGCATTACCTTGCTATCATGTGAAATGAGCACAATTGTATGGTAGTTTGAACATCCTTTGGCATTGCCCTTATTTGGGATTGGAATGAAAACTGACCTTTTCCAGTCCTGTGGCCACTGCTGATTTTTCCACATTTGCTGGCATATTGAGTGCATCACTTTAACAGCATCATCTTTTAGTATTTTAAATAGCTGAACTGGAATTCTGTCACCTCCACTAGCTTTGTTTGTAGCAATGCTTCCTAAGGCCCACTTAACTTCACATTTCAAGATGTCTGGCTTTATGTGACCACACCAACGTGGTTATCTGGGTCATTAAGACCTTTCTTACATAGTTTTTCTGTGTATTCTTGCCATCTCTCCTTAATCTCCTATGCTTCTGTTATGTCCTTGCTGTTTTTCTCCTTTATTGTATCCATCTTTGCCTAAAATGTTTTCTTTAATTTTCTTGAGGAGATCTCTAGTCTTTCCCATTCTATTGCTTTCTCTATTTCTTTGTATTGTTCACTTAAGACTTTTTATCTCTCCTTGCTATTCTCTGGGACTCTGCATTCAGTTGGATATAGCTTTCCCTGTGTTGTTGCTATTATTATTATTGATATCTTAGTGCCTCAACTCTCTTTCTCTCCCTCTCTTTCTTTTTTTTTTTAAATTTTATTTTATTTTTAAACTTTACATAATTGTATTAGTTTTGCCAAATATCAAAATGAATCCACCACAGGTATACATGTGTTCCCCATCCTGAACCCTCCTCCCTCCTCCCTCCCCATACCATCCCTCTGGGTCGTCCCAGTGCACCAGCCCCAAGCATCCAGTATCGTGCATCGAACCTGGACTGGCATCTCGTTTCATACATGATATTTTACATGTTTCAATGCCATTCTCCCAAATCTTCCCACCCTCTCCCTCTCCCACAGAGTCCATAAGACGGTTCTATATGTCAGTGTCTCTTTTGCTGTCTCGTACACAGGGTTCCATATATATGCGTTAGTATACTGTATTGGTGTTTTTCCTTCTGGCTTGCTTCACTCTGTATAATAGGCTCCAGTTTCATCCACCTCATTAGAACTGATTCAAATGTATTCTTTTTAATGGCTGAGTAATACTCCATTGTGTATATGTATGACAGCTTTCTTATCCATTCATCTGCTGATGGACATTTAGGTTGCTTCCATGTCCTGGCTATTATAAACAGTGCTGCAATGAACATTGGGGTACACATGTCTTTTTCAATTCTGGTTTCCTCAGTGTGTATGCCCAGCAGTGGGATTGCTGGGTCATAAGGCAGTTCTATTTCCAGTTTTTTTTAAGGAATCACCACACTGTTCTCCATAGTGGCTGTACTAGTTTGCATTCCCACCAACAGTGTAAGAGAGTTCCCTTTTCTCCACACCCTCTCCAGCATTTATTGCTTGTAAACTTATGGATTGCAGCCATTCTGACTGGCGTGAAATAGAAAGCCCAGAGATAAATCCACGCACATATGGACGCCTTATCTTTCACAAAGGAGGCAAGAATATACAATTGATTAAAGACAATCTCTTTAACAAGTGGTGCTGGGAAAACTGGTCAACCACTTGTAAAAGAATGAAACTAGAACACTTTCTAATACCATACACAAAAATAAACTCAAAATGGATTAAAGATCTCAACGTAAGACCAGAAACTATAAAACTCCTAGAGGAGAACATAGGCAAAACACTCTCTGACATACATCACAGCAGGATCCTCTATGACCCACCTCCCAGAATACTGGAAATAAAAGCAAAAATAAACAAATGGGACCTATTTTTGAGATTAGTTGTTTGTCAGTTGCTTCATTTGCTATTATTTTCTCCCATTCTGAAGGCTGTCTTTTCACCTTGCTTTTAGTTTCCTTTGTTGTGCAGAAGCTTTTACGTTTAATTAGGTCCCATTTGTTTATTTTTGCTTTTATTTCCAATATTCTGGGAGGTGGGTCATAGAGGATCCTGCTGTGATGTATGTCGGAGAGTGTTTTGCCTATGTTCTCCTCTAGGAGTTTTATAGTTTCTGGTCTTACATTTAGATCTTTAATCCATTTTGAGTTTATTTTGGTGTATGGTGTTAGAAAGTGTTCTAGTTTAATTCTTTAACAAGTGGTTGACCAGTTTTCCCAGCACCACTTGTTAAAGAGATTGTCTTTAATCCATTGTATATTCTTGCCTCCTTTGTCAAAGATAAGGTGTCCATAGGTGCGTGGATTTACCTCTGGGCTTTCTATTTTGTTTCATTGATCTATATTTCTGTCTTTGTGCCAGTACCATACTGTCTTGATGACTGTGGCTTTGTAGTAGAGCCTGAAGTCATGCAGGTTGATTCCTCCAGTTCCATTCTTCTTTCTCAAGATTGCTTTTGCTATTCGAGGTTTTTTGTATTCCCATACAAATTGTGAAATTATTTGTTCTAGCTCTGTGAAGAATACCGTTGGTAGCTTAATAGGGATTGCATTGAATCTACAAATTGCTTTGGGTAGTATACTCATTTTCACTATATTGATTCTTCCAATCCATGAACATGGTATATTTCTCCATCTATTAGTGTCCTCTTTGATTTCTTTCACCAGTGTTTTATAGTTTTCTATATATAGGTCTTTAGTTTCTTTAGGTAGATATATTCCTAAGTATTTTATTCTTTTCATTGCAATGGTGAATGGAATCATTTCTTTAATTTCTCTATTTTCTCATTATTAGTGTATAGGAATGCAAGGATTTCTGTGTGTTGATTTTATATCCTGCAACTTTACTATATTCATTGATTAGTTCTAGTAATTTTCTGGTGGAGTTTTTAGGGTTTTCTATGTAGAGGATCATGTCATCTGCAAACAGTGAGAGTTTTACTTCTTCTTTTCCAATTTGGATTCCTTTTATTTCTTTTTCTGCTCTGATTGCTGTGTCCAAAATTTCCAAAACTATGTTGAATAGTAATGGTGAAAGTGGGAACCCTTGTCTTGTTCCTGACATTAGAGGAAATGATTTCAATTTTTCACCATTGAGGATAATGTTTGCTGTGGGTTTGTCATATATAGCTTTTATTATGTTGAGGTATGTTCCTTCTATTCCTGCTTTCTGGAGAGTTTTTATCATAAATGGATGTTGAATTTTGTCAAAGGCTTTCTCTGCATCTATTGAGATAATCATATGGTTTTTATTGTTCAATTTGTTAATGTGGTGTATTACATTGATTGATTTGCAGATATTGAAGAATCCTTGCATCCCTGGGATAAAGCCCACTTGGTCATGGTGTATGATCTTTTTAATGTGTTGTTGGATTCTGATTGCTAGAATTTTGTTAAGGATTTTTGTATCTATGGATACTGGATTTTGTCAAACGCTTTTTCTGCATCTATTGATATAACCACATGGTTTTTATCTTTCAATTTGTTGATATCGTATATCACGTTGATTGATTTGCATATGTTGAAGAATCCTTGCAACCGTGGTATAAAGCTGACTTTATCATGGTGTATGAGCTTTTTATGATGTTGTTGGATTCTGTTTGCTAGAATTTTGTTGAGGATTTTTGTATCTATGTTCATCAGTGATATTGGCCTGTAATTTTCTTTTTTCATGTTGTCTTTTTCTGGTTTTGGTATCAGGGTGATTGTGGTCTCGTACAATGAGTTTGAAAGTGTTCCTTCCTCTGAAATTTTTTGGAAGAGTTTCAGAAAATAGGCATTAGCTCTCCTCCAAATGTTTGATAGAATTCCCCTCTTAAGCCATCTGGCTCTGGGCTTTTGTTTGGGGGAAGATTTTTGATTACTGTTTTAATTTCAGTGTTTGTAATTGGGTTGTTCATAATTTCTCTTTCTTCCTGGTTCAGTCTTGGGAGGCTGATCTTTTCTAAGCATCTGTCCATTTCCTCAATGTTGTCCATTTTATTAGCATATAGATGCTCATAATATTATCTTATGATCCTTTGCATTTCTGTGTTGTAACCTCTGCTCTTTCATTTCTAATTTTACTGATTCAATTTATCTCCCTTTTTTCTTGATTGAGTCTGGCTAGTGGTTTGTCAATTTTATTTATCTTCTCAAAGAAGCAGCTTATAGTTTTATTAATCTTTACTATTGTTTCCTTCATTTCTTTTTCATTTATTTCTGCTAGAGAGCTTTATGATTTCTTTCCTTCTGCTATCTTTGAGGATTCTTTGTTCTTCTTTTCCCAGTTGTTTTAGGTGTAAAGCTAGGTTGTCTATTCGATGTTTTTCTTGTTTCTTGAGGTACGATTGTGTCACTATAAACCTCCGTCTCAGAACTGCTTTTGCTGAATCCCATAAGTTTTGGGTCATGTTTTCATTGTCATTTGTTTCTAGGAATCTTTTGATTTCTTTTCTTACTTCTTCAGTAACCTCTTTGTTAATTAGTTTATTGTTTAATCTCCGTGAATTTGTGTTTTTTCTGTATATTTTTTTTCCCCTGTAGTTGATATCTAGTATCAGAGCGTTCCAATCATAGAAGATACTTGATACAATTTCAGGTTTCTTAAATTTACTGAGGCTTGATTTGTAACCCAAGATGTGGTCTACCCTGGAGAATGTTCCATGTGCACTTGAGAAGAAAATGTATTCTTCTGCATTTGGATGGAAAGTCCTGAAGATATCAATTAGATCTCTTTGGTCTAATGTTTTATTTAAGGTTTGTGTTTCCTTATTGATTCTCTGTTTTGATGACCTGTCCATTGATGAAAGTGGGTTGTTAAAGTCCCCTAATAATACTGTGTTGCTGTTGATTTCTTCCCTTATGCCTGTTAGTGTTTGTCTTATGTATTAAGGTGCTCCTATATTGGCTGCATAGACATTTACAATTGTTATGTCTTCTTCTTGGGTTGATCCCTTGATCATTATGTAGTGTCCTTCTTTGTCTCCTATGATATTCTTTATTTTAAAGTCTCATTTCAGTTCACTTCAGTCGCTCAGTTGTGTCCGACTCTTTGGGACCCCATGAATCACAGCACACCAGGCCTCCCTGTCCATCACCAACTCCCGGAGTTCATCCAGACTCACGTCCATCGAGTCAGTGATGCCATCCAGCCACCTCATCCTCTGTTGTCCCCTTCTCCTCCTGCCCCCAATCCCTCCCAGCATCAGAGTCTTTTCCAATGAGTCAACTCTTCGCATGAGGTGGCCAAAGTACTGGAGTTTCATCATTCCTTCCAAAGAAATCCAGGGCTGATCTCCTTCAGAATGGACTGGTTGGATCTCCTTGCAGTCCAAGGAACTCTCAAGAGTCTTCTCCCATACCACAGTTCAAAAGCATCAATTCTTTGGCGCTCAGCCTTCTTCACAGTCCAACTCTCACATCCATACATGACCACTGGAAAAACCATAGCCTTGACTAGATGGACCTTTGTTGGCAAAGGAATGTCTCTGCTTTTCAATATGCTATCTAGGTTGGTCATAAGTTTCCTTCCAAGGAGTAAGCGTCTTTTAATTTCGTGGCTGCAGTCACCATCTACAGTGATTTTGGAGCCCCCCAAAATAAAGTCTGACACTGTTTCCACTGTTTCCCCATCTATTTCCCATGAAGTGATGGGACCGAATGCCATGATCTTCGTTTTCTGAATGTTGAGCTTTAAGCCAACTTTTTCACTCTCCTCTTTCACTGTGATCAAGAGGCACTTTAGTTCCTCTTCACTTTCTGCCATAAGGGTGGTGTCATCTGCATATCTGAGGTTATTGATATTTCTCCCGGCAATCTTGATTCCAGCTTGCGTTTCTTCCAGTCCAGTGTTTCTCATGATGTACTCTGCATATAAGTTAAAAAAGTAGGGTGACAATATACAGCCTTGACGTACTCCTTTTCCTATTTGGAACCAGTCTGTTGTTCCATGTCCATTTCTAACTGTTGCTTCCTGACCTGCATACAGATTTCTCAAGAGGAAGGTCAGGTGGTCTGGTATTCCCATCTCTTTCAGAATTTTCCACAGTTTATTGTGATCCACACAGTCAAAGGCTTTGGCATAGTCGATAAAGCAGAAATAGATGTTTTTCTGGAACTCTCTTGCTTTTTCCATGATCCAGTGGATGTTGGCAATTTGATCTCTGGTTCTTCTGCCTTTTCTAAAACCCACTTGAACATTGGGAAGTTCGCGGTTCATGTATTCCTGAAGCCTGGCTTGGAGAATTTTGAGCATTACTTTACTAGCATGTGAGATGAGTGCAATTGTGCGGTGGTTTGAGCATTCTTTGACATTGCCTTTCTTTGGGATTGGAATGAAAACTGACCTTTTCCAGTCCTGTGGCCACTGCTGAGTTTTCCAAATTTGCTGGCATATTGAGGGCAGCACTTTCACAGCATCGTCTTTCAGGATTTGGAATAGCTCAACTGGAATTCTGTCACCTCCACTAGCTTTGTTCGTAGTGATGCTTTCTAAGGCCCACTT
The DNA here is from genome assembly GCF_003369695.1 of Bos indicus x Bos taurus. Taxonomy (NCBI): domain Eukaryota; kingdom Metazoa; phylum Chordata; class Mammalia; order Artiodactyla; family Bovidae; genus Bos; species Bos indicus x Bos taurus. The sequence goes on along the minus strand of NC_040081.1, from coordinate 3,353,059 downwards.
GACTTCACATTCCAGGATGTCTGGCTCTAGGTCAGTGATCACACCATCGTGGTTATCTGGGTCATGAAGCTCTTTTTTGTATAGTTTTTATGTGTACTCTTGACACCTCTTCTTAATATCTTTTGCTTCTCTTGGGTCCATACCATTTCTGTCCTTTATCGAGCCCATTTTTGCATGAAATGTTCCCTTGATATCACTAATATTCTTGAAGAGATCTCTAGTCTTCCCCATTCTGTTGTTTTCCTCTATTTCTTTGCATTGATCACTGAGAAAGGCTTTCTTATCTCTTCTTGGTATTCTTTGGAACTCTGCATTCAGATGCTTATATCTTTCCTTTTCTCCTTTGCTTTTTGCTTCTCTTGTTTTCACAGCTATTTGTAAGTCCTCCCCAGACAGCCATTTTGCTGTTTTGCATTTCTTTTCCACGGGAATGGTCTTGATCCCTGTCTCCTGTACAATGTCATGAACCTGATTCCATAGTTCAGCTGGCACTCTGTCTATCAAATCTAGGCCCTTAAATCCATTTCTCACTTCCACTGTATAATCATAAGGGATTTGATATAGGTCATACCTGAATGGTCTAGTGGTTTTCCCTACTTTCTTTAATTTAAGTCTGAATTTGGTAATAAAGAGTTCATGATCTGAGCCATGGTCAGCTCCCGGTCTTGTTTTTGTTGACTGTATAGAGCTTCTCCATCTTTGGCTGCAAAGAACATAATCAATCTGATTTTGGTGTTGACCATCTGGTGATGTCCATGTGTAGAGTCTTCTCTTGTGTTGTTGGAAAAGGATGTTTGCTATGACCAGTGCGTTCTCTCGGCAAAACTCTATTAGCCTTTGCCCTGCTTCATTCCATACTCCAAGGCCAAATTTGCTGTTACTCCAGGTGTTTCTTGACTTCCTACTTTTGCATTCCAGTCCCCTATAATGAAAAGGACATCTTTTTTGGGTGTTAGTTCTAAAAGATCTTGTAGGTCTTCATAGAACCGTTCATCTTCAGCTTCTTCGGCGTTACTGGTTGGGGCATAGACTTGGATTACTGTGATATTGAATGGTTTGCCTTGGAAAGGAACAGAGATCATTCTGTCATATTTGAGATTGCATCCAAGTACTGCATTTTGCACTCTTTTGTTGATAATGATGGCTACTCCATTTCTTCTGAGGGATTCCTGCCTGCAGTAGTTGATATAATGGTTATCTGAGTTAAATTCACCCATTCCAGTCCATTTGAGTTTGCTGATTCCTAGAATGTCGACATTCACTCTTGCCATCTCTTGTTTGACTTCCAATTTGCCTTGATTCATGGACCTGACTTTCCAGATTCCTATGCAATATTGCTCTTTACAGCATCAGACCTTGCTTCTATCACCAGTCACATCCACAGCTGGGTATTATTTTTGCTTTAGCTCCATCCCTTCATTCTTTCTAGAGTTATTTCTCCACTGATCTCCAGTAGATTGCCACTCCAGCTTTCTTTTGGTTTCCATTCACGTGGAATATCTTTTCCATCTTTTTACTTTCAGTCTGTATGTGTCTCTAGGTCTGAAGTGGGTCTCCTGGGGGCAGCATATATATGGGTTTTGGTTTTGTATCCATTCAGTCAGTCTGTATTTTTGGTTAGTGCATTTAGTCCATTTACATTCAAGGTAATTATTAATACATATGTTCCTATTGGCATTTTCTTGATTGTTTTGGGTTTGTTTCTGTAGGTCTTTCATTTCTTTTGTGTTACTGGCTATGTAAGTCCCTTTAGTATTTGTTGTAAGGCTGTTTTGGTGGTGCTGAATTCTCTTAACTTCTGCTTGTCCATAAAGCTTTTGATTTTTGCATCAATTTTGAATGAGATCTTTGCCTGGTACAGTAATTGTGGTTGTAGATTTTTCTCTTTCATTACTTTAAATATATCCTGTCATTCCCTTCTGGCCTGTAGAGTTTATGCTGAAAGATTCACTGTTAATCATTTGGGTTTCCCCTTGTATGTTACTTGTTGCTTTATCCTTGATGCTTTTAATATTCTTTCTTTGTGCTTAATCTCTGTTAGCTTGTCTCATTGTGTTTTTTCTTGGGTTTAACCTGTAGGGGACTCTGCACTTCTTGGACTTGTTTGACTATTTCCTTTCACATGTTGGGGAAATTTTCGACTATAATTTCTTCAAAAATTTTCTCAGTGCTTTTCTTTTTTTTTCTTCTTCCTCTGGGACCCCTATAACTCGAATGTTGGTGTGTTTAATATTGTTCCAAAGGTCTCTGAGGCTTTCCTAAATTCTTTTCTATTCTTTCCCTTTATTCTGCACTTCAGCCGTTATTTCCACCATTCTATCCTCCAGCTCACTTATGCATTCCTCTGCCTCAGTTATTCTGCTATTGGTTCCTTCTAGAGTATTTTTAATTTCAGTAATTGTGTTATTCATCTGTCTTTGTTTATTCTATATTTTTTCTATGTCCTTGGTGATTGTATTAACTGTGTTAAATGCTTTTTGCATTTTCTCCATTCTATTTTCAAGTCTTTGGAGCATCTTTGCTATCATTATTCTGAATTCTCTTTCAGGTAGATTGACAGAGTCATTTCCTAGGCAATGGTAAGAAGTCTAGGGGTCCCCAAGGAGAGAGGGGTCTGGAATTCTCAAGGAGGAAGAAAGGACAAACTTTTTTTCCTTCTCTACATTCCTTAGGATTATATAACAATAATGTATCCTGCCTTAGGACAGTCTCTGGATTACACCTTCTGGCTAATTCTGTTATCTTAAAATGTAAATTATGGGAGTAGGTCTGGTGAGGTCTTTACAACCTTCAGACATTCTTTGGATTCATTGGAGAGTATATAACTTCATTGTTAACACTAGCAAGGGGGTACTCCTTCTGCCCCCTTTTGATGCCTATGTCAGAAGCTTTCTCTATCTTCTTTATACTTCAATAAAACTTTATTACACAAAAGCTCTGAGCGATCAAGCCTCGTCTCTGGGCCCAGATTGAATTCTTCTCCTCCAGGGGCCAAGAATCCTGGTGTCTTCACGTGATTCAACAGCAACCTTTCTAGATTACTTACTTCCTCTTTGTTTATTTGGTCCTGTGAGTTTCTACCTTGCTCTTTCATTTGTGCTGTATTTCTCTGTCTTTTCTTTTTTTTTTTTTTAACTTGCTCCACTTGAGGTCTCCTTTTCCAAGGCTTTAGGGTTGTATTGCTTGTTCCTTTTGATTTTTGCCCTTGGAGGGAAATGTTGGCTGGGTGGTTTGTGTTGATGTCTTGTTGGGGGTGACTTGTGCCTGTGTTCTAGTGGGAGAAGATCAAGTATGTAATTACAGAAATACTGGGACATATACACACACACTTTCACACATAAAGTTATAACCAAAGTGTTCTAAAGAAAAGAGTACAGGAGATTGACTTGGTGAGCAAATTAAACCAGAGGTGATATCAACCAATTGAAAGCAGAGTTAGCCAATGCTCAATCTGGAAATCTAACCATGAGCAGAGGGCCAACTGGGGAATATAGCTTAGAGAGCTCAACAATTTAACTTTCTTGGTGAAAGAAGAAAGAGTGAAGGAAAAAGAGAGTGAAAACAGAAAGAAGAGAAAGGAAGAAAAAGAGAAAAGGAAGGGGTGGAGAAGAGGATTTAAAATTTTTTTAAAAACAGAAAGAAAAGAAAAAAACAGAAAAACAAAGATAATTATATGTATGTGGAAAAGAGTTATAATATTCAGGATAGCTACAGCCAGTAAAAAAAGTAGGAAAAGCAGTTGAATATATAAAAAACAAAATCTGAAAAACTCATCAAGAAAAAAGAAAAAAAAATGAGAAAGAGGAAAAAAAAACAAAATGAATTTTTTTCTTTTTTTTCTTTTTTGACAAGAACACAAAGAGGAAAACTCCACACCACCACAAAAGGCTAATATGGAGGTGGAAACATGTAGGGGAAATAAACTGTGTGATTTATAAGAAAAAAAAGAAAAAAAAAATCTTAAGATGATTTTTTTTTTTTTTTTAAACAAGGAAAGCTCCCTAGCACCGCAAAAAGCTAATGTGATGGTGAAAATATGTTGGGAAATAAGCAGTGTGACTTATAAGAAGAAACAATCTTTAAATGATTTTTTTTTTTATGTTATAATAAGAAAAATAAAGAGGAAAATTCCATAATAGTGCTAAAGGCTAATGTGAAGGTGGAGATATGTTGGGGAAATAAACTGTGATTTATAAGAGAGAAAAAAAAAAAAGAAAAAATTTTAAAAAGATTTTCAAGGTCATAATTCTTGGCTGTGGATTCTGCCCCTGAGGATAGTGTTGGCTTAGTGCCCTGTGACATTTTACTGGTTGGTGGAGCTTGTGCCTGTGTTCTGGTTGATGGAGCTCGACCTTGTCTCTCTAAAGGGCAGTGCAGTGTCCAGTAGTAGGTTTTGGAGTATTCACTGGTTCAGTATGACTTTGGGCAGTTGTTCTAGCTTTTGCAGTATTGAAGTGAAGTGAAGTTGCTCAGTTGTGTCCAACTCTTTGTGACTCCATGGACTGTAGCCTACAAGGCTCCTCTGTCCATGGAATTTTCCAGGCAAGAGTACTACAGTGGGTTGCTGTTTCCTTCTCCAGGGATCTTCCCCGCCCAGGGATCGAACCCAGGTCTCCCGCATTGCAAGCAGACACTTTACCGTCTGAGCCACCAGGAAGCCATTATTAAAGTTCATTATTAAAAAGCCATTATTAAAATTCAATTCAACTTTACATTAATATACCCTAACAGCAAAGAACTATCCAGGAAATGAGTCTTAGTAGATAACTAAGACTTAGAAGATAACCCTCCATTAACAAACTGGGATTAAACATTCATTGAAACATCTTTTTCTCCTTAAAATCACCATCATTTTTACCAAATATAACCAAATTCAGACCTGTTTGTAGTATAGGTCTGGTCTCAATAAACTTGGCCTGATGACTTATATAACCATAATTGATCATAGACTTTTTAGCTTTGCTGAAAGTTTTATAGAGTCTCAGACTGAACTTTTAAAATAAAACCTTTCAGGGCTAGGAAAGCCATGTCAAAGGCTTATCACAGATTTTGCCTAACAAATCTAAGTAAATTCCTTTCTTCTCAAGGTATCCAAAATTCCTTGAGATTTCTGTACCTGTTATTGAGATAATCTTCCTAACTGATCTGATAAAGTTATTGGAAACTAAGAGCTTCCAGGGTCGGGGCGAGGAGGACCAACACCACATCCAAGGAGCAGTAGCTGCGTGGGCACAGGAGGGCCTAGAGGAGCTATCCCACGTTGAAAGTCAGGAAGGGTGGCGGTGAGGAGATACCCCTCATCCAAGGTAAGGAGCAGCAGCTGCACTTTGCTGAAGCAGCCATGAAGAGATACCCCATGCCCAAGGTAAGAGAAACCCAAGTAAGATGGTAGCTGTTGCAGGAGGGCATCAGAGGGAAGACACACTGAAACCATACTCACAGGAAACTAGCCAATCTAATCTCACTAGGACCACAGCCTTGTCTAACTCAATGAAACTAAGCCATGCCTGTGGGGCAACCCAAGACGGGTGGGTCATGGTGGAGAGATCTGACAGAATGTGGTCCGCTGGAGAAGGGAATGGAAAACCACTTCAGTATTCTTGCCTTGAGAACCCCATGGACAGTATGAAAAGACAAAATGATAGGATACTGAAAGAGGAACTCCACAGGTCAGTAGGTGCTCAATATGCTACTGGAGATCAGTGGAGAAATACTCCAGAAAGAATGAAGGGATGGAGCCAAAGCAAAAACAATACTCAGCTGTGTATGTGACTGGTGATAGAAGCAAGGTCCAATGCTGTAAAGAGCAATATTGCATAGGAACCTGGAATGTCAGGTCCATGAATCAAGGCAAATTGGAAGTGGTCAAACAAGAGATGGCAAGAGTGAATGTCGACATTCTAGGAATCAGTGAACTGAAATGGACTGGAATGGGTGAATTTAACTCAGATGATCATTATATCTACTACTGTGGACAGGAATCCCTCAGAGGAAATGGAGTAGCCATCATGGTCAACAAAAGAGTCTGAAATTCAGTACTTGGATACAATCTCAAAAACGACAGAATGATCTCTGTTCCTTTCCAAGGCAAACCATTCAATATCACAGTAATCCAAGTCTATGCCCCAGCCAGTAATGCTGAAGAAGCTGAAGTTGAACGGTTCTATGAAGACCTACAAGACCTTTTAGAACTAACACCCAAAAAAGATGTCCTTTTCATAATAGGGGACTGGGATGCAAAAGTAGGAAGTCAAGAAACACCTGGAGTAACAGGCAAATTTGGCTTTGGAATATGGAATGAAGCAGGGCAAAGACTAATAGAGTTTTGCCAAGAGAACGCACTGGTCATAGCAAACACCCTCTTCCAACAACACAAGAGAAGACTCTACACATGGACATCACCAGATGGTCAACACCAAAATCAGATTGATTATGTTCTTTGCAGCCAAAGATGGAGAAGCTCTATACAGTCAGCAAAAACAAGACCAGGAGCTGACTGTGGCTCAGACCATGAACTCCTTATGACCAAATTCAGACTTAAATTGAAGAAAGTAGGGAAAACCACTAGACCATTCAGGTATGACTTAAATCAAATCCCTTATGATTATACAGTGGAAGTGAGGAATAGATTTAAGGGACTAGATCTGAGAGATAGAGTGCCTGATGATCTATGGACTGAGGCTGGTGACATTGTACAGGAGACAGGGATCAAGACCATCCCCATGGAATAGAAATGCAAAAAACCAAAATGGCTGTCTGGGGAGGCCTTACAAATAGCTGTAAAAGAAGAGAAGTGAAAAGCAAAGGAGAAAAGGAAAGATATAAGCATCTGAATGCAGAGTTCCAAAGAATGGCAAGAAGAGATAAGAAAGCCTTTCTCAGTGATCAATGTAAAGACCTGAGGAAAACAACAGAATGGGGAAGACTAGAGATTTCTTCAAGAATATTTATGATACCAAGGGAACATTTCATGCAAAGATGTGCTCGATAAAGGAGAGAAATGGAATGGATCTGACAGAAGCAGAAGATATTAAGAAGAGGTGGCAAGAATACACAAAAGAACTCTACAAAAAAGATCTTCATGACCCAGATATTCATGATGATGTGATCACTCACCTAGAGCCAGACATCGTAGAATGTGAAGTCAAGTGGGCCTTAGAAGGCATCACTATGAACAAAGCTAGTGGAGGTGATGGAATTCCAGTTAAGCTCTTTCAAATCCTGAAAGATGATGCTGTGAAAGTGCTGCCCTCAATATGCCATCAAATTTGGAAAACTCAGCAGTGGCCACAGGACTGGAAAAGGGCAGTTTTCATTCCAATCCCAAAGAAAGGCAATGCCAAAGAATGCTCAAACTACCGCACAATTGCACTCATCTCACATGCTAGTAAAGTAATGCTCAAAATTCTCCAAGCCAGCTTTCAGCAATACATGAACCGTGAACTTCCAGATGTTCAAGCTGGTTTTAGAAAAGGCAGAAGAATCAGAGATCAAATTGCCAACATCCACTGGATCATGGAAAAAAGCAAGAGAGTTCCAGAAAAACATCTATTTCTGCTTTATCAACTATGCCAAAGCCTTTGACTGTGTGGATCACAATAAACTGTGGAAAATTCTGAAAGAGATGGGAATACCAGACCACCTGACCTTCCTCTTGAGAAATCTGTATGAAGGTCAGGAAGCAACAGTTAGAAATGGACATGGAACAACAGACTGGTTCCAAATAGGAAAAGGAGTACGTCAAGGCTGTATATTGTCCCCCTGCTTATTTAACTTACATGCAGAGTACATCATAAGAAATGCTGGACTGGAAGAAGCACAAGCTGGAGTCAGGATTGCGGGGAGAAATATCAAGAACCTCAGATATGCAGATTTCATCCTTCACTTTCACCCTTATGGCAGAAAGTGAAGAGGAACTAAAGTGCCTCTTGAGGAAAGTGAAAGTGGAGAGTGAAAAAGTTGGCTTAAAGCTCAACATTCAGAAAACGAAGATCATGGCATTCGGTCCCATCACTTCATGGGAAATAGATGGGGAAACAGTGGAAAGTGTCAGACTTTATTTTTTGGGCTCCAAAATCACTGCAGATGGTTATTGCAGCCATGAAATTAAAAAACGCTTACTTCTTGGAAGGAAAGTTATGACCAACCTAGATAGCATATTCAAAAGCAGAGACATTCCTTTGCCAACAAAGGTCCGTCTAGTCAAGGCTATGGTTTTTCCAGTGGTCATGCATGGATGTGAGAGTTGGACTGTGAAGAAGGCTGAGCACCAAAGAATTGATGCTTTTGAACTGTGGTATGGGAGAAGACTCTTGAGAGTCCCTTGGACTGCAGGGAGATCCAACCAGTCCATTCTGAAGGAGATCAGCCCTGGGATTTCTTTGGACAGAATTATGCTAAAGCTGAAACTCCAGTACTTTGGCCACCTCATGCGAAGAGTTGACTCATTGGAAAAGACTCTGATGCTGGGAGGGATTGGGGGCAGGAGGAGAAGGGGACGACAGAGGATGAGATGGCTGGATGGCATCACTGACTCGCTGGACGTGAGTCTGAGTGAACTCCGGGAGTTGGTGATGGACAGGGAGGCCTGGGGAGTCGGACACGACTGAGCGACTAAACTGAACTGAAGAGCTTCCCATCTCTGCAGGGTTCAGATATAGAGAAAAGATAAATGTTTCAATTTGTTGATAAAATATAATTTTACCACATTTAGTTCAATCGGTCAGTCGTGTCGGACTCTGCGACCCCATGAATCGCAGCACGCCAGGCCTCCCTGTCCATCACCAACTCCCGGAGTCACTGAGACTCGTACATCGAGTCAGTGATGCCATCCTGCCGTCTCATCCTCTGTCGTCCCCTTCTCCTCCTGCCACCAATCCCTCCCAGCATCAGTGTCTTTTCCAATGAGTCAACTCTTCGCATGATGTGTTATTAGGTGCGTCTATTTCCTCAGCTGCTTCGAAGTGTGGCTCTCTCAGCATAACTTCAGTGCTGCCAGCCCTCTACTTGTCCCTGGAATCATTGCTGGTGCTTCTGTTCCCCTGTCCCGCTCTGCTCTGTGGGCGGAATCTTGCTAGGCAGGGGCTTGTGTGGATCCTTCTGCATCATGGGCGACTTGTGTGGATTTCCCTCAGCCCCCTCAGCTCACCTAAGCTCACCTAAGCTCGGTGTTGCGGACTTGTGTGCACTTGACTCCGTTCCCGAGGTCCACCCTCTGTGTCGCAGGCTTGTGTGCACTGATCTCGGCTTCCCTGGCGCGCACTCTGCGTCGAGGGGCGGGCGTGCACTTGTTTCAGCTCCCCGGCTGGCCTCTGCATCTGGCCTCTGTGTTGCAGGGCTACTGTGGACTTATTTTGGCTCTGTGCCTGCCCTCTGTATTGCGAGGTTTATGTGCACTTGCTTCACCTTACTGCCTGCACTCATTGTCGCGGGGGTTATTTGTTCTTCTTTCGTTGTGCTGGAAGGGTTGGGTGCGCTGCCCAAGTTTGCATGCCTCCCCTCTATGACACCCCAGTCCCACACTTTGTGCCGGCTGTGTTTGTCTGTCCCATCACATTCGGCCACCTGGGCCCGCCCTCTGTGCTGCAAGGGTTGTGTGCAGTGGCTGGGTTTCTATGCTCACCACTCTCGGTCCCGCGAGCCCGCCATGTTTGGGGCCACAGTGCATGAGCTGTGAACCGGCTAAAAAGTGTAGCGTTCTCTGCTTATTGCCCTCCAAGTCTCTGCTTTGACTCTTTTCCCAGGACTCCCCTTTGGGCCTGCCTGTGAGGGAGTTTCCCTGTGCCCAGGAACTCCTGTTTCAGGGCTCCTTCTCCATTCCTTGGGGCACACGCTCCTGCCCAGAAGTTCTCCATCTTTTCCTTTTTGTGTCTCCCTCCTCTCTCCTACCTCATTTCTGGGAGCTTAGCCTGTCCTCCTGGATGCCTGGGGTCTTCTGCTGTCGCCTAGAGGTTGCTTTCTAGGAGTTATTCCATATCTTGATGAGTTTTTGATGTATTTGGGAGAAGACTGGCAATCTCTCCATCTTACTCTTCCACCATATTCTTCTGTCTCCTCCCTCATAAACAATAATTTTAGGAAAAATTTTTCAAGCAAATCTTGTTAATAATAGGTGCAACAAACATGGACTTTAGAAGACAAAATTCCTAAATTAAAATTTGTGAGACTTGCCCTAAGGGGAATATACTCTCTTACAGGCATGAAAATTTTGGTTCAAATCATACCCAACTCTTCACAACCCATGGACTGCAGCACACCTATCCCTCACCATCTCCCTGAGTTTGCCCAACTTCACGTCCATTGAATCAGTGATGCATTCTAACCATCTCGTCCTCTGTGCCTCTTTCTCCTTCTGCTTTCAACCTTTCCCAGCATCAGGGTCTTTACCAATGAGTTAGCTATTTGTGACTGGTAGCCAAAGTATTATAGCTTCAACTCTAATGAGTATTCAGGGTTGACTTCCTTTAAGATTGGCTGGTTTGATATCTTTGCTTTACAAAGGACTCTCAGGAATCTTCTCCAGCACCACAACTTGAAAGCATCAATTCTTTGGTGCTTTACCTTCTTTATTGTCCAGCTCTCACATCCATACATGACTGCTAGGAAGACCATAACCTTGACTATATGGAACTTTGTTGCCAAAGTGTTGTCTTTACTTTTTAACACACTGTCTAGGTTTATCATAGCTTGCCTGCCAGGAAGCAATTGTCTTTAATTTCATGGTTGCAGTCACTATCTGCAGTGATTTTAGAGCCCAAGAAGAGGAAATCTGTCTCTGCCTCCACCTTTCCCCCTACTATTTGCCAAGAAGTGATGGGACTGGATGCCATGATCTTAGTTTTTTTAAACTGAGTTTTTTTTTTTTTTTTTCAGCTGGCTTTTTTCACTGTCCTCCTTCATGTTCATCAAGAGGCTCTTTAGTTCCTCTTCGCTTTCTGCCATTAGAGTGATATCATCCATGTATCTGAGATTGTTGATATTTCTCCTGGTAATCTTGATTCCAGCTGGTAATTCATCCAGCCCAACATTTCATTTGATGTGCTCTGTGTATACTTACATAAACAGGGTGACAGTAAAGAGCCTTGTTATATTCCTTTCTCAATCCTGAACCAGTCAGTTGTTCCATATAGGGTTTTTTTTTTTTTTTTTTTTTTTGCTTCTTGACCCACATACAGGTTTCTCAGGAGACAGGTAAGATGATCTGGTATTCCCATCTCTTTAAGAGTTTTCTACAGTTTGTTACAATTCATGCAGTCATAAGCTTTAGTATAGTGGATGAAATAGAGGTAAATGTTTTCTGGAATTCCCTTGCTTTTTCCATGATTCAGCAAATGTTGGCAATTTGATTACTAGTTCCTCTACCTTTTCTAAACCCAGCTTAAACATCTGGAAGTTCTTGGCTCACATAATGCTAAAGCCTAGCTTGGAGAATTTTGAGCATAAACTTACTAGCATGGGAAATGAGTGCAATTGTCCGGTGATTTGAACATTCTTTAATATTGTCCTTGGGAACTGGGATGAGGATTAACCTTTTCCCTACCTGTGGCCACTGCTGGCTTTTCCAAATTTATTGACATAATGAGTGTGGCACTTTAGAAGCATCATCTTTTAGGATTTTAAATAGCTCTGCTGGAATTCCATCACCTCCATGAGCATTATTGGCAGCAGTGCTTCCTAAGGCCTACTTAAATTCACACTCCAGAATGTCTGGCTCTGAGTGAGTGATTACACCACTGTGGCTATCCAGATCAAGATGTATTTTGTACAATTATTCTTTGTATTATTTACATCTGTTCTTGATCTCTTCTGCTTCTATTAGGTCTTTACAATTCAGTTCAGTTCAGTTTAGTCTCTCACTTGTGTCCAACTCTTTGTGACCCCATGGACTGCAGCACACCAGGCTTCCTTGTCCATCACCAACTCCCGGAGCTTACTCAGACTCATGTCTATCAAATCAGAGGTGCCATCCAACCATTGCATCCTCTGTCATCCCCTTCTCCTTCTGCCTTCATTCTTTCCCAGCATCAGGGTCTTTTCCAAGAAGTCAGTTCTTCACATCAGGTGGCCAAAGTATTGGAGCTTCAGTTTCAGCGTCAGTCCTTTCAATAACTATTCAGGACTGATTTTTGTTAGGATGGACTGGTTGCATCTCCTTACAGTCCAAGGAACTCTCAAGAGTCTTCTCCAACACCACAGTTCAAAAGCATCAATTCTTTGGTGCTCAGCTTTCTTTAGAGTCCAACTCTCACATCCATACATGACTGCTGGAAAAACCATGGCTTTGACGAGATGGACCTTTGTTGGCAAAGTAATGTCTCTGCTTTTTAATATGCTGCCTAGGTTGGTCATAACTTTTCTTCCTTCCAAGAAGCAAGTATCTTTTAATTTCATGGCTTTAGTCACCATCTGCAGTGATTTTGGAGCCCCTCTAAAATAAAGCTGTTCCATTGTTTCCCCATCGATTTGCCATGAAGTGATGGGACCAGATGCCATGATCTTAGTTTTCTGAATGTTGCATTTTAAGCCAACCTTTTCACTCTCCTCTTTCACTTTCATCGAGAGGCTCTTTAGTTTTTCTTTGCTTTCTGCCATAAGGGTGGTTTCAACTGCATGTCTGAGGTTATTGATTTTTCTCCCAGCAATCTTGATTCCAGCTTGTGCTTCATCCAGCCCAGGATTTCACATGATGTATTCTGCATATAAGTTAAATAAGCAGGGTGTCAACTAAAAAAAGATGTGCAATTTGAGAGCTGTGAGTTAAGTTTTATTTGGGACAAAATGAGAACTGCAGCCCAGGAGGCTGCATCTCAGATAACTCTGAGAGACTGTTCCAAAGCAGCAGTGGGGGAAAGTCAATATATAAGGTTTTGGTGAAGGGGGAGTTCAGTACCATGAAGCACTCATTTTACAAAAATCTTTTTGTTAGTCATGAGGATCTGATATCACCATGAAGGGATTTAGTGCCTTCTCTAGATATGAGGAGATGCAAGGATTGAGATAATAAAATCTGTTCCTAAAAACATCCAACTGTCTAAAGACCTGTCCCACCAGATTCCCTGGAGCACAGAGTGCCTCACTCCACCCTGAACTCCCTCAGGGGTTGTTGAAGGTCATCGGCTACAGCAGTATGGGGTTCAATCTCCATAGAGGCAGATGGCAAGTGCCTTTGTTGTTCAGTCATTGGCGATGCTCTTGGTAAGTGCCAATTTGTTTGTAGCCAGTGTGTTGTTCCATGTCCAGTTCTAACTCTTGCTTCTTGACCTGCATACAGATTTCTCAGGAGGCAGGTAAGGTGATCTGGTATTCCCATCTTCCCATCTCTTGTGCCCATCTTCAGATAAAATGTTCCTCTGATATTTCCAATTTTATTGAAGAGATCTCTAGTCTTACCCTTTCTGCCCTTTTCCTTTTTCTTTGCATTGATCACTGTGGAAGGCTTTCTTATCTCTCTTTGCTATTCCCTCAGTTCAGTTCAGTTCAGTCGCTCAGTCGTGTCCGACTCTTTGTGACCCCATGAATCGCAGCATGCCAGCCTCCCTGTCCATCACCAACTCCCAGAGTTCACTGAGACTCATGTCCATCGAGTCGGTGATGCCATCCAGCCATCTCATCTTCTGTTGTCCCCTTCTCCTCCTGCCCTCAATCCCTCCCAGCATCAGGGTCTTTTCCAATGAGTCAGCTCTTCGCATCAGGTGGCCAAAGTATTGGAGTTTCAGCTTTAGCATCAGTCCGTCTAATGAACACCCAGGACTGATTTCTCTTTAAGATGGACTGGTTGGATCTCCTTGCAGTCCAAGGGACTCTCAAGAGTCTTCTCCAATACCACAGTTCAAAAGCATCAATTCTTTGGCATTCAGTTTTCTTTATAGTCCAGCTCTCACATCTATACATGACTACTGGAAAAACTGTAGCTTTGACTAGATGGAACTTTGTCAGCAGGGTAATGTTTCTGCTTTTTAATAAGCTGTCTATGTTAGTCATAGCTTTTCTACCAAGGAGCAAGTGTTTTTTAATTTCATGCCTGCAATCACCATCTGCAGTGATTTTTGAGCCCCCCCCCCCCAAAAAAAAAATAAAGTCAGCTACTATTTCCACTGTTTCTCCATCTATTTGCCATGAAGTGATGGGACCAGATGCCATGATCTTAGTTTTCTGAAAAATCAACTGTTTCACTCTCCTCTTTCACTTTCATCAAGAGGCTCTTTAGTTCTTCTTCAATTTCTGCCGTAAGGGTGGTGCATCTGCATATCTGAAATTATTGATATTTCTCTCAGCAATCTTGATTCCAGCTTGTGCTTCATCCAGTCCAGCATTTCTCATGATGTACTCTGCATATAAGTTAAAAAAGGTAGGGTAACAATATACAGCCTTGAAAGACTTCTTACCTGATTTGGAACCAGGCTCTTGTTCATGTCCAGTTCTAACTGTTGCTTCCTGACATGCATACAGATTTCTCAGGAGGCAGGTCAGTGGACCTGGTATTCCCATCTCTTTCAGAATTTTCCATAGCTTTTTATGATCCACACAGTCATAGGCTTTGGCATAGTCAATAAAGAAGAAGTAGATGTTTTTCTGGAACTTTCTTGTTGGCAATTTGATCTCTGGTTCCTCTGCCTTTTCTAAAACCAGCTCGAACATCAGGAAGTTCATGGTTCACGTACTGCTGAAGCCTGGCTTGGAGAAATTTGAGCATTACTTTGCTAGCATGTGATATGAGTGCAATTGTGCAGGAGTTTGAGCATTCTTTGGCATTGCCTTTCTTGGGGATTGGAATGAAAACTGCCCTTTTCCAGGCCTGTGGCCACTGAGTTTTCCAAATTTGCTGGCATATTGAGTACAGCACTTTCACAGCATCATCTTTTAGGATTTGAAATAGCTCAACTGGAATTCCATCACCTTCACTAGCTTTGTTCATAGTGATGCTTCTTAAGGCCCACTTGACTTCACATTCCAGGATGTCTGGCTCTAGGTGAGTGATCACATCATTGTGATTATCTGGGTTGTGAAGATCTTTTTTGTATAGTTCTTTTGTGTATTCTTGCCACCTCTTTCTAATATCTTCTGCTTCTGTTAGGTTCATACCATTTTTGTCCTTTATTGAGCCCATCTTTACATGAAATGTTCCCTTGGCATCTCTAATTTTCTTGAAGAGATCTCTAGTCTTTCCCATTTTGTTGTTTTCCTCTATTTTTTTTTTGCACTGATCACTGAGGAAGTCTTTCTTATCTCTCCTTGCTATTCTTTGGAACCCTGCATTCAAATGGGTATATCTTTCCTTTTCTCCTTTGCCTTTCAATTCTCTTATTTTCACAGCTATTTGTAAGGCCTCCTCAGATGGCCATTTTGCCTTTTTTGCATTTCTTTTTCTTGGGGATCGCCTTGATCTCTGTCTCCTGTACAATGTCATGAACCTCCATCCATAGTTCATCAGGTACTCTATCAGATTTAGTCCCTCAAATCTATTTCTTAATTCTACTGTATAATCATAAGGATTTGATTAAGGTCATACCTGAATGGTCTAGTGGTTTTCCCTACTTTCTTCAATTTAAGTCTGAATTTTGCCATAAGGAGTTTATAAACTGAGCCATAGTCAGCTCCCAGTCTTATTTTTGCTGACTGTATAGAGCTTCTCCATCTTTGGCTGCAAAGAATATAATCAATCACATTTCAGTGTTGGCCATCTGGTGATGTCCACGTGCAGAGTCTTCTCCTGTATTGTTTGCTATGACCAGTGCATTATCTTGGCAAAACTCTATTACTGTTTGCCCTGCTTCATTCTGTACTCCAAAGCCACATTTGCCTGTTACTCCAAGTATTTCTTGACTTCTTACTTTTGCATTCCAGTCCCCTATAATGAAAAGGACATCTTTTTGGGTATTAGTTCTAGAAGGTCTTGTAAGTCTTCATAGAACTGTTCAACTTCAGCTTCTTCAGCATTCTTGGTCAGGCCATAGACTTGGATTGCTGTAATATTGAATGGTTTGCCTTGGAAATGAACAGAGATCATCCTGTTATTTTTGAGATTGCATCTAAATACTGCATTTCAGACTCTCTCTCTCTCTCTCTTTTTTTTTTTTTTTTTGACTCTGAGGGCTACTCCTTTTGTTCTAAGAGATTCTTGCCCATAGTAGTAGATATAATGGTCATCTGAGCTAAATTGACTAATTCCAGTCCATTTTAGCTTGCTGATTCCTAAAATGTCAATATTCATTCTTGCCATTTCCTGTTTGATCACTTCCAATTTGCCTTGATTCATAGACCTAACATTTCAGGTTCCTATGCAATATTGCTCTTTACAGCCTCAGACTTTACTTCCATCACTAGTCACATCCACAACTGTTGTTTTTGCTTTGGCTCTGTCTCATCATTCTTTCTGGTGTTATTTCTCCACTGATCTCCAGTAGCATATTGGGTACCTCCCCATCTGGGGAGTTCATCTTTCAGTGTCCTATCGTTTTACCTTTTCATACTGTTCATGGGATTCTCAAGGCAAGAATACTGAAGTGGTTTACCATTCCCTTCTCCATTGGACCACTTTTTGTCAGCTCTCTACACTATGATCCATCCGTCTTGGGTGGCCCTACACGGCATGGCTCATAGTTTCACTGAGTTAGTCAAGGCTGTGGTCCATGTAGTCAGATTGGTTAGTTTCTTGTGATTGTAGTTTTCAGTCTGTCTGCCCTCTGGTGGAAAAGGATAAGAGGCTTATGGAAGCTTCCTGATGGGAGAGACTGACTAAGGGGGAAACTGGGTCTTGTTCTGATGGTTGGGCCCATACTCAGTAAATGTTTAATCCAATTTTTGTTGATGTGTGGGGCTGTATTCCCTCCTTTTTATTTACCTGGTGCCAGTCTATGATGGAGGTAATGAAGACCATGGTGACCGCCTTCCAAAGGTCCCATGCAGGCACTGCTACACTCATTGCCCCCAACCCTGCAGAAGGCCACAGGGAACCCATGCCTCCACTGGAGACTCCTGGACACTCATGGGCAAGTCGTAGGTAGAGACCAACTTTGAGAAAATAGATTACATGCTTATTCAGTCTCTATAGAATTTAGCTTTCTAGTCTACCATTTTGCAGTAAATGCTTTTCTTTTCTTTTCAAATTCACTGGAGTCATTTTGTTTGTTATTAATTTAATATCTTCTTTTTCACACTTCTCAGCATTCACATAGATTTATGGTCCTTCTTTGATGATTTTTTCCATCACAGGACACAATGTTATCATTTGAGCTCTTTCATCTAGCACCTCTTTCTTTCACCCCCTCCTTCTACTTTCTATCTTTTAATTGTGAGTTTTTCTTATCTCTGCATCTCTGAGCTTTTATTTTTTTAATCATTCTTTCTGTCAGAGATTTAATTCTAAGAATTCAATTCCCCCCCTGTATTGTGTTTTAGAATCATTTGCTTTTAGTTCCAGATATATAAAAAGCAATAGTATTTTATAAGAGGTGCACTTATTTATTGGTGCACTTTTTTTAAAAACCAACAATCACAATAGTAATTAGGAAGGGGGCTACTAGCTCACACTAAAGGAGATTTGGGGGCAGATGCAAAGCAGGCCCACCATGAAATAAGGTAATAACGAAATTACACATTTAAAGAAGAGTGAGGATTTTCAGGAAAGACTGTTTATTACTTTGCACAAATGACATCAGAACCCATTGCCACTCTGTCAATGAAGGGAGGCAATGGATATTAACAAAACAGGAAAGTATGGTGTTTCTGAATTAATCTGTAGGGAATGAGAAATCATTCCCATATTTCTGAAGTACAAGTACTTATATTATTTCTCATCCAGTGTACTTTTATTTTTAAATAATTATTAGACCTAAACCTTATAGTCTGTAGAAAAATAAGTCCTATCAATCTTTTAAATCTTTAAACAAGTGAAATTTATTTTTAATTGAGGTAATTATGATATTAAGCAAAGTATGCACATAGTGAATCAGGTGAAGTTCAATTCAAAATAATCTAAGCCGAGATGTTGCATTAAAAGAACTAATATATATTTCTGAAGTATAAGGAATCCAAGGATATTTGTGGTAAAATATATGATAATTTAATTGTGAAGAGAAATTCAGATGAAAATTTAAAAACTCATATATATATGTGTGTGTATGTGGAAAATTCATATAGACATATTGTAAAAACTTCACATTTCTCGTCAATAATTTATATTTAATAAGATACATTTCTTTCTGATAGTACATCATGCATACAAAAGTCAGCATATATCACTGAATTGTCCTCAGTACAAAATGTGCCATTTTAATAACATGATACAATAAAATAGCTATTTGACTTCAGAAACTTATGCATCTGATTTGACAGTACATTCAAATTAAATAGATACCAAATATTTTCTTCCACCCTTCCAATATAAAAAGGGGTCAGAACATTTGCATATGAAATACGTGAACTGTCATGAAAGACTTATCTTTACAGCCATTTCAGCAGACAATATTTATTTGATCATACAGTCATAATTCAAAAGAAAATTTAATGAGAATTTTATTTAAGAACATTGTCATCTTGTTTCTGGAAAAAAACAATTGGGACACTATTTCTGGCAAAGAGGTTTAGGAAACTCAAAGCTGCCAGTTATGCAAATTCATATGAAACAACGACTCCAACGTCATTCAAGGACGCGGTGTTGGTAATGATTATTCTTCTACTGTGACCATCTTTGTAATTGTGCATTTAAGAAGAAAAGTTAAATTTTCAACCCATTTAACATCAGGAAGAAAATAATGAATCTCAGGGGTGGCTGTTTTGATGATTACATTGAAACTGTTATAGATTTTGTTAGAGAAATGCCATTTTCCCCATGATGTACTTTATTTTCTGGTTGCTTCATTTCTCTTTCAGTTGCCTTGTTTAGCGGTAATGATATGTAATGTTGGTAATACATTATTACTCTACAACAAGAGAAAATATTGTAGATTTTGGGGTTTGTAAGGAATGTGTTTTTCTTTTCTCCAAACTAATTCAGAACCATCTGAGAGAGAGATTCAGGATTTAGATTGATTGAGATCTAAACTTTACTTTTACCGTTAATGAAGCTGAATGAAGAACATGATTTTACATATGTGTGAAGGGAATTTGTTACTACTTATTCCTGGTTTTGGTTTATTAACTAACCTAATTAGAAGCACAACTAGAAAAATTACAGGATTTCCATGAGAGAATTGTCCCATGAATCTTGTGATCAGGAAGCTCTCAAAGAATAAAATATTGAGCAAAGTTTTCTTACAGACTTATCCTAAACTTACTGTATTAACTGTTTATCATTGCATTGAAATCACTACAGACTTACTGGCTTAAACCAACACTCATGTATTACCTCACACATATGTCAGAAGAACAGGCATGCCTATTATGGGTACTGGGTGCAGGGAATCACACCCTACAAAGTCACATTGGGCAGGGCTGAGGCTCAGGGTCCTCTCCTAAGCTCATGTGACTCTGGACAGAACTCATTTCTTGAACACATAACAGCTTTTTTATTCAGGACCAGATACAGCATCTCTCTGATCTCAACAAGAGCCTGAACAGTCTTTTAAAGATTCACCTGGTAAGGCAGGCCCACCTAGAATATTTTTTTCTTCTGATTAATTCAATGTCAAACTGATTAAAGACTGCTTTTATCAAAATGCATTCACCTTTGTCATTTAATGTAACATCTTCATGGGAGTGAATTCCATCGATCAATTCTTCCTACAAGCAAAGGAAAGAGATTATGGAGCATGTTAATACCAAGGTCTGGGAATTTTGGGAGCCATCTTAGAATCCTTCCTACTACAACTGTCAAACATAAAGTCCACTCTTTCTTTAAGCAGTTAATATGGAATAAAGACAGAGTTCAAAAGTTATCATATATATACATATTTCTACTAGAAAGTATCAGCCGAAGGGAAAGATTATCTCCAATAAAGATCTTTGCTACATTTTATTTTAAACATTTATTGAGTCATATTTCCCTGGTAAAAACATGTTCCAGTATTGTTCAAGGTTTATTCTAAATTTCCCCAATTAGCACTTCAAGAATTCAAGAGAGATACAACTCATAACATTATATTTTAAAACTATGATTTTTCTATATAGTAGTTTCAATGTAGTTTGAGCTTGTGTTATATACACACATAAAACCTTGGAAGAAACTATGTTAAACACTGCACTTCACTTAAAATTGTACAGATTCTCTGGTATTATTCTTTTTTTTTTTTTTTCTACCTCTTCCTGTATTTCATTACAGATATTAAACACAGACACTTTAAAATTCTTATCTTACTTCTATTGACTGAGTTTTCACTTATATTTTGGTCATTTGGTCCTATCTTTTGGCAACTCTAGTAATTTCAGTAAATATTTGATGTTGTTTGAAGAGTATATGTTCTAAATTGTGCCTTCTTCTATCAAAGCTTTATCCCAAATCTGTATTCCTAGCTGAGGAACTGATGAACTGACTCTAATTATGAACTTGCTGATTTTGAGATGAGCTAAAGTTGCAGTAATAATATGTCTTATATGTTTTACACTCACCACCCACTTCTCGTCATATCCCTCCAGTGATTCCAGATCACTGAAGTATTCACTGAATTGGCCTCCCACTGGGGTCTGAACCTTATAATCTTTGTCCATTCAGCACATTGAGACAAGAGAAAATTCTATTATGTTTTTCAGAATGTTTTGACTCACTTTCTTCACTTCTTACTTACATTGTTTATAATTTGAAAATATCGTGATTGAAAAAAATCATCTGCATTTATGTTCAGTTCTTTAACCTTTCTTTCTACCAGAATCTTGTACATTCTCATCTCCAAATTTCATGTCTTCAGTCACACAAAAATTCAAAACACTTGCTGATCTTCTCTGATGCTCAACTGTCATCTTTTTCTCAAGCCCTGTGCCTACAACAGCCTGTTTCCAAATACCTAGAAACAGAAATAGCCTAAAAGGAGAAATGACTGACATCTGCTCATCTCTCCACACTCACACTCTATAAAATGTAGCCTTTCATAATTATCTCAGCAACATTCTGCTGCCTTTAAATAAAACAAAAATTATTAAGCCATCAAATTAGTAAATAAATACATTTGCAATTTTTCTAGATTTCTAGATCATTCCCATGGAGGAATTATTTGGCTAAACACTACTTTTCTTAGCCAGAAGCAGAAGTTTTCTGCTGACCTAGTTTTGAAAGGACTTGAATCCTCACCTCAAATTAATAAGCAATGTAAGGAGAATACTGAATGTAAAGGTGTAAATTTAAGCATAGAGGTAAAATAGAGTGAATTGGATATATGTATTGCTACTGCCTAAATGACCTCCCTTCTGTTGTCAAAGTCAAAGATTATGTAATAAATCATTTGTGTAGCTAAATGTCTAAGTCCTATTTTAAAAGTCACATCTAGTTGTCTGATTAGTATGCTATCAAGAATTTCTTAAGGAATATTGTCCACTGGTAGGTGAAAAATTTTTAATTTAGAAAGGCCATACAAAATTGTCAGATCATGTCCAGCATAATTAAGCATTTTTTGAAGTCTTAAAAGTTACTTTTTACTAGGTATACATTCTACTGGATAAGGAAAACTTATGACTGTTAAGATCATCATGTTTTCTATACCATTTGAGTATAATAAGTATAATTTAAATATAAATTTTTGGGAAAGCTCAAACATGAAGCTTTACTTTTTAGAAAAATAACCTAAAGAGGAGAGTTTCATTTAGAAAGAACTTTGTTCAGAGATCACTAAGAGTTAGATGCAATCGCTTTCATTAGAACAATAATTAGCATCCGGACTACCTTGGAGATTCAGTAGTTAAGACTTCAGTCTTCCACTGCAAGGGGCCTGGCTTCCATCCATGGTGGAGGAACAATCCTGCATGCCTTATGGATTGCTCCTCCCAAAAAAGAACAGGCTAATTAGCAACTGTTGACTGTAATATGTATGCTTCTCAGAGCTCGTTTGACCCTGCTACTTTATGTTAGGTAAGAGTAACCACATTTTAAACAGAATATCTATTTGTCCATATATGCAAAAATAGATATTCACCTTATTTAAATATAAGGTGATAAGTATTGCATTTCATCCATCTCACATATAAAATTTCATATGTATATATGTATTAGTTACATTATTTACACATATTACTTTTCTTATATGCTAACTTCTGATTTGATTTTCTTGAGGCATACAAAATTAGGTCTCTGTCTGAGGGTAAAAGTCTCCACTTCCACTGTAGGATCAAGAATTGTAACAAAACAGTGAATAAAGCCTAAATATATCACTGTAGATACTATACAAAGTTAATTTATAGCAAAGGAATTTCCATTGTAGATTTAGACAAAGACTTTGAGAGCAAAATATACCCTCTTAAAATAGAGTTCGATCTACCATTAAAAAGTACACATGTCAGGCAATACACTGTATGCAACAAACGTAAAGACAAAATGTTCTTGTTTTAAGAAGTCAACAATCTTCAGTTTGGAAGGAAAATTGGTGGGAAACTAGACAGAGCCTTTTACATGTATAAAACATAACTTTAATTCAAAATGGAAAGTTTCCACTTGTCATGAGAGGTATGGGTGTGTGGATTGAAGAGTATTGTTGTGTTTGAGAAGGTTTTTAAGGAAAAATTTTCAGTAGACTTAGTATTTTAAGTAGGCCTGGAAGAAGGGGTAAGCTTCCATTTTGTAAGGAAGGAATGCACTTCAAACATAGTTTCTGCAGTGAGCAGAAGCTGAGATATGAGAGTGAATCTTAAGTGCATGATAGAAAGTATATCTAAATGAAGATGGAAAGATTAGTTGTGGTCAGGAAATGAAGGCCTTAAATACAGACAAAAAGTTCTGACATCCTGTAAACCCAGAAGAATCACCGAGAAGTATATTATTTGGAGTTATGTTTTAAGATAATATTCCTTAAAGCAGTCCTTGGGAATTTAATTACAGATGAGAGAAACATGACATTGGAAGGGCATTGTGAACACTGGAATTTCATGTCTATTATAATAGCCCAGGCAGAAAATAGTATTGTCTCAATGAGAGTAATAGCAGTAGGAGTGAAAAAGCAAAAAGGTAGAATGGATTAGTTAATAACTTATTTTTGCACATACCAATATTTCCTAAGCTTCTTAGAAATTTAAACGTGTTCTTGCCTGGAGAACCCCAGGGATGGGGGAGCCTGGTGGGCTGCCATCTATGGGGTCGCACAGAGTTGGACACGACTGAAATGACTTAGCAGTAGTAGTGCTAGAGAAAGGAAAATAAAACACAAAGTGTCTGTAATTTGGCAGTTTACATCCACTGTGTTTACAATCTTAAAAATTATTAAATCAGACACATTTTGCTGCTGAGGAAACCAAGACCAAGAGATGGTAAATAACTTCCCCAAGGTCAGGGATGGAGCTAGGCACTATTTACAGTTCTAATCCCCTTCAAATATATTACATAGCATGTTCAGATAATTTCTTCAACAGTTTTATGTATATATACACATAAATATATATGTGTGTATACATATATACACATATATATTTAACAATTTTATCATTAATTTAAGGAAAATAAATATTTGATATACATTTATTACCAATATATATTAAATACATATATAAATATATTTTTTTCTTAAACTAATGATAAAAATTGTTTAAAAATATGGTTTTAAAAAGAGAAGACGTGTACATACGTGGCAGATGCATGTTGATGTATGGCAAAACCAATACAATATTGTTAAGTAAAAATAAATAAATTAATCAATTAAAAAAATAAAAAGAGTACCTACTTCTGATTCAAGATGGTGGAGTTGAAGGATGTGAGCTCATTTCCTCCTAGGAGAGCACCAAAATTGTAGCTAACTGTTGAACAACTGTGGACAGGAGGACACTGAACTCACCAAAACAAACAAACAAAAAAAACCCCAAGGTCCAAAGACAAAGAAGAAGCTGCAGCAAGACAGTAGGAGGGGCACAATCATGAAACAATCAAATCTCATATCTGCTGGGTGGATGATCCACGAACTGGAAAACAGTAATACCCAAGAAGTTCTCCAACTGTTGTGAAGGTTATGAACTCCACTTCCAGCCTGGTCTGATCTAATAAAGAAACTGGGATGTCGGGAGCTGCATTAGGCATTACTGACAAAATGGAGGCACTGCCCCAACCCCCTCTCCTCACCCCGCAGGCACGGTCCCAGGATGAAGGAGTTAGGTTTTGTGATTCTGACTTGTTCTTTCTTTTCTTTGGTTGAGTTGGCTGGAAAGAATATTAAGGTGCTTATTGTTCTTGAGAGAAGCATGAGAAAGCACAGAAGCCTTCTGCAGTTGTGCCCAGAAAATAATCTATAAAGTAACCATTGACATTTGTTCAAGGATCTTTACAAAGAATGTTCCAGGATGAGCACGTAGGTTGCAGCTTGAGGCCATGGGAAGGATTGTTATCTGAGACCTGATTGTGAGGGAAATATTTATGGCAAAAGAAGTTTGCTGAGTTTAGGGTTTAGGAATAATTAAGAATAGTTAGAAACTAAAAGTTTAAGGAATGTCATAGTGTTAGCATATTTTATTATAGCTTATAGAGATTAGGAATTTTAGCAATATTAATAGCTAGAAGCCTTTTTAGGAGATAGTGATCTTAAGATGCTAGGGGCAAACAGGATTTAGAAAGGTAAGAAATAAACTGAGGATTGTAGCATGAGTTACAATGTAATCACAAGTTAAGTATAGGACACATAAGAGGAAGTAGATAATAGATGGTAAAGATTCTGAGAGAATCGCTGAAGCAGGAATTCTGTTTGTAGGGCAACAATGATTTCTGGAGACAATAAATCTGGGTGGGGGAAACTAAAAATGTCAAACCTCTGACCTAATGCTTTTGTCAAAGTATAAAAGAAAACCTGAAGCTTGAAATAAACATGCAGTCCCGTATCTCGAGTCAGAGGCTACATCATTGTCCGCTGACACTGCTCACCCCTTCAGGCTGATTCCCTGGCTGCTGGAGCTGGACTCTGGCCCTGGGAATCCCAGGGAATCTGACCTTGAAGACCAGTGGGATTTGCTTATAGGACTTCCATAGGACTAGAGGAAACAGAGACTCAGTTTTGGAGGGCGCAAACAAAATCTTGCAAGCATCAAGACCCACAGCAAAGGAGCAGTAATCCCACAGGAGACTGAGCTAAAACTATTTGCTAGTGTTGGAGGGCCTTCTGTGAAGCCTTTGGTCATCAGGGGCTCACCATAGGGATAGGGGCACAGGCAGCAGCAGTTTGGAAAGGTCTCCCTTGCATAAGCCTTCTCTGAGTTGCCATTAATGCTATCTTAGAGCCCATACACCACAGGGCTGGGTTCAGTTCAGTTTAGTTGCTCAGTCGTGTCTGACTCTTTGCGACTCCATGAAGTGCAGCATGCCAGGCCTCCCTGTCCATCAACAACTCCCAGAGTCCACCCAAACCTATGTCCATTGTGTCCGTGATGCCATCCAATCATCTCATCCTCTGTTGTCCCCTTCTCCTCCTGCCCTCAATCTTCCCCGGCATCAGGGTCTTTTCAAATGAGTCAGCTCTTTGCATTAGGTGGCCAGTTTCACCTTCAACATCAGTCCTTCAAATGAACACCCAGAACTAATCTCCTTTAGGATGGACTGGTTGGATCTCCTTGCAGTCCAAGGGACTCTCTCAAGAGTCCTCTCCAACACCACACTTCAAAAGCATCAATGCTTCTGCACTCAGCTTTCTTTATAGTCCAACTCTCACATTCATACATGACCACTGGAAAAACGATAGCCTTGACTAGGTGGACCTTTGTTGGCAAAGTAATGCCTCTGCTTTTGAATATGCTGTCTAAGTTGGTCATAACTTTCCTTCCAAGGAGTAAGTGTCTTTTAATTTCATGGCTGCAGTCACCATCTGCAGTAATTTTGGAGGCCAGAAAAACAAAGTCGGCTACTGTTTACACTGTTCCAAATCTATTTGCCATGAAGTGATGGGACTGGATGCCATGATCTTAGTTTTCTGAATGCTGAGCTTTAAGCCAAACTTTTCACTCTCTTCTTTCACTTTCATCAAGAGGCTCTTTAGTTCTTCTTCACTTTCTGCTGTAAGGGTGGTGTCATCTGCATATCTGAGGTTATTGATATTTCTCCCAGAAATCTTAATTCCAGCTTGTGCTTCCTCCAACCCAACACTTTTCATGATGTACACTGCATATAAGTTAATGAATCAAGGGCTGGGTTACCTCAAGCCAAACAATTAACAGGGAGGGAGATAACTGGATTAGAGCCTTACTGAGCAAGGCCCTGCCCACCAGAGCAAGACCAAGTTTTTCCCACTGCCAGTTCTTCCCATCAGGTCCTCCCTCAGAGGGCAGACAGGAGAGACCAGAAGAACAAGAGTCCCACAGCTACTCAAATGTAAACCATATTACAGAAAGATAATCAGCATGAAAGAGCAGAAACTTATGTCCCAGATGAAGAGACAAGATAAAACCCTAGAAAAATAACAACATGAAGTGGAGATAGGCAGCCTTTCAGAAAAAGAATTCAGAATGATAGGGAAGATGATCTAGGATCTTGGGAAAATAATGGAGAGGAAGCAAGAAATGTTTACCAAAGACCTACAAGAACTAAGGAACAAACAAACAGAGATGGATAATATAGTAGAAGAATTGCAGTTATTCAATTGCAGAATAACTGAGCCAGAAGAACAGATAAATGAACTGGAGAACAGAATGGTTGATATTACTGCCACAGAACCGAATATAAAAAAAAAAAAAAAAAAAAGAAAGAAAGAAAAGAAATGAAGACAACCTAAGAGACCTCTGGAACAACATTAAAAACACCAAATTCATATTATAGAAGTCCCGGAAGGAGAAGAGAGAGAGAAAGGATCTGAGAAAATATTTGAATAGATAATAGCTGATATAAAACAATCTCTTTTTCCAAAACTTAATTACTGTCTCAATGTTTTGGCTTGTCACCCTAAAATACTAATATATGTAAAAAAAAAAAAAGAGAGAGAGAGAGAAGATGACTTTGGCAAACATGGTTTGCTGTTTGGTTAATGATATGTTAAGTTAGGAAAGATGTAGTATTTTCTCTAAGGAATGTTATCTTGGAGGATACTATAGTAACTTCCCTACATTTGAACCTTCAAGTTGTGACATTTCAAAGATGAGAACATGTCCCTATATGCCAGCTGTTGTACTGTATTACTGTACCTTTCATGATGTCATACTGTAAGGTTAAAATGTTCTCTTTATTTTCCGTGTTTTTCTTTTTTATGTATTATTTGTGTGAAAACTATTATGCATCTGTTACAGAACAGTACTATATATCTGATTGTGTTAGTCGGGTACCTAGGTTAACTTTGTTGGACTTATGAACAAATTGGGCTTACAAACACACTCTCAGAACAGAGTGCATTCATATGTAGTGGACACACTATAAGAGCTACTACAGAAAGTCTATCACATGCAGCCATTGCTTAAGCACTTTGTCTATCTCAACCTAGTTCACACTAATAATTACCCTGTGAAGTGGGTACTGTTATTTTAAAAGAAAATGAAAAACATAGAGGGTAAGTAATGTGCCTTAACAGTGTGTGAATGAGAGAAAAGGGATTAAAACCCAGTCAGACACTGATATCTCTGATTATAATTATTGTAACTGTATTTACTTTTATGGAAAAATGATAACTATGTTATTAATTAATAGAATGAAATTAATGCTTAAATATGGTAAATTTTTATGTTCCAAATCCTACTAAAACTTAAGTATCCAAATGGTTCAATGTCGTGTCATGGCTTACTCTAAGGAGTAAAACCATAAGTACAAAACTAATCTTTATTATGGTACAATGACTTTAGAAAAAACACCTTTTCATTTTCATCTAAAATTTATCCTTTTTGATGGTATTATAAATAAATCCACATTTGTTTATCATACTAGTAAAATGGAGCTTTGTTTCTACTACTTTATTTTGTATTTGTATTTATAAGGCTATTCTTTTACTTTAGTCCTTTACTGCCTTCCTTTTCTATTTCATCATGTTTGATTTATTTATTTTTTCCATAATATTTGAATTTGATTGTTCAGGATGCAAGAGTTTGCTTTTAATCTGAGTAATATTGATTGTTTACATTTTTCTTCTGATAAAATACCAGCTTTAATGCACAGAATACTAGTTCAAATCAAACATTTTCTGTTCTGGAATTCATTATAGGCATATATAGGAGCCATCTAATCTAGCTTCTATGTCTTATGGGAGCATTTTTCATATTTTTTAGAATCTTTGTACAAATTTTGTTTTGTGTGACTTCTCGTTAATGTATTTCAATTAGTCAATTTTATCTTAATTGATTTAAAATTCAGTCTACTGTGTGACGTGTTTGTCTCAATGACTTCTTTTTATTTCTAGAATTTTTCAGGTGGACTTTATTTTCAGAACAGTTTTAGGTTAAAACAAAATTGAGAGGAAAGTATAACTCCTTACCCAGAGTGGTACATTAGTTACAATCCATGATCCTACTTGAATATATCATTTTCATTTAGAGCCCATAGATTAAATTAGAGTTCACTCTTGGCATTGCACATTCTATGGATTTGAAATGCACAGTGATGTGCAGGCAGCATTATAGTATCATACAGAACTGTTTAGCTGCCCTAAAAATCCTCTGTGCCTCACCTATTTATCTCTCCCCACTAATGCCTGGTGATCACCGATCTTGTTATTACCTCTGTAGTTTTGCCTTTTCCAGGAGGTCATATAGTTGGAAATAAAATATCCACTCTTTTCAGATTGGCTTATCTCCTTTAGCAAGATGCATTCATGATTATTCCATGTATTTTCACAGCTTGATAGCTGAATCATTTTTGGCTCTGAATAATATTTCATTTCTGGATGTATCAAAGTTTATTTATGCATTTGCCTTTGGAAAGCCATCTTTGTTTGCATCTATGTTCTGGCAATTATGAATAAAGCTGCTATAAAGATCTGTGTGGGTTTTTGTATCAACATAAACTTTAAACCCAAGAAGCATGATTGCTGAATTGTATGATAAGAGAATATTTACTTTTGTAAGAATCTGCCCAACTGTCTAACAAGGTGGCTGCATCGTTTTGCATTCTTACCAGCAATAAATGAAAATTCCTGTTGCTCTACATCCTCATCAGCATTTGGTATTGCCAGTGTTTTGAATTTTGGTTATTTTAAGAGGTGTGTAGTGGTACTCATTATTGTTTGAATTTCAAATTCCTTAATGACATATAATGTGGTGTATGTTTTCATAAGCTTATTTGCCATCTGTACATCTTCTCTGGTGAAGTGTCCATTAAGACATTTGTCCCATTTTTTTTTAAATTGAATTGTATGTTTGCTTACATTTGAATGTTAAGAGTTCTTTAAATATTTTGGATAAATTCTTTGTTGCCTGTGGTTTGCAAATGTTTTCTTCTGGTCTAGAGTTTATTTCCCCATTGACAGTGTTTTTGCAGAACAGAAATTTTTCATTTTAATGAAGTCCAGCTAAGCAGTTCTTCATGGATTATGCTTTTGGTGTTATAACTAAAAAGTTTTTGCAACGCAAGGTTATCTAGATTTTCTGCTATATTATCTTCTAACAGTTTCACAGATTTGCATTTTACATTTAGGTCTATGATTCATTTTGAGTTAATCTTCCCAAAGGGTGTAAATTCTGTATAGAGTTTTTAAAATTTATTTACATGTGTATGTCCGGTTGTCCAGCACAATTTGTTATAATACTTTTGCTTCTTTGTTAAATATCAGTTCACTATATTTGTGTAAGTTTATTTCTGGACTCTTTATTATGTTTCATTGATCTATTTGTCTCTTCTCTTACCAATATTATATTGTTTTGAAGGCTGTAGTTCTAGTATTTTCAATTTGTCCATTTTCATTGCTACTGGCTTACGTCACTTGAAGTTAAGAGGACTTTTCATAATTATCAATTAAATATATTCACTATCACCTTGAGGATACATATATATTCATTGGATAGCTCTTTTAAGGTTGTCTTGCTTAGAATTCTAAACAGATTTGTCTCAAATTTTTTATTTATTAGCTCTCTTAGTATCAAGTTTCATTACATATTTTCAGATGTATTTTGTAGACTCATCTTTAATGTGCATTTTTTGTGTTCCAGATTATACTTCTTAAGGCTACTATTTTGATTTCAATTTCATCTGTCTTCCTAAGTTTCTTTGACCAAAATTAAATTACATGTTTATATTTGTGTTTATCCATCTATAGTGATATTGGCAATATTGCAGATTTTGTTGCAAAGGTTTAGTTCAAAGTGTGGCCTCTAAGCTCTGTCTGCTTCATTTGTTATTTTTCCATGTGTAATGGCATTTTATATGTCAACTTGACTAGGCTATGGTACCCAGTTGTTTGGTAAACATCAGTTTAAATACAGCTATGAAAATATTTTGCAGATGTGATTAACATTTAAATCTGTAGACTGTGAGTAAAGAAGATTACCACCATAACCTGGATGAATCTCATTTGATTAGCTGATGGTCTTAGAGAAAAGGCTGAGGTCACCAAGGAAGAAGGAATTCTGTACCCAGACTGCTTTAGACTCAAACTTGAGCATAGCTCTTCTCTGGGTCTTTAGGCTTCAGTCTTCCCTGAAGATCTCAAATCTGCCAGCCTCCATAATTGCATGAGCCAATTCCTTCAATATTCTCTCTCTCTTTCATGTATAAACATCTACTGTTCTGGCTGTCTGAAGAACTCAACACCATATACAGAGATTTACATTTCATATATATATTACCTATAGCCTCATGAGGTGGTCAATTACATTTTTTTTGTTTTGTTTTTCAGAATAAAAATTTTTTTAGCTTTCTTTTTTAATACCCAATATGCTTGGGGTAGAGATAGGGGTGATGGTTGGGGGTGCATCACCATAAGTAGGCTTCCTCTGCTTTTTATCTATGTCAAATTTGGAGAATTATTATACCAATCCTTATATTCTATTGAAGAGTAAAAATATGGAAATATTAAATGTATTCTGCTTTTTATTTTTAATGCTGCAATTTTCCTTAAAAATGAGTGACACTTGTATTTCTATTATATCTAAATTACTATGAATATTTAATATAATTTGACACTTATTGTTTTGGTTTAATATTTTCATTACTTTTTGACAAATAATTTAGCTTGTTGTGATAAAAATAGTAAATTTCTTGTTAGTATTTGATTTAGAATCTCAGAATTTATAGAGATCTTTTTAGAATATTTGTGGATTAAAACAGGTCAAGACAATAGTCTTCCAAATAAGAGGAAGTCCTACAAGATGGTTTTTGAGGTATTTACATAGAAGCCCTTTGGTGTCATTTTCTGTGATTTCAGCACATTTGTATTTTTATACATAACTGTAAAGTCAATCAAAACATTTTAGTTCAAAAGCCATTATGTATTATCTTAGGTTTATAACATTTTAATATACAAAAAGTGTTGTCCTACTATCACTACACTTAAAATTCTGAGTCTGCTCCATTTTACTATAAAATTCTCAAAATATATTTGCTGAACTGGCTCAGGCATGGTAACTACAGTCTGTAGTCTCCCAATTTGCAGTTTATGTCACTATGATGTAAAATTTGACTGGTTTATTATTTTTATCATACAGAATAAATTTTAGGTTATGCTAATAATTATATCACTTTCAAGCACTTGCATCCTATTCAGATTCTTTAGGATAAAGTAAAAGATGGACTTATAGTTCATGCAATTAAAATTATGTAAAGCTGTGATGTGTTCATTGATGTGTATCATGAAAATGAAAGTATTTTTATAGAACGTGCAAAGTTTTCTACATATAACAAGTGGAAGTACTTCACTTAGCTTCAAGAACGTCCCTCTATAGACCTCTTTATGGAAGGACTGAAAGATTTTTGTTCAGTTTTCTTTGCTGATTCCAATTCGTACAACCAAATAATTTTTTCCTGCCTAGATGGAATCCCTGTCTCCTGCATTGCAGGCATATTCTTTACAGTCTGACCCACCAGGGAAGCCCCTAAAGCAGGGGTGAACAAGAGGCACTAGCTAGAATCAACTCATCACCCCTGGTTTATAAGACTGGTGCTCTAACCACTGAGATACGGAGCCCTTAGGTGATCTTATCCAACTAAATATCACCTATATCCATGATAGCATCTTCAGCCTCGACTCTTTTTTCATCTAAAGATTGACATACACAAACTTTTCAGGTGCTGGAAATGCAAAGACGGGGAAAGAGATTATCTTATCCTTTGAAACAACACACTTTTCAGGTGCTGGAAATGGAAAGATGGGGAAAGAGAATATCTTATCCTTTGAAACACTTGGTTTAGTATGAGAAATAGATACTTCATCAGTGGACAAATATAAAAATATAGGAGTTATATAAAAATTTTAAAATACAATGATACATGTTAATATAAAATAGAGAAGTAATGAGAGAGACAGGACTTCAGCATGTTTAAAATGCTACAAAATATTTTTTAAATACTTTGTAAAATATTGTTCTAGACACTAATGAAAATTAAATCTTTAGATTTATGGTATACTTGTTGATTTAAAGTATATGTTACAGTTTTGCACTGTAGAGAAATATACTTTCTGAATATTATAGAGGGCAAGTAAAGTGTTCATACAGTGGATTATATTCCTTACTCTACCATTTTTCCTTATGAGCTCTTCCTATTTTTCTATTCTTTATTAAGTCATATAAGAAAAAAATATATATATATATTTCCTCCTACATTTATATGTATTATATGAGAATATTTCTAGACATACAAGCCCACATACATGCTACACACACAGAGTTATTACCAAATAAAGGTATAAAAGTAACAGGACAAGAACACTGAGAGTTACACATTTTGTGTCATTGTTTTCCATTTCCCTTATTTCATTAAATCTATTAGTTGCCTATTAAAGGCAATATCTGGTCACAGGGTTGTTTTATGAAACAAACATCTCAATTTTATGGATAAACAGGGGAACAGCTGTCACATAATCTTACTCCAGGATTTTCAGGCCAGCAGAGCAATTATAAAGCAGGACACTCTGTCTAATGTAGCTGACATGTAATCAGCTTCCACTGTTGCTTTGGCCAAAATAATGTGCATTAAATTTTGTAAGGAAAACATCTTTATTGAGCAAGAAATTATTTCCAAATGACTTTGCATTAGGTAAAATAATACACTTTAACAATCATAATGATGTTTGGGGGGTATGTGGGGGCTGTGCTTAGTCACTCAGTTGTGTCTGACTGTTTTATCTCATAGTTGTGTGACCTCAGTGAACTGATGTGCATTCAGGCCCAGCTTGATGCTGATTTTATATGGACTTATTTTCCTTTTATGGTCTCCTATAATCTGAGGTTGATTCACCATGTTTCTTTTAGTTGGCAGGTACTTCCTACCACAGTTTGCTGTTTCCTCTCCTGGGCTTTGTTAGGGTCAAGTATTAAAATATTAAGATAATAGAAAGAGAATAACTACCTATGCATTATGTACATTTCTTCTGTTTAACAAGAAATTGGTATTAAAAATAGCGGCCTTAAAAAATATAAATAAATAAATAAAAATAGCTGCTCAATTGAAAGCCTACTGACTGGTTAAGCAGACAATGTGCCTAGTGCAGGGCTTTGTAGAGCTCATTGATGGTGTGAATCTTTGGTGAACTCAAACTGAAGATGTTAAGTGTTGAGCTTCCAAAATTCCCACTCTTATACTGTGCTGCAAGGATTCTAAATTTACCAGATGCCAAGAGTTCCTGACTACACACTATAAAGCTAAAATATACGAAATTGTGTGACTTTTTAAAAATTCTGATATGTTGATGAACGTTATTACATGGATCAATCTGTATAGTTTTGATGACATTTTTAGCAGGTCAGTGGTTAAGACTCCATGTTCCCACTACAAGGGGCCCTGATTCCATTCCCATGGGGCAACTAAGATCCAATATGCTGGGCATAAAAAAATTTAAAAAACATCCATATAGTTTTGCCTAGTCAAAAGATGCTATACATCCCCTTGGAAAGACTGAAGCAAAGAAAGAGAGAGAGGGGAAAGATGAATATATACAGCTATATAACTGATTCAAGGCACAGTTAACAGTAAAGTAGGGGGGGAAACACAGATTTTAAAAATGCCTTGACCTGGCGTAAGGTCTGAAGATCATACTTTTTCTTTTTTAACCTTCAGGTAACACTCTCATTTAAGTCATTTATGCATTTGTAAATTTATTCACTTAATCAACACACACGCAGTATTACTAAATAAATGCCAGACAGTGTCCAAGATACTGGAGATTCAGTAAAAAAGACTGGCAATGAATCTGCTTTCAGCAATGAGGTTCAATAGGATTTACCCAGAATCTGTTATACAAAGTGAAGTACATTCAGTCAGTTCAGGCAGTTCAGTCGTTCAGCCGTGTCTGACTAATGGCGATCCCATGAACCGCAGCACGCCAGACCTCCTTGTCCATCACTAACTCCAGGAGTTCTATAATTATACATATATGTATGCTGCTAAGTCGCTTCAGTCGTGTCCGACTCTGTGCGACCCCACAGACGGCAGCCGTCCCCGTTCCTGAGGTTCTCCAGGCAAGAACACTGGAGTGGGTTGCCATTTCCTTCTCCAATGCATGAAAGTGAAAAGTGAAGTCGCTCAGTCGTGTCCGACTCTGTGCGACCCCACAGACGGCAGCCCTCCCCGTCCCTGGGATTCTCCAGGCAAGAACACTGGAGTGGGTTGCCATTTCCTTCTCCAATGCATGAAAGTGAAAAGTGAAGTCGCTCAGTCGTGTCCGACTCTTAGCGATCCCATGGACTGCAGCCCATCAGGCTCCTCGGTCCATGGAATTTTCCAGGCAAGAGTACTGGAATGGGGTGCCATTGCCTTCTCCCTATATATGTATAACTATATAAATAAAAAAAATATGTGATATATACAAAATATACAATATCATATATTTTATAATAAAATTATATAATATAAAATATATCTTGCATTATAAAAATTAAATTTACAAGTTTTTAGAATTATACACAATTATAAATTTATATATTTAATTTATAATAATATTTTTATTAAATATATATTTAATACACACACTGTATTATATACATAATGTATAATATATAATATATATGTTATATATAATATTTATATACTATATATACATATATAGTATATAATATATAACTATTATATATTGTATATATATATTACATATAATATAATGTATATTATATCAATCAGATCAGATCAGATCACTAGCTCAGTCGTGTCCGACTCTTTGAGACCCCATGAATCGCAGCACGCCAGGCCTCCCTGTCCATCACCAACTCCCGGAGTTCACTCAGACTCACATCCATCGAGTTAGTGATGCCATCCAGCCATCTCATCCTCTGTTGTCCTCTTATCCTACTGCCCCCAATTCCTCCCAGCATCAGAGTCTTTTCCAATGAGTCAACTCTTCACATGAGGTGGCCAAAGTACTGGAATTTCATCTTTAGTATCATTCCTTCCAAAGAAATCCCAGGGCTGATCTCCTTCAGAATGGACTGGTTGAATCTCCTTGCAGTCCAAGGGACTCTCAAGAGTCTTCTCCAACACCACAGTTCAAAAGCATCAATTCTTCGGTGCTCAGCCTTCTTCACAGTCCAACTCTCACATCCATACATGACCACAGGAAAAACCATAGCCTTGACTAGACGGACCTTTGTTGGCAAAGTAATGTCTCTGCTTTTGAATATGCTATCTAGGTTGTCATAATTTTCCTTCCAAGGAGTAAGCGTCTTTTAATTTCATGGCTGCAGTCACCATCTGCAGTGATTTTGGAGCCCAGAAAAATAAAGTCTGACACTGTTTCCACTGTTTCCCCATCTATTTACCATGAAGTGGTGGGACTGGATGCCATGATCTTCGTTTTCTGAATGTTGAGCTTTAGGCCAACTTTTTCACTCTACACTTTCTCTTTCATCAAGAGGCTTTAGAGTTCCTCTTCACTTTCTGCCGTAAGGGTGGTGTCATCTGCACATCTGAGGTTATTGATATTTCTCCCAGCAATCTTGATTCCAGCTTGTGTTTCTTCCGTCCAGCGTTTCTCATGATGTACTCTGCATATAAGTTAAATAAACAGGGTGACAATATACAGCCTTGATGAACTCCTTTTCCTATTTGGAACCAGTCTGTTCCATGTCTAGTTCTAACTGTTGTTTCCTGGTCTGCATACAGATTTCTCAAGAGGCAGGTCAGATGGTCTGGTATTCCCATCTCTTTCAGAATTTTCCACAGTTTATTGTGATCCACACAGTCAAAGGCTTTGGCGTAGTCAATAAAGCAGAAATAGATGTTTTTCTGGAACGCCCTTGCTTTTTCTGTGATCCAGTGGATGTTGGCAATTTGATCTCTGGTTCCTTTGCCTTTTCTAAAACCAGCTTGAACATCATGAAGTTCACGGTTCACATATTGCTGAAGCCTGGCTTGGAGAATTTTGAGCATTACTTTACTAGCCTGTGAGATGAGTGCAATTGTGCGGTAGTTTGAGCACTCTTTGGCATTGCCTTTCTTTGGGATTGGAATGAAAACTGACCTTTTCCAGTCCTGTGGCCACTGCTGAGTTTTCCAAATTTGCTGGCATATTGAGTGAAGCACTTTCACAGCATCATCTTTCAGGATTTGGAATAGCTCAACTGGAATTCCATCACCTCCACTAGCTTTGTTCATAGTGATGCTTCCTAAGGCCCACTTGACTTCACATTCCAGAATTTCTGGCTCTAGGTCAGTGATCACACCATCATAATTATCTGGGTCGTGAAGATCTTTTTTGTACAGTTCTAATATAATATAATTAATTATATACAATACATATAAAATATTATATATAATATAATACACTATATTATATTAATACATTAATATATATTATGTAATATGGTATATATACAATATTATATATAATATATATATATTATATATAATTTATAATTATATATTATATAATATAATCTACATTAATATATTAATCTACATTATATATTAATCTATATTAATATAGATTAATATATTAATCTATATTATTATTAATATAGATTACATTATATGCAATATTACATATAATACTGTATATATATCATATATATACATATTGTATAATATGTAATATTATTATAATATATTTACAATGTTATATATTATATATACAGTATATATTATAATATATTATATAAATTGTATATATTATACATTTATATATATTCTATTATATATAATATTATATATATTAACAAATATATTGTATATTATATATATACAATATATACAATATATATATGCTATGCTATATTAAGTCACTTCAGTCGTGTCTGACTGTGTGACCCCATAGATGGCAGCCCACCAGGCTCCCCCGTTCCTGGGATTCTCCAGGCAAGAACACTGGAGTGGGCTGCCATTTCCTTCTCCAATGCATGAAAGTGAAAAGTGAAAGTGAAGTTGCTCATTCGTGTCTGACTCTTAGCCACCCCATGGATTGCAGCCTAACAGGCTCCTCCATCCATGGGATTTTCTAAAATATATATATATTATATCGTATAATTATATATATTTATATATTTTTATTATATACATAATATTATACATATTATGTATATTATCATATATATTATATATTTTATATTATTATATATTTTATTATATATATCATATGTATATTATATATAATATATTATTATATATTATATGTATATGATATATGTAATATGTAATAATAAAAATATATATTATATATAATTAATATATGACATATATTATAATATATAAAACATATATAATTATATAAATAATATACATAATATATAATATATAATTATAATATAAATATAATGTAATTATAATGTGTATAATATATGTAAAATATAATATATATTAATATAATATACATAATTAATATAAAATATAATATAGATAATATTTTATAAATATAATATTTTATTATATAATATTATATTATTATTATATTATATAATATTGTATATAGTATTTTATGTATAATATTATATTCTATATAGTATATATTATAATATTATCTTTAATATGATAATAAATATTATATATTATATAAAATATAATATTTTATATTTATAAACATTTATAAATAAATATAATATAAAATAAATATTATATATATTATATAAAAGTGTAATATATATTATATATACATATATAATATTATATTAAGGGAAATGGAAATTGCAATCCACTCCAGTGTTCTTGTCTGGAGAATCCCAGGGACTGTGGAGCCTGGTGGGCTGCCATCTATGGGGTCGCACAGAGTTGCACATGACTGAAGAGACTTAATAGCAGCAGCAGCAAATTTTGTATTGTATTCAGTGTGAATATAATGGCTATGAAAACAAATATTTTCAGTTCTAAGAAAAATATTATTTGTGAAAATAATGTATTTGGGAGATAGCATTTTAACTCAAATATTATTGATATCTCATGCAGTTTATAAACTTAAAAATATATTGATACATAAATTAGAAAGAATACATAAATAATTTTTAAAATTATCTCTGAATAATGGTGTATTTTATGAATTTATAGTCCATAGAGTATATTTACTAGTAGCATAAAAAATCCTATAGTGTTACATATATGATCTAAATCCTTTATTTAAGCACAATTATGGAGTAATTTTTAATAGCACACATGTATTTTATAAACTCTGAGTAAAGTATATCACAGGTAACATTAGTTACTTGCCACAATGGGATATATTTATCTGTAAAGATCATGTAAGATTTTCATTGTTTTGAGCATGATCAAAACTGTTTTTTTAAAATTATAACTCTAAAACATTTCAGAATGCTCAACAAAATATGTAAAACATTGCCTTTATTTTATTTTACAAAAGAATTTTTGATGAAAATAATAAGTTGTTTACAGGAAAATGACATGTCAGACCATTTCTCATTGTAAGAAAAGGTTCAGGCATCTTGACTGAAATAGGACAACTTGGCAGCCAAAAAAAAAAAAAAATGTAGATATGTATACAGTGGCTTCACAGGGTGGTGCTATGGTTAAGAACCCACCTGCCAGTGCAGTAGACATAAGAAACTGGGATTCGATCCATGGTTTGGTATGATCCCCTGGAAGAGGGCATGCAACCCACTTCAGTATTCTTGCCTGGAGAATCCCATTGACAGAGGAGCCTCGAGGGCTACAGTCCATTGGGTTGCAAAGACTTGGACACAAATGAAGTCACTTAGCATGCACAGTTGTTTATTTATTTATTTATTTTTCTTAATTCCTTTTGTAAAGCAATAATGCCTGCTAAGATTCTTAACTCTAAGCTTAGGGCCTTTTGAACTCTAATGGCCAGACTCCAGGACACATTTTGAGAAAAAATAGCTTTTGTCAATGCTTTTTATTTTATAGTTATCTCTTTCTTTTTCCTTGAGGGTTTTTAGGGAACTTGTAGAATAAAATTAAGTGTATTGATTATCATTCTGATTAATTAGGCAACTTGGATTCAAAGTTAGTATGTTTATTTTCTTTGATAAAGTATGTAAAATTCTGCCTTAAAACAGAATTGGACCCTAAAGGTACATAGGGCTCCCCAGGTGGTACAGATTTAAAGAATCTGCCTGCCAATGCAGGAAACACAAGAGACACGGGTTTGATTCCTGGGTCAGGAAGATCCCCTGGAGTAGGAAACAGCAATCCTCCCCAGTATTCTTGCCTAGAAAATTCCATGGACAGAGGAACTTGGCGGGCTACAACATAGGGTCTCAACAAGTCAGACATGACTGAGCAACTAAGCACAAACATAAAAGTATATAAGTATAATTTATTTTATATTTATTGCAGTATATAATCCTAAAAGCTAGCTTGGTATTACAGAAAAAATAATATGATTACACAGCAAAATATGACCAATGCTTCAAATAAAATAAATGTTAAGACAAAGTATGAAAAGTGTCAGATAGTATGGCTGATTTAATATTATAACTAAACATTTTATTGACTGTATTGAAAAACATCAGTGACTGTGTTATATCTACTATCTAGCTAGCTAAGTATTTTTTTATTTATATACGTTTTTTTTTGGACAAATCTAGAGAGTGTATTAAAAAGCAGCGACATTACTTTGCCAACAAAAGTCCGTCTGGTTAAAACTATGGTTTATTCCAGTAGTCATATATGGATGTGAGGGTTAGACCATAAAAAAGTCTGAGTGCTGAAGAACTGCTTTTGAATGGTAGTGTTGGAGAAGACTCTTGAGAGGCCCTGAGACTGCAAGGAGATCAAACCAGTCAATCCTAAAGAAAATCAACCCTAACCCTGAATACTCATTGGACGGACAGATGCTGAAGCTGAAGTTCCAATACTTTGGCCATCTGATGCGAAGAGCTGACTCATTGGAAAAGACCCCAATGCTGGGAAAGATTGAGAAGAAGGGGACTATAGAGGATGAAATGGCTGGATGGCATCACCATCTCAATGACATGAGTTTGAGCAAACTCTAGTGAGTGAT
Source organism: Bos indicus x Bos taurus (assembly GCF_003369695.1). NCBI lineage: Eukaryota > Metazoa > Chordata > Mammalia > Artiodactyla > Bovidae > Bos > Bos indicus x Bos taurus. The sequence continues at coordinate 3,312,494 of NC_040081.1, read as the reverse complement.
GGTGAAGGACAGGGCAACCTGGTATGTTGCAGACCATGGGATCACAAAGAGTTGGACACAGCTCAGCAACTACACAACAACAATACATATTTTTGCTTAGAAGATATTTTTTTCAGTATGGTATGATAAAAACTATTTTCAAAGGATGAAAATTATTAATATGTAATTGTAATGTGATTCTTTGCCTTGCAATTTTTTTTTTCTCATTGTGAATTTGACAACTTTGGTATAAGTTGCAAGTAGATAGATAGATATAAAAAAAGTGGAGAATGACAGATAACAGTCCATGAAAAAGACATTATCTCTTAGGAAGTAATCTTACTGTGTTCAGGTTAGAGGATCTACGGAGAGGAGCATTAATATATTTGGAGTTGGAGGGCTTCTCAAAACTAGAAATACTGTAAAAGCAGGTTTTCAATCCTCCTCTATAGCAATGATAAAGGTAAATTATATTGGTTTAAAATAGTAGTTCAAGAATTTCTATTTTGGTCCAAAATAGATTTACAGAGGTTGGATTTACTCTCCTACTTGAAGGAAAAAAAAAAAGACAAATATGTTTAAAAATTCTCTCAAAGTATTGAGCATCAGGCAATGGAAAGCAGAGATCCCTGAGAATAGGAAAACAAGCAAGGCAATCCCCATTGTGGCACAGCTTTCTGTCTGGAGAAAGATTCTAGATTGCAATACAAGAAAAGGTACTGCCTGCTAGCACAGTTAGGTATTGCCTGTGCTGGACAGATTGATCTGGAAGTCCAGGGAAGCTAAGTAGAGTAGAATTTCCAGCACATGATACTGGGGGAAGAGAGAGATGCATATAGAGACAACTCCAGAGCTAATGTACAAGGTCCCTTGAGAAAGCAGTTGAGAATTTCTCAGCATATGTGTGCAGGAAATTGTCCTAAAAACCAGGGAAAGAGCCACATCAAAAAATTAAGGGAAGAGTGGCTAAAGCCCACATAGGCCAAACTGGAAATCTTCATACAGTCATCTTTTGGTATCCATGGAATGTTTGTTCCAAGACCACCACCCCAACCCACACTGTGGATGCCAAAATCCTAGGACACCCAGGTCCCTTGTATAAGTGGCATACTATTTGCATCTTCCTTTGTACTTCAGATCATCTCTAGATTACTAATAATACCTGCTGCTGCTGCTGCTAAGTTGCTTCAGTCGTGTCTGACTCTGTGCGACCCCATGGACAGCAGCCCACCAGGCTCCTCTTTCCCTGGGATTCTCCAGGCAAGAATACTGGAGTGAGTTGCTGTTTCCTTCTCCAATGCATGCATGCATGCTAAGTTGCTAATACAATGTAAATTCTATGTAAATAGTTTTCCAGGCAAGACAAGTGCTATGTAAATATGTAAATAGTTATTTGAATGCAAGAAACTCTAGTTTTGCATTTTGAAACTTTCTGGAATTAAAAAAAATATATATCCTCATTTCATAATTGGTTGAATTTGCAGATGCAGAACAGGAGGATACAAGGACTGATCATAATTGAGGGGCATCGGTTGACTACTAGAAGGATATTACCTCAGTAGTGGGGAAGATTGATCTTAGACTAAACGCTGCTCAGATCCTGATTAACAGAAAATGAAAAAGTAAGAAAAAAAAAGAATCAAACTCTTTTTAAGTAACTTAGTCATCTCCAGAACAAAGTCTTCAGATTATTTAAGACTATGAAAATATCCAACACTCAACAAGGTAAAAGTCACAATGTCTGGCATCCAATCAAAACCCACCAAGCATATAAAGAAGCAGGAAAATACTACTCATACTAAGAAAAATTAGTTGACCAAAATTTTACTCAGAAATGACATAAGTAATAAAATTGACACAGAAAAGAGTAAGAGTTATATTTTCAGAAAGCTTATTAAAATAGACTTGAGAGGTAACAAAAAGTCCAACTAGAACTTTTAGATACCAGAAATTGCAATGTCTGCGATACAAAGTTCACAAAGATAGGATAATAACTAGCTAAAACCCTACAGATGAAAATGTTAATGAGCTTGAAGCTAGCAACTGATACTATAAAAGATGAAACAAAGAGGGGAAAAAAGCAGAAAAAAATAAACAGAGCATCTGTGAGATGAGACAAGTGTAAGTAGCCAAATATAAGTTAATTTGAATCCTGGTGGGGAATACAAAATTTAATTATTTGAATAAATAATGAGAAAATTTGTTCAAAAAATATTTTCACAGAACTAAAACAAATAATCCTAAAACTTATTGTTTGTTAATGTCTTTTAAGATGTGGAATATTTATTTTATTGAAGTATAGTTGATTTCAAAGTTATGTTAGTTTCAGGGTACGGCAAAGTGATTTACATATATATATATACTTTTCATATTCTTTTCCCTTATTGGTTATTACAAAATACTGCATTTTTCCCCTGTGCAATATAATATATACTTAGTTATCTATTTTATATATAGTAGCGTGCAAATGTTAATCACAATGTTTTTGTTAATCCAATCATTTATGTTTAAAATTTATAAAAACTATGAATTTACAGATAAGATGGTCAACCTATCCCCAAGTAGAAGAAATTTGAAGAAAATTACAAGAAGACACAATCTAAAGAAATTGCCTAAAACAATGATAGAATGAATATCTAAGAGTAGCCAGGGAAAAATAACACATTATGTACAAAGGAAAAAAGCTAAACATGAGAGCAAATTCTAGCAGATAAATATTTAAAAGTACTAAAAGTAAAGATAAATAAAATTGTCAAACTTTCAACTTAGAATTCATTACCCAGAGTAATTTTTTTTTTAAATGAAGGAGAAAACTTTTCAGACATGTAAAACCTGAAAGAATTCAACTGCAGATCTGCACTAAAGAAATGTTAAGAAAAATTCTTTAGGCAGAAGAAATGGTACCATATGCAAATAAAGATCTACACAAAAGAGTGAGAAGTGTGGGAAATGGAAGGATGGAGGAACTGTAATTTTTTCTCATTCAAATCTTTTTAAAGTAATAGCATTATGATTTGTAGTTGTTGGATAATACATAGGAACCAACATTTCCTGGAAATAGAAAATTGCCTGTCTTGAAACAGTCAAGAAAAATAACTGTATCTCAAAACTTTCAGAATTTTCTCTTCACCGAACCACCTAAAATTAGTGACAGGGTGGACAAGGTGATATAAATTAGAGATCCATCACTAGGATTTTAAAATATGGTATGAAAATACTAAAACATCTTCTCTAGCATTTAATACACCTTTGCCCACTAAAGGGGCTTCCCTGGTGACTCAGATGATAAAAAAATCTGCCTGCAGTGTGGGAGGCCTGAGTTCAGTCCCTGTGTTGAGAAGATCTCCTGGAGAAGGGAATGGCTACCCACACCAGTATTCTTATCTGGAGAATTCCATGGACAGAGGACTCTAGTGGGCTGTAGTCCATGGGGTCACAGAGTTGGATACAATTGGGTAATTAACACTTCCATTTCCCCACTAAAGAAATGAAGAAAATTCTGCACTGCTCTGAAGTTTGCTTTGGATTATAATTTTATTTCAATCTTCTCCACCCTGAAGTCCTTGACCTTCTGAAGAAATATTGTCCATATCCTTGTCCTCATCCTTTACCTCGCTTGTTCATTTTTAAGAATTTGAACTTCCTTCACAATGACCCCAGAACAGAGCCAGAGACTGAAAATACATTCATGCCTACTCTGCTGAATTCCAGAAGTACAACTGAACAAAATATGGTTTTATTTGCAACTCAATACAAATAGATTAAATTGAATTAACTAATTTATATGATCTTTCCAAAACCCATTAAGGCACAGATGTGCGAAGCCTGGTGTATGGCAGTCCATGGGGTCACAGAATCGGGCAGGACTTACTGAATGGCAACAAAGACTATGCATAACATCATGTGTACATTAAGTTGACACAGATTTATCTTTTGTTTCTCTGCCTCCTTCCCAGGAACTCAACTCAATCCAGTAGTCTCTATGCATCAACCTAATAGTTGTATAAAAAAGGAAACTATATTACAAAAAAACACAAAACAAAACACAAAACTCATGAATGAACTCTAAGCCTAGATATCTAGTAGGTATGTTGTATACTGTTATTTTGTCAGGCTGTGGCCAAAGAACTGTCTCTTGACAATTCAGCTATGTCTCATCTTCTAAAGGTAATTGGTGTGTCTTAGTTGGGGTGGGGGGGTACACAGTGAGGGGGGGCACTACAGAACTCACATTGGGCCTGTGGTATTTATTCTCTAGGAGTTCAAATGAAAGACAAAGTCTACAAAATCTGTTAATTGAATCATGTTAATACGAGTGGCAGCTGCCCAGGCACAGGATGGTCGAGAAGAGCTACTTCATGTGCCAGGGTCCAGCCCCGGCTGATCCAGGGTATTCGAAGCGGGGACGGCGTCAGCGACCTATTTATTTAAATATTTTATCAAAGATATAAAGAGTAATAGGATGAGGATAGCTCAGTAGGAAAATTCAGTGGAGAAAAGAGGCTGAGTAGCTTGGTTTACGTGGGAGACCAATAAAACTTCAAGACAAGAAGTTTGCACCACTTACGTAGGCCGCAGGTGTCCTTCCATTCTCCCGAAGGAGAGGAGACACTGAGGCCTCCCCAGTCGGATCTTAGAAGCCCAGGCATAATTAGTAAGCATGGCGGGTTCCACGCTCCAGATGGAGACTCAGCCAGAGTTTGAGAGAGAGCGACATGGGGAGACCAGTATTTCGAGAAACTGATCCCAATTCTTTATTTTCCATGGTCTACTTTTATACACTGAGATGTTATGCAAAAGTCACGTGGGGTCAGCAATCCTGACTTTTATCAAAGTCAGGTGCTTCATACAAATGTATACAGAGGTCTTAGGGGTGTTACATCATCTTCTGGCCAGGGGGGCCTGCTGACAATTTATGACCCTCTCCTTGTGACAGTGGTCAGTCAACCAGGACACTTATTTCTCCAGGGGTGATTATTCTTAAAACAGACGCCACCCAAATAAAGTTACATTCCTATAGGGTGAGGGTGTAGTGGGTTTTAGTCAAGGAAAGAATTTACTTAGCCTAAGGTCTAACGTGATTAATATCAAAGGTTAATACTTATTTCTTCTATATATTCATTAACATGTGTAAGGGCAGGGATGTGGAGACTTAGCAACAAACATTGGCTCAACAAATGAAAAACCCTTCACCAATACAATTTCTAATCAGCCCATTATACTTATACTAATAGTTTTCTAACTTTTCTAAGGAACCTGTTTTTAGAAGGTTTAAAGCATCTCGTGCCTCTCATGGTTGGGAGGCTGTGAGCAATCACATGTGGCTGGACAAGCCTGTCAGGCAGGCTAGAGAACCTTCAGAGGAGTTTGTAGGTTAAAACACTCTTGTCACACCCAGGAGTTTTTATTAACTGGAGCTCTAGGTTAACTCCTTCTCCGAAAGAGGTGGTGGGGGACAGCCCCCCGTAAAGTCAGAGGTGTAGATTAGAGCACAAAGTAGTAAAGTAGGCAGGCTCTGGTTATGGGGGTAGATGCTCGAGGATTTCCAGGGGGACTCTTGAGGCTCAATCCCGCCTTTTCGTATGTCGAGCCTCCTTCCTCATGACCTTTGCCACGGGCAGAGTACCTCACTCTGGCCCCCAACATTCATGTTCAAGGAAAGGAGGGGCGGCCGTGAGGAGATACCCCTCATGGAAGCTAAGGAGCAGTGGTTGCGCTTTGCTGGAGCAGCAGTGAAGAGATACCCCACGTGCTAGGTAAGAGAAACCCAAGTAAAATGCTAGGTGGTGCGAGAGGGCATCAGAAGGCAGACACACTAAAACCATAACCACAGAAAAGTAGCCAATTTGATCACATGGACTATAGCCTTGTCTAACTCAATGAAACTAAGCCATGACATGTGGGGCCACCCAAGACAGGCAGATCATGGTGGAGAGGTCTGACAGAATGTGGTCCACTGGAGAAGGAAATGGCAAACCACTCTAGTGTTCTTGCCTTGAGAACCCCATGAACAGTATGAAAAGGCAAAATGATAGTATACTGAAAGAGGAACTCCCCAGGTCGGTAGGTGCCCAAATTGCTACTGGAGATCAGTGGAGAAATACTCCAGAAAGAATGAAAGGATGGAGCCAAAGCAAAAACAATACCCAGCTGTGGATGTGACTGGTGATAGAAGCAAGGTCCGATAGTGTAAAGAGCAATATTACATAGGAACCTGGATGTCAGGTCCATGAATCAAGGCAAATTGGAAGTGGTCAAACAGGAGATGGCAAGATTGAACATCAACATTCTAGAAATTAGCGAACTAAAATGGACTGGAATGGGTGAATTTAATTCAGATGATCATTATATCTACTACTGCGGGCAGGAATCCCTCAGAAGAAATGGAGTAGCCATTATGGTCAACAAAAGAGTCTGAAATGCAGTACTTGGATGCAATCTCAAAAACGACAGAATGATATCTGTTTGTTTCCAAGGCAAACCATTCAATATCACAGTAATCCAAGTCTATGCCCCAACCAGTAACGCCAAAGAAGCTGAAGTTGAATGGTTCTATGAAGACCTACAAGACCTTTTAGAACACCCAAAAAAGATGTCCTTTTCATCATAAGACACTGGAATGCAAAAGTAGGAAGTCAAGAAACACCTGGGGTAACAGGAAAATTTGGCCTTGGAGTACAGAATGAAGCAGGACAAAGGCTAATAGAGTTGCCAAGAGAACGCACTGGTCATAGCAAACACCTTTTTCCAACAACACAAGAGAAGACTCTACACAAGGACATCACCAGATGGTCAACACCGAAATCAGATTGTTTATATTCTTTTTTTTTAAATTGAAGTATATTTATTTACATTAATATGTTAGTTACAGTCTGACACAGAATTGCAGATCATATCATACAATACACAATATAAATTTTCTAAGTAGTTAATAAGAGTAAAACAAGACCTGACTGTGGCTCAGATCATGAACTCCTTATTGCCAAATTCAGACTTAAATTGAAGAAAGTAGGGAAAACCACTAGACCATTCAGGTATGACCTAAATCAAATCCCTTATATTATACAGTGGAAGTGAGAAATAGATTTAAAGGACTAGATCTGATAGACAGAATGCCTGATGAACTATGGACGGAGGTTCTTGACATTGTACGGGAGACAGGGATCAAGACCATCCCCATGGAAAAGAAATGTAAAAACTCAAAATGGTTGTCTGAGGAGGCCTTACAAGTAGCTATGAAAAGAAGAGAAGCAAAAAGCAAAAGAGAAAAGGAAAGATATAAGCCTCTGAATGCAGAGTTCCAAAGAATAGCAAGGAGAGATAAGAAAGCCTTTCTCAACGATCAAAGCAAAGAAATAGAGGGATACAACAGAATGGGGAAGACTAGAGATTTCTTCAAGAAAATTAGAGATACCAAGAGAACATTTCATGCAAAGATGGGCTCGATAAAGGACAGAAATGGTATGGACCTAACAGAAGCAGAAGATATTAGGAAGAGGTGGCAAGAATACATAAAAGAACTGTACAAAAAAGATCTTCATGACCCAGATAATCACGATGGTGTGATCACTCACCTAGAGCCAGACATCCTGGAATGTGAAGTGAAGTGGGCCTTAGAAAGTATCACTATGAACACAGCTAGTGGAAGTGATGGAATTCCAGTTGAGCTATTTCAAATCCTGAAAGATGGTGCTGTGAAAGTGCTGCACTCAATATGCCAGCAAATTTGGGAAACTCAGCAGTGGCCACTGGAGGAAAAGGTCAGTTTTTGTTCCAATCCCCAAGAAAGGCAATGCCAAAGAATGCTCAAACTACCACACAATTGCACTCATCTCACATGCTAGCAAAGTAACGCTCAAAATTCTCCAAGCTAGGCTTCAGCAATACGTGAACTATGAGCTTCCTGATGTTCAAGCTGGTTTTAGAAAAGGCAGAAGAACCAGAGATCAAATTGCCAAGATCTGCTGGATCATGGAAAAAGCAAGAGAATTCCAGAAAAACATCTATTTCTGCTTTATTGACTGTGCCAAAGCCTTGGACTGTGTGGATCACAATAAACTGGAAAATTCTGAAAGAGATGGGCATACCAGACCACCTGACCTCCCTCTTGATAAACCTATATGCAGGTCAGGAAGCAACAATTAGAACTGGACATGGAACAACAGACTGGTTCCAAATGGGAAAAGGAGGACATCAAGGCTGTATATTGTCACCCTGCTTATTTAACTTCTATGCAGAGTAGTACATCATGAGAAACGCTGGGCTGGAAGAAGCACAAGCTGGAATCAAGATTGCCAGGAGAAATATCAATAAGCTCAGATATGCAGATGACACCACCCTTATGGCAGAAAGTGAAGAGGAACTAAAAGCCTCTTGATGAAAGTGAAAGAGGAGAGTGAAAAAGTTGGCTTAAAGCCCAACATTCAGAAAACGAAGTTCATGGCATCCAGTCCCATCACTTCATGTGAAATAGATGGGGAAACAGTGGAAACAGTGTCAGACTTTATTTTTGGGGGCTCCAAAATCATTGCAGATGGTGACTGCAGCCATGAAATTAAAAGATGCTTCCTCCTTGGAAGAAAAGTTATGACCAACCTAGATAGCATATTCAAAAGCAGAGACATGACTTTGCCAAAAAAGGTCCGTCTAGTCAAGGCTATTGTTTTTCCAGTAGTCATGTATGGATGTGAGAGTTGGACTGTGAAGTGATCTGAGCACCAAAGAATTGATGCTTTTGAACTGTGGTGTTGGAGTAGACTTTTGCGAGTCCCTTGGACTGCAAGGAGATCCAACCAGTCCATTCTAAAGGAGATCAGTCCTGGGTGTTCACTGGAAGCACCGATGCTAAAGCTGAAACTCCAATACTTTGGCTACCTCATGCAAAGAGTTGACTCATTGGAAAAGACCCTGATACTGGGAGGGATTGGAGACAGGAGGAGAAGGGGACGACAGAGGATGAGATGGCTGGATGGCATCACTGACTCGAAGGACATGAGTCTCAGTGAATTCCGGGAGTTGGTGATGGACAGGGAGGCCTGGTGTGGTGCGATTCATGGGGTCGGAAAGAGTCAGATGCAACTGAGCGACAGAACTGAAAAGCTACTATTTAGGGAAGCATTCTCAAACTTTGATGTGCAAACATATCACCAGAGGGTGTTGTTAAAGTACAAATTCAGGTTCAGTGCATCCAAAGTGGGATCTGAGATTCTGCATTTCCAACTTGCCCTCAACATATTTGGCATCAGTTCATCTTCAGACCACACTTATAATAGCAGAGCTCTAGAAGTGCTGTTCATAAACTGTTGAGATCTTACAAGTAGTTTGGTTTCCTACATTAGCCAGGACTTAGATTCTTAGATTATTCTATTCCTTTGTTTTATGAAATAACCCAACACAAACACACACAAACATCTACCTTGACTACTTAGTGTCTTAAATTAAATAGCTATTAGAGTGATAGACTACAGAACAGGGAAATGATTCATATAATTAAACAAAAGTAAAGACCCTTTATCGGAGAAGGCAGTGGCACCCCACCCCAGTACTCTTGCTTAGAAAACCCCATGGATGGAAGGGCATGGTAGGCTGCAGTCCATGGGGTCACAAAGAGTCGGACATGACTGAGTGACTTCCCTTTCACTTTTCACTTTCATGCATTGGGAAAGGAAATGGCAACCCACTCCAGTGTTCTTGCCTGGAGAATCCCAGGGACGGGGGAGCCTGGTGGGCTGCCGTCTATGGGGTTGCACAGAGTCGGACACGACTGAAGCGACTTAGCAGCAGCAGCAGCAGCAGCAAAGACCCTTTATAGAGAAGTTTTAGGTTCAAAATAAAATTAAGAGGAAAAGACGGAGATTTTCAATATACCACTTGCCCTCTTATATGCATAGCCTCCCCCATCATAAACACTCCCACCAAAGTGGTTTATTTGTTACAATGGATGAGACTATATTGACACATGACTTAAAGTTCACCATTTAGAATTCATCCTTCCTGTTATACATTCTCTTAGTTTGAACAAATATATAATGTCATATATGCACCACCATAATATCATGCAGAATATTTTTGCTGCTCTAAAAATCCTGTGATCCATCTAGCCATCCATGTCTCCCATCAAAACACTGACAATCACTAATCATTTTGTTTTCTTCATAGTTTTGCCTTTTCCAGAATGTCATGTACATGGAATCATATAATATGCAGGTCCTTCAAATTGGATTTTTTCACTTAGTGATATGCAATTTATATGATTTTTATTTATACAACATTTTGAAAACTGTTGATGGGATGTTAAAATTAACTTTTATCGATTCATTACAAATTAGAAAACTATTAAAAAGCACATCTCAGAACTATTATATGAACTGGCAAGGAATATTTCCTAGCAACCAATTGTTTTTGTTAAATTTTAATGATAGTGCAGCTTCTAATTGGCAGAATCTATGTTCTTGGCAAACATAAATAGTTCTGAACTTCATTTCTTTAATATTTACCATATATTCTTTTAAATTTCAACTAGCAAGAAGTAATATTAAGTAAATGTATGATCCCCATATGAAAGAACTGATGCTGTCATATGTGGCATTTTCAAAGATATGTTTACAAATGCTAGTGCTAAATTTCTCATTTTTTAAAATTCATGACTTGCTATTTTCATTATAAATATACAGCTAAGGTACTCCAGTCCCAGGGCAATTGTGAAGGATAGCAGTCAAAAGAGTCTAAGTAACAACTTCTGATCTTCTTATACCAAACAGATACCATTTCTAGAGAACAATGAATTGATGCACGTATTAAATCATGCATCAATTAATTTAATAAATTGATTTAAATGCATCAATTAATTTAATAAATTAAATATTAAATTAATATTAAAATGTGTTAGGGACTTGTTTTAATCATGTATGGTAAGGTGACAGATGTGGAGGCAAATGCCTTTGAAAGAACAGTTTCTTATTTACAGTTACCAAGAAAACGGAGTTTGTCACATAACAAAGCACCCCATGGGGAAGTATCAGGGTCCTTCAAGTGACAGAAGGAATAAAGAACTCATAGCACAGAACTTTTATTGTGTGGCAGGGTAGGCAACTATGAGCAAGTTTAGGATTAGACAGTTTGAATGCTTTGGGTTATAGGAGTGGTCTCTAGTTGTCTGGTATCTGGCCATAGAGTGATTTAGGACAGAGGAAATAAAGACTTGGTGTGCGAAAGTTAGATGAAAAGGCTGCTGGGTACCTGGGCTTTGAATTGTTTGGCTTGCATGTGAAAGGAATGCCAACAGGGAAGTTGTTTACTATCGCTAGGAAACTGCTAACCATGGGAGGGGTTATCTAGCCTTCTCAGGCTGTCCAACAAGATCATCAGAAAATGCAGCAAACTTTTAAAAGCATGATTAAAACAATGCATTAACAAAACAAAACAAAACAAAAAACAAAACTTGCCTAAATTCAGTTTGCCTGAATATCAGTGAAAATGATTCTGATCCTCCAAATTCCTTCATCCACAGATGATTTAGCAGATGTCAGAATAAAATCAACTTTACCTGAATTAGGTTTTCTTACTTTATATCTTAGGCAAATAATAATTTTTTTTTTTTTTTTTTTTACAAAATAGTCAGTATTAGTTTCCCATGCCTTTGGCTTTATATCTCTTCAGCTCATGTAAATATTTCCTAGATAAACTTAAATTCAAAAGATAAAAAAGAAGAAAGCAATCTTTGTACCCTAAGGAGAAGATAATTTCATATGAAACAAATCCTTTTTGAGCAACTTGTGTGTGGGGGTGCATGCTCAGTCGTGTCCAACTCTTTGCAACCCCACTGACTGTAACTTACCAGACTCCTCTGTCATGGGATTTTCCTGACAAGAATACTGGAGTGGGTTGCCATTTTCTCCTCCAGGGGATCTTCCCAGCTCATGGATTGAACCCTCATCTCCTGCATCTCCTGCATTGGCAGGCAGATTCTTTTCCACTGAACCACCAGCGAATTCCTTTTGAGCAGCACTAGATCCTAAAAGAAAATTCATCTTTGCTTCCTACTTGAGCTATGAGAAAGAAGGAAAATATACTGATTACATGACAGAATATGAATGGTGAAAATGGACATAATAAAAGTTCATAGATTTGATAATGTTATTAGTCAAATTATTAATAATAATTCAAATATTGCATTATGTTTTCTAATGAAAATTCCTCCTGAGGAATTACCATTACATTACTAGTTAAGTTTAAAATGCAAAATGTAAAATTACATTTTATCTTTATTCAAATAAAGTGAATACATATAAAAACTCACAAACTTCTCAGAATTTACTAACGTTTTCCTTAACAGTTCCTGTATTCTGAATATACTTCATTATAACTTATACACAATTTTAAATCCCACATATTTGTCTTATCATCTCATTTCAAAATGTGTTTTCACTGCTATAGTTGACACTTAGGATCGCTAAAAGACTCCAACTCTTTTTATTTCATCATGTTTTTGAGTTTTAAATTCCCTTTTATCCTACTATAAGCCTTTAGTTTTATTCTGCTTCCATTGTTTTTCACAAATATGCTGCATCTTCTTATTTTTTTCTTTTTATCCACTTCTATATGACTTTCCTGAATAATAGACTTGGAGCTGACTGTGGCTCAGATCATGAACTCCTTATTGTAAAATTCAGACTTAAATTGAAGAAAGTAGGGAAAACCAGTAGACCATTAAGTTATGACCTAAATAAAATCCCTTATGATTATACAGTGGAAGTGACAAAAGACTTAAGGGATTAGATCTGATAGACAGAATGCCTGAAGAACTATGGATGGAGGTTCATGATATTGTACAGGAGGTGATGATCAAGACCATCCCCAAGAAAGAGAAATGCTAAAAGGCAAAATGGTGTCTGAGGAGGCCTTACAAATAGTTGAGGAAAGAAGAGAAGTAAAAGGCAAAGGAGAAAAGGAAAGATATACCCATTTGAATGCAGAGTTCCAAAGAATAGCAAGGAGAGATAAAAAAGCCTTCCTCAGTGATCAGTGCAAAGAAAGAGAGGAAAACAATAAAATGGGAAAGACTAGAGATGTCTTCAAGAAAATTAGAGATACCAAGGAAATATTTTATGCAAAGACGGGCACAGTAAGGGACAGAAATGGTATGGACCTAATAGAAGCAGAAGATATTAAGAAGAGTTGGCAAGAATACACAGAAGAACTGTACAAAAAAGATCTTCATGACCCAGATAATCACAATGGTGTGATCACTCAACTAGAGCCAGACATCCTGGAATGTGAAGTGAAGTGGGCCTTAGGAAGCATCACTATGAACAAAGCTAGCAGAGGTGATGGAATTCCAGTAGATCCATTTCAAATCATAAAAGATTATGCTGTGATAGTGTTGCACTCAATATGCCAGCAAATTTGGAAAACTCAGCAGTGGCCACAGGACTGGAAAAGGTCAGTTTTCATTCCAATCCCAAAGAAAGGCAATGCCAAAGAATGCTCAAACTACCACACAATTGCACTCATCTCAATGCTAGCAAAGTAATGCTGAAAATTCTCCAAGCCAGGTTTCAACAGTATGTGAACCGAGAACTTTCAGATGTTCAAGCTGGATTTAGAAACGGCAGAGAAAAGGCAGAGATCAAATTGCCAACATCTGCTGGGTCATTGAAAAGCAAGAGAGTTCCAGAAACATCTATTTCTGCTTTATTGACTATGCCAAAGCCTTTGACTGTGTGGATAACAACAAACTGTAGAAAATATTAAAAAATATAAGAATACCAGACCACTTTACCTGCCTCCTGAGAAATCTGTATGCAGGTCAGGAAGCAATAGTTAGATCTGGACACGGAACAATGGACTGGCTCCAAATAGGGAAAGGAACACGTTAAGGCTGTATACTGTCATCCTGCTTATTTAACTTATATGCAGAGTACATCATGTAAAATGTAGGGCTGGATGAAGCACAAGCTGGAATCAAGATTGCCGGGAGAAATATCAATAACCTAAGATATGCCAATGACATCACCTTTATGGCAGAAAGTGAAGAGGATCTGAAAAGCTTCTTGATGAAAGTGATAGAGGAGAGTGAAAAAGCTGGCTTAAAACTCATAATTCAAAAATTAAGAATATGGCATCCTGTCCCATCACTTCATGGCAAATAGATGGGGAAACAGTGGAAACAGTAACAGACTTTATTTTCTTGGGCTCCAAAATTGATGCAGATGGCCTGTAGCCATGAAATTAAAAGACGTTTGCTCTTGGGAAGAAAAGCTATGACCAAACTAGACAGCATATTAAAAAGAAGAGACAATAGTTTGACAACAAATTTGTGAATTGTGAAAGCTATGGTTTTTCCAGCAGTCATTTATGGATGTGATAGTTGGACTATAAAGAAAACTGAGCACTGAAGAATTGATGTTTTTGAACTGTGGTGATGGAGAAGACTCTTGAAAATCCCTTGGACAGCAAAGAGATCAAACTAGTCATTCCTAAAGGAAATCAGTCCTGAATATTCGTTGGAAGGACTGATGCTAAGGCTGAAACTCCAATACTTTGGCCACCTGATATGAACAACTGACTCATTGAAAAAGCCCCTAATGCTGAGGAAGATTGAAGGCAGGAGGAGAAGGGGACAACAGTGGATGAAATGGTTGGATGGCATCGCTGACTCGATGAACATGAGTTTGAGCAAGCTACAGGAGTTGGTGATGGACAGGGAACCCTGGCGTGCTGCAGTCCATGGGTCACAAAGAGTTGGATATGAGTGAGCAACTGAACTGAACTGGTTATGCCTTTCCTATATCCTCTTGCCTCTGTGGTGTTACCACCATGTCCTGTTTAATTTTGAAAGGTTCTATTCTACCTCAGCCTGACATTACTTTTAGAACATATCATATATGCCCATCTAACAGATCTTATACCTAGGCCAAACTAGTACAGGAATAGTATATAATCATTGGATGTATCTCTAGCTATCTTTCTATTTCTTTATATAATGAAGAAAACCTCATAATGAAAATATTGATATCAATATGTCATTTTGATGTATAATCCTATATCCTGAAACTGTCCATGACTTTTGTCTTTAGCTTCTAACAGGTAAAAGAGTTCTGAGGGTTTTCTTAGAGTCTGTATCCCAGTTTATAATTTTTAATTTGGCTTGAATAAAATTCCCTTTTTAAAAGTTCTTTATTGTTATTTTATTTTTGTTGATATTTGCTTGATGTAATTGGCAACATATCAGAGACATCCAACAGAGGAGGCTTGGAGTCTACCTTGAACTAGTGCCTGGTACTAGCACGAGTCCTTTGAGCCCCACCTACTTCTCAGTACTCTTCTCAGGGGCTTTGGTGAGTTCTCTTGATATCCAGACTTCATTGTTATAAATGAGGTACTGAAAGAAGATTAAAGGTCTAAATAAAAAAACATACATAAACCCCAGTGTTCACAGCAGCAGTATTTACAATAGCCTACACATGGAAGCAGCTTAAATGTCCATCAACAGATGAATGGGTAAAGAAGATGTGGTATATATATATAGTGGAATATCACTCAGCAATAAAAAATAATGAAATAAGGCCAAGTGCAGCAACACAGATAAAACTAGAGATTATCATACTAAATGAAATAAGACAAAGACAAATATTGTGTAATGTCTCTTGTATTTTGGATCTAAAAATATGAACTCTTTCACAGAAGAAAAAAAAAAAGACAGAAAACATAATTATCAAAGGGAAAGTGAGGGGGATGGGGGAGGATAAATTAAGAGTTTGGGATTACCAGATACACACTACTATGCATAAAATATACAAACAACAAGAGACTACTGTCTAGCACAGGGAACTATATTCAATACCTTGTAATAAGCTATAATGGAAAAGAATCTGAGAAAGAAAGAAGCACACTCAACGATCACACTGCCCTCTCAGAGAGTTGTTCAGATTATAAATGAATTAGGCTACCAAATAAATAATGGGAAACTGTGTCTCAAAGGCCAAACAGCTTCCTGAGAGACAGCCACTCAGGGGAATTCTGATTGGCTTCAGATACAATTGGGCTTCCCTGGTGGCTCAGATGATAAAGAATCTACCTGCAATGCAGAAGACCTGGGTTCCATCCCTGAATTAGGAAGATTCCCTTGGATAAGGGAATGGCTACCCACTCCAGGATTCTTGCCTGGAAATTCTCATGGCCGGAGAAGCCTGGCAGACTACAGTCCATGGGGTTACACAAAGTCACACACAACTGAGCAACTAAGCACTATAGCACTCAGATACAATTAGAATGAAGCCAATGCTTGTAAGTACTTAACTCATGAATGGCCAGGATGGAGCTCTTTTTCGTATTCCAAAACTGCAGAGAAAGCCAGATTGATTAAACATCTTTGCAAAGTTCTGATCCCGAGAAGACAAAAGTATTTCTAAAAGAAAGCTTGGTATTATAACTCTTATTATATTTTTGAAGTGTAAACCAAGCTTACTTTTGAGACTACAGTCTTGGCTCAATTAGTAGACCCTAAAATTAAAGAAAAAAACAACAACAAACAAATCCTGGGGTATACTTTTTTAAATTCAAGCAGGAAAGCCACAAGATCAATGTCTATCTGGATATATGTATAGCTCTGTGTAGCTTGTAATTATGATGTGTCTCTATATCCAGATAACATTATCAAAGTTAATTTGTGAAAGAGTTCTAGTTCACTGACTTAAAGCAAAGTGCTTCCAAATAAATTATATATTTAAGTGTAACTTTAGCCTAGCTTAAAAAGGATTACACAATCTAGGAGTTATCTAGGGAACAAAAACAAGTTTAAGCAATGGTTTAATTAATAGAGACATGCCTTTCAGTTCAGTTCAGTTGCTCAGTCGTGTCCGACTCTTTGGGACCCCATGAATTGCAGTACGCCAGGCCTCCCTGTCCATCACCAACTCCCAGAGTTCACTCAGACTCACATCCAGCGAGTCAGTGATGCCATCCAGCCATCTCATCCTCTGTCATCCCGTTCTCCTCCTGCCCCCAATCCCTCCCAGCATCAGGGTCTTTTCCAATGAATCAACTCTTCGCATGAGGTGGCCAAAGTACTGGAGTTTCAGCTTTAGCATCATTCCTTCCAAAGAACACCCAAGACTGATCTCCTTTAGAATGGACTGGTTGGATCTCCTTGCAGTCCAAGGGACTCTCAAGAGTCTTCTCCAACACAATTCAAAAACATCATTCTTCGGTGCTCAGCTTTCTTCACAGTCCAACTCTCACATCCATACATGACCACAGGAAAAACCATAGCCTTGACTAGATGGACCTTTGTTGACAAAGTAATGTCTCTGCTGCCTTTAGAGGCATCAAAATTAATTATAACATTTCTGTTGTACCTAAGTCTACTGAAAAATCAATATGTTCATGTTATCTCTTATAAAATTTGTCAACAATAAAATTAACTTGGTGTGATGATATTTTCATACGTAATGAAATTGGGATAAATGAGATAAAAGGTTTTGGATGAACTCTTTAACAATAATTAAGTTTTATGATATTTATTTTTCAGTCCCTCAGTCATGTTTCATTTTTCAGGACTCCATGGACTGCAGCAAGCCAGGTGTCCCTGTCCCCCACCATCTCCCAGAGTTTGCCCAGGTTCATGTCCGTTGCATTGGTGGATGATATGCCCACTGCATTGGTTTTATGATATGTTTACTTAAAAGCAGTTTCTTCAGATTTTCGGTAACTTGATACTTTAGAGTTCTGCCATATTAAATTAAATGATGAAACTCATTGAACGTCTAGATCATTATTAACAACATAAAAATCACTTCAGTTCAGTTCAGTCGCTAAGTCATGTCTTACTCTTTGTGACCCCATGAACTGCAGCACGCCTGGCCTCCCAGTCCATCACCAAGTCCTGGAGGTTACTCAAACTCATGTCCATTCATTCAGTGATGCCATCGAACCATCTCATCCTCTGTTGTCCCCTTCTCTTCCTGCCCTCAATCTTTCCCAGCATCAGGGTCTTTTCCAAGGAGTCAGTTCTTCGCATCAGGTGGCCAAAGTATTGGAATTTCAGCTTCAGCATCAGTCCTTCCGATGAATATTCAGGACTGATTTCCCTTAGGATGGACTGGTTGTATCTCCTGCAGTCCAAGGGACTCTTAAGAGTCTTCTCCAATACCACAGTTCAACAGTTCAAAAGCATCAGTTCTTTGGTGCTCAGTTTTCTTTATCGTCCAACTCTCACATCCATAAATGACTACTGGAAAAACCATAGCCTTGACTAGACAGACCTTTGTTGGCAAAGTAATGTCTCTGCTTTTTAATATGCTGTCTAGTTCAATGGCAACCCACTCCAGTACTCTTGCCTGGAAAATCCCATAGACAGAGGAGCCTGGTAGGCTGCAGTCCATGGGGTCGGGAAGAGTTGAACACGACTGAACGACTTCACTTTCACTTTTCACTTTCACGCATTGGAGAAGGAAATGGCAACCCACTCCAGTACTCTTGCCTGGAGAATCCCAGTGGCGGGGGAGCCTGGTGGGCTGCCGTCTGTGGGGTCGTACAGAGTCGGACACGAATGAAGCGACTTAGTAGTAGTAGTAGTAGTAGTAGTAGTTTGGTCATAACTTTCCTTCCAAGGAGTAAGCATCTTTTAATTTCATGGCTGCAATCACCATCTGCAGTGATTTGGAGCCCCACCTCCACCCCCACCCCCCAAAAAAAAGTCAGCCGCTATTTCCACTGTTTCCCCTTTTATTTGCCATGAAGTGATGGGACTGGATGCCATGATCTTGTTCTCTGAATGTTGAGCTTTAAGCCAACTTTTTTACTCTCCTCTTCCACCTATGTTTACCTAATTCTGACCTCATTGTGCTGTGCTTTGCTGTGTTTAGTGGCTCAGTCGCCTAATTTTTTGTGACACCATGGACTGTAGCCCACTGGTTTCCTCTGTCCATGGGGATTCTTCAGGCAAGATTACTGGAATGGGGTGCCACATCCTTCTCCAGGAACTCTTCCCAACCCAGGGATAGAACCCAGGTCTCCTGCATTGCAGGCAGACTCTTTACCAGCTGAGCTAACAGAGAAGTCCTTTGGCCTCATTGCAGAGACTAAATCTGTTTGAGAATATTAATAAATATATTTTATGATTTACTGCTGGAGAAATTGATGGAGAAGCAGTGGCAGACTTCAATTTTTTGAGCTCCAAAATCACTGCAGATGGTGACTGCAGCCATGAAATAAAAAGATGCTTACTCTTTGCAAGAAAAGTTATGACAAACCTAGACAGCATATTAAAAAGCAGAGACATTACTTTGTCAATAAAGATCCATCTAGTCAAGGCTATGGCTTTTCCAGTAGTCATGTATGGATATGAGAGTTGGACTATAAAGAAAGCTGAGCACAGAAGAATTGATGATTTTGAACTGTGGTGTTGGAGAAGACTCTTAAGAGTCCTTTGGACTTCAAGGAGATCCAACCAGTCCACCCTAAAGGATATCAGTCCTGAGCCTTCATTGGAAGGACTGATGCTGAAGCTGAAACTCCAATACTTTGGCCACCTCATGCAAAGAGCTGACTCATTGGAAAAGACCTTGATGCTGGGAAGATTGAAGAAAAGAGGAGAAGAGGACAACAGAGGATGAGGTGGTTGGATGGCGTCACTGACTCAATGGACATGAGTTTGGGTGAACTCCGGGAGTTGGTGATTTACAGGGAGGCCTGGCATGTTGCAGTCCATGGGTTGCAAAGAGTCAGACACAACTGAGTGATTGAACTGAACTGAACTGATGATTTATTGCAAGATTATGCTATGAAAAGCCATATATTTTTGGAAATTATTTTTTTTTAAAGTAACTCTGAGAAAACAGTTCTATGCATGGTCAGGAATGACCAAAATTAGATTGAATTTTAATGTTAAATGTGAAATGGTATAAAACTTGACTTTGTGTTTTTTTTTCCCTCTGTTAAAGGACAAAGTTTTCTTGAAATATTAATCTGTTTTTATAGTAAATGGTGTAGTTTCATTTCCATTTAATTAATGTCAATTTCTGCATTTGCCTTTGAAATCTTTTATTGTCACTTTGTTTAAGTAAATAGGTATTGTTTCACATGACATATGATCCTCCTTAGGTAAAAGTTTAAAACCTTTCCAAAACTTTGACAAAATTCCTCAAATAAAATTCTTAGTTATTTTGAGAAATAACTTCAGGATGATTCAGAAGGAGCCTGAATATCTCAAAGAGAGATATTATACTATTTGGGCATATTTGGTCTTTTAAATTACATGAGAAATACTGTGAAAAGAGTAATGACAAACCTTCTTAGTTTATACTGTATGGATAAATATTATTAATATAAATAGTCTAGATATTATATCAAGTTCTTAAAATTTGAAATAGTCTGGTATGTTGTCAGTTGTAATTCTAGTTATCTTAAAATTTTGCATGTCACAGAAATAACCAAATTTACTTGACAGTTGCATTGTCATCAGGTCTTTTCTCATGATTTTGTCTTTTGCATTTTTATATTACAGATACTGTCTTTTTATAAAAATGCCTGTAAATGACTTGCTTTTATGCTGCAAACCTAGATGCAGTAGCAAAAGGACTTCCATTTTGTATGTGTGATATTTCAGCAGTGGATCTCTTTTGTGAATCTACTAAAGGAATAATAATAATGCAGTGTTATTTAACTACTTATGTCCCACACTCACTTTAGTCTCTTCAAAACCCTCACCACACTCAGAACTATTCTGCAAGCTGGCTAAATTCTATGAATGTTGTTGCTTTCTGCACCTAACAGGACATTGATTCAATGTAATAAACTTAACCCTGCAACTTTGCTTCCAGTGACATAGGAAGCAAACAACCATGAATGCATTTTAACTAATTATCATCTTGTTCTCAGGAATGATTTACAAGAAGTTCTTGTTGATAATGCTTGATCTATTTTAATTTACAGATGGGTCCTACATGAGGGATGGGAACATTATCAAACTGGCTATGCAACAGTGCATACAGTGGACATTATTGAAATCTTTTATTTACCAGAAACTAAGTCTGCACAACAAGCCAAATTAATTGCCTCAACACAATCTTGTCAACTAGCAAAAGAGTAGGTAACATATCTCTTGAGTGGCACACAACTTTGAAATGCTGCAAAAACAGTGAAGATTTTAACCCAATGGAAAACAGATTGCAGAGTTGTTAATTGTTATACAACTGTCATAACAGTTAGCAATTATTGAAACACCAAGGCATTCCAAACCTGACACTATAAACACTGGAGGAAATCAGCTTGGTTATGTTGCAAAAAAAGCAGCTTTCAATTCTCCTCCTACCCAGCCTCAACAATGTCTAGTGTTCTCTATTAAACCTGCTGCTGCTGCTGAGTCACTTCAGTCGTGTCCGACTCTGTGCAACCCCATAGACAGCAGCCCACCAGGCTCCCCGTCCCTGGGATTCTCCAGGCAAGAACATTGGAGTGGGTTGCCATTTCCTTCTTCAGTGCATAAACGTGAAAAGTGAAAGTGAAGTCAATCAGTCGCTAGCCCAGGAAAATATTTACTTGTACATGCTCAAGAAATCACCACCAAAAAGAGAAAAAAATATGGTAATAAAAAGAGGAATTTTGACCTCACCATACAAATATGACTTAGAGCTGATTGAAAATGAAAAGTGCCTATATTGTCTTTTAGATCACAATCACCACTCCTCTAGCTCATTGGGAACCTGAGAAAGTGGCTTTAAGGGGGAAGCAATATTTTTGGAAATTTTCATCCATAATGATTAAAAAATAGATTACTTTATTATCAGGGTCTTATTTAAAAATTTAAAAATAAAGAAAAAAAGGTAACTAACTCCTTTTACAGCAAGCTTCCAGGAGATGAAACCCTTAAAGATCATGGACTGCAACCTAGAGACTTTGTTTACTGGCAAGGATATCTAGTAAAAGATACTTCACAGCAAAGATGGAAACAGTTACTTTAAATAATCCATATGCAGGCAAGCTGAAAGCTGTATATCCAAGGATTCATATCACTCATTTAAAAATGGCCCCTCCTTCTGATCTTTCATTATTAGTGTATAGAAATGTAAGATTTGTGTGCATTAATTTTAAAGCTTTAATAAATTCATTGATTAGTTCTAGTAGTTATCTGGTGGCATCGTTAGGATTTTTTATGTGTAGTTTCATGCCATCTGTGAACAGCAACAGTTTTTCTTCTTCTTTTCCAATTTGGATTCCTTTGATTTATTTTTCTTTTTAGATTGTCATGGCTAGTACTTCTAAAACTATTGAATAATAGTGGTTAGTGTAGACATCCTTGTTATTGTTCTTAGACACATTCAGGATCTTAGAATCTTTCAGTTTTTCATTCTTAGGATATTTCCATTGAGACTGATGTTTTCAGTGGGTTTATCATATATGTCCTTTACTATTTTGAGATAGGTTCCCTCAGTGCCCACTTTCTGGAGAGTTTCTATTATAAATGGGTTTAAATTTTGTCAAAAACTCTTTCTGCATCTATTGAGATGATCATATGATTTTTATCCTTTACTTTGTTAATGTGATATATCACATTCATTGCTTTGTATATATTGAAGAATCCTTGCACTCTTGAAATAAATCCCAGTTGATCATGGTGTATGACCATTTTTATGTTCTGTTGGATTCTGTTTGTTTTGTTGAGGATTTCTGCATTGCTATTCTTCAGTGATATTGGTCTGTAATTTTCTTTTTGTGTGTCTGATATCGTGGTTTTGATATAAAGGTGGTGGTGGCCTCACAGAATGAGCTTGAGAGTGTTCTTTCTTTTGAAATTTCTTGGAAGAGTTTGTGAAGGATGAGTGTTAGTTCTTCTCTAAATGCTTGATTGGATTCACACATGAAACCATTTGGTCCTGAACTTGTTTGCTGGAAGATTTTTAATTGCAGTTTCAATTTCATTACTTGTAACTGATCAGTTTACATTTTCTAATTATTCTTGGTTCAGTTATAGAAGGTTGTACCTTTCTAAGAATTTGCCCATTTCACCAGGTTGTCCACTGATTAGCATATAGTCACTTATAATAATCTTTTATGATCATTTGCATTTGCATTTTATCACATTGCATTTGCATATGTGGTGTCAGTTATAATCTTTCCTTTTTCAATGAAATGATATCATTTATCATTGCAGCAAAAATAATAAAAATAGTAATAAGCTTGGGAGAAGGCAATGGCACCCCATTCCAGTACTGTTGCCTGGAAAATCCCATAGATGAAGGAGCCTGGTAGGCTGCAGTCCATGGGATCGCTAAGAGTCAGACAAGACTGAGCGACTTCACTTTCACTTTCCACTTTCATGCATTGGAGAAGGAAATGGCAACCCACTCCAGTGTTCTTGCCTGGAGAATCCCATGGATGAGAAGCCTGCTAGGCTGCAGTCCATAGGGTCACACAGAGTTGGACACGACTGAAGTGACTTAGCAGCAGCAGCTGCAGCAGCAATAATAAGCTTACATAAGGAGATAAAAGACCCACTCCAGTATTCTTGCCTGAAGAATCCCAGGGACGGGGAAGCCTGGTGGTCTCTCTGGGGTCGCACAGAGTCGGACACGACTGAAGCGACTTAGCAGCAGCAGCAGCAAGGATATAAAAGAACCATACTCAGAAAGCTATAAGATACTGATGAAAGAAATTAAATATGATACAAATAGAGATATAAACCATGTACTTGTATTGAAAGATTACCCAAAGCAATCTACAGAGTCGGTCCGTTGAGCCTGACTCTTCCTGACCCCATGGACTGCAGCCTACCAGGCTCCTCCGTCCATGGGATTTTCCAGGCAAGAGTACTGGAGTGGGTTGCCATTGCCTTCTCTGAGAGTCAATGTAATCCCTATCAAATTGATTATGGCATTTTTCATAGAATTAGAACAAAAAATTTTACAATTTGTATGGAAACACAAAATACTCCGGATAACTAAAGCAATCATGAGAAAGAAGAATGGAGCTGGAGAAATCAAGGCTCCCTGATTTCAGATTATATTACAAACCTACAGATATCAAAGCAGTATGGTACTAGCACAAAAACAGAAATACAGGTCAATGGAACAAGATAGAAAGCCCAGAGATAAACCCACACACCTATGGTCCCCTAATACATGACAAAGGAGGAAAGAATGGAGAAAAGACGATCTTGTCAATAAGTGACGCTGAGAAAATTCAACAGCAGCATGTAAAAGAATGAAATTAGAAAATGCGTTAACACTATATACAAAAATGCTCAAAATGGATTTTACCTAAATGTAAAATCAGACACTATGAAACTCTTAGAGGAAAATATAGGAAGAATACACTTTGACACAAGTCACTGCAAGATCTTTTTTGACCTACCTCCTGGAAGTAATAAAAGCAAAAGCAAAAATAAGCAAATGGGATCTAATTAAACTCAATAACCTTTGCACAGCCAAAGAAACATAAATGAGAGTAGAAGACAACTTTCAGAATGGGAGAAAATATTTGCAAACAAAGCAGCTGACAAGGGATTAATCCTCAAAATATGCAAGCAGCTCATAGAGATTAATGTCAAAAAGACACACAACTCAATCAAAAAAATGGGTGGAAGACCTAGATAGACTTTTCTCCAAAGAAGATACAGATGGCAAAGAGACACATGAAAAGAAAAGTGCCAGTCAAAGATGCAATGAGGTATCACCTCACCCCACTCATAATGGCCATGATCAAAGCAGCTACCAAAAACAAATGCTGGAGAAGTTGTGGAGAAAAGGGAAAGTTTTTCACCACTGGTGGGAATGTAAATTGATACAGATACTATGGATAATAGTATGGAAGGTCCTTAATAAAACCAAAAATAGAACTACCATATGACGCAGCAGTCCCACTACTGGGCATATATCCTGAGAAAACTATAATTCAAAAAGATACATGCACCCAGTTGTCATTGCAGCCCTATTTACAATATCATCAAGGACATGGAAGCAACCTAAATGTCTGTTGACAGATGAATGGATAAAGATGGGGTACATATATACAGTGGGATGTTAGTCATAAAAAGTAATGAAATTGGGTTATTTGTAGTAATGTGAATGAACCTGGATTCTTTCATACTAGTAAAATAAATCAGAAAGAGGAAAACAAATATCATGTATTAATGAATACATGGGCTCCCTAGGTGGTGCTAGTGGTAAAGAATATGCATACCAATGCAGGAGATATAAGACACATGAGTTTGATCTCCAGGTCAGGAAGGCACCCTGGAGGAGGGCATGGCAACCCACTCCAGTATTCTTGCCTGGAGAATCCCATGGACAGAAGGGCCTGGTGGGCTACTGTTCATAGGGTCACACAGAGTCAGAAACAACTGAAGTGACTTAGCACACACACACACACAGTGTGTATATATGGAATCTAGAAAAATGGTACTGATGAGCCTATTTGAAGGACAGAAAGAGATGTAGATATAGAGAATAGATTTGTGCACATGGTGGAGGGGAAAAGAGTGGTGGGGTGAACTGAAGGAGTAGCTTTGACAAATACGTACTACTTTGTGAAAAACAGATAGCTAGTGGGAAGCTGTTGTATAGCACAGGGAGCTCAGCACAGTGCTCTGTAATAACCTAGAGGGGTGGCATGCAGGTGTGGGAGGGAGGCTCAAGATGGAGCCTCAAGGTGGAGGGGATGTATGTATACATATTGCTGATTCACTTTGTGGTACAGCAGAAACTAACACAACGTTGTAAAGCAATTATACTCTGAAAATAGATAAATAAATATTTTATTGTATATTACAAAAAAGTTAAAAGCTTTTTTTCATAGCAAAAGAGACAGACAACAAAATAAAAAAACAATCTATGAAACTGAAGAAATTATTTGAAAATCATAGATCTCAATAAGGAGCTGATATCCAAGATATCTGTTGGGGATTTAAAATCGTCTTTGTTATTTGAAAAAAAATCATATGGCATCTAATGGTCAGCCCATCTTCTGAGAAATTTTATACAGTAAGGAGAAGTAGGTCTATACAGAGTACATGCTTTTTTAAAGTTAGACAACATGCCAAAATCTACACCAGCCCAAGAATTTTGACCCTGGATGGGTTGATCAAATTGTATTGGGAAAGCGAAAGCACAAGCAGGCATCTCCCACGGAGGAGTGAAGCGGTTAGTACGAGCAAGGTTAACAATTGCAGTTACAGATGGAGCAGAAGGAGAAGCCTCAGATTTGGGCTGTCTGCTGAACGAAATGACTTCTGCCTTAGCGGTTTTGGTTTTGACACATCTTTAATAGACACATCTTTAAGTTGTTTTTCCAGGGTTTGTGTTTGATTGAGCATGACATTCTTGCATTTCAAAGCACCTTGTGTGTCTTGTTTATCAAGCTCGTATTCATGTAAAGACCGAACAGTCTCTACCTCCAAATCAACATTATGTCCTTCAATTTGTTTTATGACAGCCCATATGAGTGACCAGGTAACCCACCATTGAGGAGGAATGTGAATTCTTTGCTGATATGTTTGCAAAACATTATTTTTAACCCTTTTCCATACATCAAGATCAAGTGTCCCCTCCTCTGGGAACCATGGATTATGTTCCAATAGTATATGATAGCAGTCATTTAACTGATCTCTTGAAACATTAACACCATTTTATTTCAAAAAATGATGTATTATAGAAATGAAAGGAATTTTACTGTTATGTTGTCTCATCTTATTTACCTCTTTCTTCAGGGGCTCATCGCTTTGTTCAGCCTTCCTTTCAAGTCCCTGTTCGGGCGCCACCTGCTGGGGATTTTTCTCCCCGGGACTTGGAAGTGACGAACCTGAAAGAATGGTACTCGGACACTCTCTTGCAAGGACTGACAAGTTTATTTCTGCAGTCAAGCCTATTTATCAAAGCAGGAACAAGGCTTAGAGTATATGGACAGCAGAGTGCGTACGGGGTTAACACATAATCAGTAAAAATACTTTAAGGACAGCACGCTCTAAGTGACCCATGTGCTTATCCCATAACCCGGTTTTTTAAGCAACATCCTTAATATTTATTATGAAATCTTGGCGCCGAGCATAACCAAAGGCAGGAGATGTTTTTCAGCCCACAGCACACAAAGCCAGGGTACTTCTGGCCCTTTGCCATTTTCCCAAGGACTTTCTCCTTTACGGCTATTTTGTACTGCGCTTCCCAACAATATCATACATACAACAAAATAGATATCAAGATATCCAAGACATCATATCATACAACAAAATAGCAAAAAAATGCTAGTGGAACTGAATAGATATGTTTTCAAAGCAGACATACAAATATTCAACAGGTCAGTGTGTACAAGAAATGTGCTTGACATCAGTAAATATCAGGGAAATGCAAGTAACAATCATAAAGACATATTACCTCACACCTGTTAGAATGAATATCATCCAAGTGACAAGAGATAACAAGTGTAGGCAAGTATATGGAAGAAAGAGAACCCTCTGCCCTATTGGTGGTAATCTCAATTGGCACAACTACTTATGGAAAACAGTATGGAGGTTCTTCAAAAAATAAAAAAGAAACAGAACTACCACATGATTCACCAATACTATTTCTAGATATATAACCAAAACAAAGAAAACAAGCTCTCCAAGGGACATCTGCACCCTTTTGTTCACTGTAGCATTATTCACATACCCAAGATATGGAAACAACATAAGTGTGCATCATTTAATGAATGGAGGAAGAAGAGTTGAGATTTTACACACACATTTGCACACACATCCATCCCTTGGATCTTCAAGGGATTCATTCGATGATCCTTCATGGATGGATATCAAAATCTGGAGGCTCCCCTCCCTTATAGAATATGGTATAGTATTTGCATATAATCTATGCATATTCTCTTACATACACTTTAAATCATCTCTACTTAAAGCAATATACATTCTATGTAAATAGTTACCAATAAAGTAGAAAATTCAGGTTTTGTGTTTTGGAACTTTCTGGAATTTTTTTTCCTGGATATTTTTATCTGTAGTTAATTGGTTCCAAGGATATAGAACCCATGGCTATAGAAGGTTGACTGTGTATGATGGAATTGTATGCAACCATGAGAAGGAAAAAGTGTTGCCATTTCTGACAATATAGATGGACCTCATGGGCACTACGCTGTCTAATGAATCAGAGAGAGAAAAAATACTGTATGATATGGAACCTTAAAAATCTAGCCTCATAGAATGGTGAGTATTTGGACTGACAAGTGGACCAAATGTGGAGATATTGGTCAAAAGGTTGCAAACTTCCAATTATAAGAAGAATAAGTTCTGGGAATCTAAAGTACAGCATGGTGATTAAGTTAATAATACTGTATTACATATTTGAGCATTATTAAGAAAATAGATTTTAAATTTTCTCACGACAGTAAAGTACTGATAATTGTGTGACAAGATGGAGATATTGGCTAATGCTGTGAAGGCCATGATTTTGCAAAGTATAAGGATATCAAATCAACAGATTGTAAACCTTAAACTTGCACAATGTTACAGGTCAATTATATCTCAATAAAGCTGGAAAATGTCTTTTTTATTTCTCCTTCTATTCATTCCCTTCTCCAGAGGATCTTCCCAATCCAAGGACTGAACCCAGGTCTCCTGCATTGCAAGCTGATTCTTTACTGTCTGAGCCACGAGTGAAACACAAAAGTGAAAGTGAAAGTGAAAGTGAAAGTCCTGTCCGACTTCTTGCAACCCCATGGACTGTAGCCTGCCAGGCTCCCCTGTCCATGGAATTCTCCAGGGAAGAATACTGGAGTGGGTAGCTATTTCCGTCTTTAGGAGATCTTCCTGACCAGGCGTAGTACCCAGGTCTCACACACTGCAGGCGGTTTCTCTACCATCTGAACCACCAGGGAAGCCCTGACTATACTCTTTAGAAGGAAGTCACCATACACAGTTCAAAAAGAGTGTGGTGTTATACCCCATCTTTTTTAAAGATGAATTATCTCCATAAACTGTTTGGGGTTCTTATGCATGACAGATTTGTATATTCTTCCCATTTATTCAGACATTTATTTAAAGAGATAATGACATGACATTTATCTTTTATTTTTTTTTTTAATAATACTACTGATTTCTCTTTGTGTTCAAACTTTCTAACTTTAGCTATACAAAGCTTTCTGTTAATTTGCTTATCCCTTTGACAAATTCCAATCATAGTATGTTTGTGTGTATGTGTGCATGTGTGTGTGCATGACACTCTTACTTTCTGGCAATACAATATGATCCATGATCATATTACATATTCCCTGACCCATACTCAGTTCAGTTTAGTAGCACAGTAGTGTCAGACTCCTTGTGACCCCATGGACTGCAGCACACCAGGTTTCCCTGTCCATCACTAGCTCCCAGAGCTTGCTCAAACTCATGTCCACCAATTCGGTGATGCCATCCAACCATCTCATTCACTGTTGTCCCCTTCTCCTCCTGTCTTCAATCTTTCCCAGCATCAGGGTATTTTCCAATGAGCTGGTTCTTCCCATCAGGTGGTCAACGAATGGAAGCTTCAGCTTCATCACCAGTCCTTCCAATGAATATTCAGGACTGATTTCCTTTAGGATTGACTGGATCTCCTTGCAGTCCAAGGGACTCTCAAGAGTCTTCTCCAACACCACTGTTCAAAAGTATCAGTTCTTCAGCACTCAGCCTTCTTTACAGTCCAACTCTCACATCCATACATGGCTACTTTGTCGCCAAAGTAATGTGTCTGCTTTTTAATATGCTGTCTAGGTTGGTCATGGGAGAAGGCAATGACACTCCACTCCAGTACTCTTGCCTGGAAAATCCCATGGACAGAGAAGCCTGGTAGGCTGCAGTCCATGGGGTCGCGAAGAGTTGGACATGACTGAGTGACTTCACTTTTACTTTTCACTTTCATGCACTGGAGAAGGAAATGGCAACCCACTCCAATGTTCTTGCCTGGAGAATCCCAGGGACAGGGGAGCCTGCTGTGCTGCCGTCTATGGGGTCGCCCAGAGTCAGACATGACTGAAGTGACTTAGCAGCAGCAGCAGCAGGTTGGTCATACATAGCTTTTCTTCCAAGGAGTAAGCGTCTTTTAATTTCATGGCTGCAGTCACCATCTGCAGTGATTTTGGAGCCCAAGAAAATAAGTCTATCACTGTTTCCTTTGTTTCCCCATCTATTTGCCATGAAGTGATGGGACTGGATGCCATGATAATTGTTTTTTGAGTGTTGAGTTTTAAGCCAGCTTTTTCACTCTCCTTTCATTTTCATCAAGAGGCTCTTTCAGATCAGATCAGATCAGATCAGATCAGTCGCTCAGTCATGTCCGACTCTTTGTGACCCCATGAATCGCAGCACGCCAGGCTTCCCTGTCCATCACCAACTCCCGGAGTTCACTCAGACTCACGTCCATCGAGTCAGTGATGCCATCCAGCCATCTCATTTTCTGTCGTCCCCTTCTCCTCCTGCCCCCAATCCCTCCCAGCATCAGAGTCTTTTCCAATGAGTCAACTCTTTGCATGAGGTGGCCAAAGTACTGGAGTTTCAGCTTTAGCATAATTCCTTCCAAAGAAATCCCAGGGCTGATCTCCTTCAGAATGGACTGGTTGGATCTCCTTGCAGTCAAAGGGACTCTCAAGAGTCTTCTCCAACACCACAGTTCAAAAGCATCAATTCTTCTGCACTCAGCCTTCTTCACAGTCCAACTCTCACATCCATACATGACCACTGGAAAAACCGTAGCCTTGACTAGACGGACCTTTGTTGGCAAAGTAATGTCTCTGCTTTTGAATATGCTATCTAGCTTGGTCATAACTTTCCTTCCAAGGAGTAAGCGTCTTTTAATATCATGGCTGCAGTCACCATCTGTAGTGATTTTGGAGCCCAGAAAAATAAAGTCTGACACTGTTTCCGCATCTATTTCCCATGAAATGGTGGGACCGGATGCCATGATCTTCGTTTTCTGAATGTTGAGCTTTAAGTCAACTTTTTCACTCTCCACTTTCACTTTCATCAAGAGGCTTTTTAGTGCCTCTTCACTTTCTGCCATAAGGGTGGTGTCATCTGCATATCTGAGGTTATTGATATTTCTCCCAGCAATCTTGATTCCAGCTTGTGTTTCTTCCAGTCCAGCATTTCTCAGGATGTACTCTGCATATAAGTTAAATAAACAGGGTGACAATATACAGCCTTGATGAACTCCTTTTCCTATTTGGAACCAGTCTGTTGTTCCATGTCCATTTCTAACTGTTGCTTCCTGACCTGCATACAAGAGGCTCTTTAGTTCTTCATTTTTTTCCATAAGGGTGGTGTTATCTGCATATCTGAGGTTATTGATACTTCTTTCAGCAAACTTGATTCCAGCTTGTGCTTCATACAGCCCAGCGTTTCTCATGATGTACTCTGTATATAAGTTAAATAAGCAGAGTGACAACATATAGCCTTGACGTACTCCTTTCTCAACTTGGAACCAGTCCATTGTCCCATCTCCCATGTTTTAAGTGTTGCTTCTTGATCTTCATATAGATTTCTCAGACCCATACTAGAATAAGCCATTTATCTGAGGACCACTGGTTTCTTTTATTGAAAATACTATTAGAATCATCAGTTAGGATGTTAGCTGTAATCAGTGCTGCCAAGGTGTTACATCTAGTCCTCTCAGCAAATACAACAAAGAGATATATGTTTTTATAATAGCTAATGTATGTACACATATCTACTAGTCATCTTTCTATGTACTCATCTGTACTATATAGTAGTCCCCCTTATCAGTGGAGAATATAAGACCCCCAGTGGATGCCTGAAACCATGAATTACACCAAACCCTGTACACAGATCATGCTTTTGCATATGCGTCCAAAACTATGATAGTTTAATTTATAAATTAATCACAGTGAGAGATTAATAACAACAATAATAAAATAGAGCAATTATTACACATACTGTAATAAAAATTATGCAAATATGGTTTCTCTGTCTCTCAAAGTATCTTATTCTACAAATTTTAGGTAGTTTCTGTCTTTGCCAAGTACTCCCCAATGCCCTGTGGCTATAACTTTTGCAGTTTGAGAAGTGGCAGCATTTCTAGCAGCAATTTCTTTTGCCTCCTTTGCAATTTCAAAGACAAAAAATTATTATTACCATATATCTTAGCAACGTCAGCAAATGATTTTTTCTTTCCTGATAAAGTTGAGAACTTTCACCTTTTCACTTCCAGTCAGCACTTCAGAGCTTCTCTTTGGAATATTAGAACTCCCAGCATTACTACTCTTGCACTTTGGGGCCATTATTAAGTAAAATAAGAGTTACTTGAACACAAGCACGGTGATGCTGCAACAGTTGAACAGACAAGTGAGTGACTAGTGGACAGGACAAGCTGGACCAGGGGATAACTCATATCCTGGGTGGGACAGGGCAGGACAAGGAAATGGTTCAATCATGCTGCTAAGAACTGTGCACAATTTAAACTATTAAGTTATTTCTGGAACATCCCATTTAATATTTTCAGACTCTGGATGACACCAGTTAACTGAATCCACAGAAAGCACTGGTAAAAAGGGGACTCACCACATGAAGTTAAACATGAGTCCACTCTGGTGTTTCCAGCTTTAAGCTGTTATCACATGAATCATTTTAGCTTTTTCCATATGCTTATCTGTAAATTCCTACTCCAACAGTGAGGTTTCTGGATCGCAGCATCCACCATCCATTTACCTCATAGTTCCATTCCCACATATATGTATAGCAGTAACAGATTTGTTCATTATCTCTGTGAAAAGAAACTCTACGAACTAAGTACATGCTTATGTACATTTTCTTTTTAGCTTACTTCTATAGACTCAATTCATTTCCAGAGTTATTTAGGTAAGAAGCTTATTCTCTGACCCCATTCTGTGAGGTTTTTCATACATTTGTAATACATTTAAATTACTTTGTAACCTACAGCATGCTATTCTGGGATTCTCCAACCTCCTAAATAAGATTTTCAAATTTTTCAAACATTGAGGTTTACCTTTAGTGCTCTAAAGTTCTATGAATTGGGTTTGTTCATTCTACCTTATATTCATTATTACAATATTATACATTTAGCTTCACTAATGTAAAAATTCTATATTTCTTACCAATTCAACCACACCCCCCCAACCACTGGCAACTACTGGTCTTTTTATTGTTTCTATAGTTTTATCTTTTTCAGAATGTTATTTAAGTGATATCGTATTAATATTTAGCTTTTTCAGACTGGCTCTTTTTGGCTCAGTAAAAATTAAGGCTTAATAAAATTTAATATTTATCCACATCTTCTCATGACTTGATAAGTCAGTTTAATTACTGTCATACTATTTCTAAGTGTGTGAGTCTGTGCTAAGTCACTTCAATGTATCTGACTCTGTGTGATCCTATGAACTATAGCCTGCCAGGCTCCTCTGTCTATGGCATTTTCTAGGCAAGAATACTGGAGAATACTTGGTTGCCATGCCCTTCTCCAAAGGATCTTCCCAGCCCAGGGACTGAATGTGGGTATCCTGCATTGCAAGCAGATTCTTTACCATTTGAGCCACTAGGGAAGCTCTTGCAAGTGTGTGTGTGTCCCTAAATTAATATGTTGAAATCTTAACCTCTAAGATGATTGCATAAAGCAGTGGGGCTTTTGGGAGATCATTAGTGTTGCGGTCCTTTAATGGACCGGAACCTGGTGGTCCGGAGTTGACGATAAGAAAGTGAAAGAAGAAAAGAGACTAATATCCCCTTGGTTATGCAGAAAACCAAAAAAGCCCTAGAACAGGGCTTGTACCACTTATGCAGGCACAGGGCGTCCTCTCAAGGAGGTCTTGAAAGCCCAGGCAGGAAAGTGAGCTCGGCAGGTTTCCATGCTCCAGAGAACTTAGTCAGAAAGAGAGAGAGAGAAAAAGAGAGAGAGAGAGAGAGAGAGAGAGAGAAGGACACGGGGACCCAAGTGCAACAAGAGTGCTTTATTGAACTCTGTGTAAGTATATATACTGTTTTACAAGGTAGCTTCTTCAGCAAAGATAAAGATCAAAAGGCCAGACTTACAAGTTACCAAGGAAACAAGGAGTAATAGAGGTCATCAAGCAAGAAGACAATCCATATCGAAAGAAAGAGGGTCGTAAGTAATCATTTTCACCATATGGAAAAGCTAATGAAGAAAATCCATGCATGCATTCCGTCTCATGACCTGTTCTAGGAGCAGCATGCTGCTCCACTTATTCCTGTTACCAGGAACTGATAAGGAACAGAGGGCTCATGAGAGACAGAAAACAACACACAGGAATCCTACTGTTAAACATTCCCTGACACATTAGGTCATGAGAGTGGAAGACTCTCGATGGTACTGGAGTCCTTACAATAAAAGCCCATGAAAGTTCCTTTCTCCTTCTACTATATGAGGTGGCGGTGAGAATGACCTTAAGTAAGGAAGAAGGTTCCCACTAGACACTGAATCTACTGAACTCTCAGCTTACAGAACTGAGAAATAAATTTCTGTTGTTCATAAGCTCTCCAGTCTGAGGTAATTTGTATAGCAACCTGAACATATTAAGAAAATTGGTACCAGAAGTGGGAATGCTGCTAAAACAAATATCTAAAGATATTGAAGAAGCTTTGGACATGGGTAATAGGTAGAGACTGGGAAAGTTTTGAGATTCATCTCATCCTCTACTGATCCCTTCAGCTTTTTGTCTTCAATCTTTCCCAGCATCAGGGTCTTTTCCAATGAGTCAGCTCTTCACATCATGTGGCCAAAGTACTGGAGCTTCAGTTTCATCATCACTCCTTCCAATGAATTCAGGGTTGATTTCCTTTAAGATATGTGTGTGTATATATATATATACACACATCCTATATATGTATATATATATATAATTTTTTTTCTTGTTTCACTAGTTAGGACTTCCAACACAAAGCTGGGATTTGGACATCCTTGTCTTGTTAGGGGGAAAGCATTCAGTCTTTCACCATTAAATATAATGCCAAGTGAAAACATTTTGCTGACTGTTGGAACCAGCCCCCAAACAAACCAACCTGAGGGAGTGGTGCCACAGAAGCATAAGAAAAAACAAGACTCAAAAATAAGGTGGGGATCAGGGAGCTGATGCCATTTGCAGGCAAAAGCCCGGATACTAATCCTTGCCTGCCTTTTATTGTTGACTTCTAGTTCCTTATTTGTGCTTTAGAGATATCTTTTTTACAATCTCAGATCAGGGATAAAGATATACAAAGCACAGTCCTCAATGTCAAACCTTCAGGCCTTTCATGACTCTGTTTAGCCCTTCAGCAAGTGATGCCCTTTCTCAACAACTCCCTCAAGGCTCTGGTCATGAGAACAGGCACTAATGGTCTTCCATCAGTCACATCAGTACTTCAGCATCTTGTTTTCAAGATGACTTTCCAAGATGTACTTTTTACTGCTCCCAGCCCTTCGCCTGGGGGTAATGAGAAAGTCATTCTTATTTTTCAAAGAAGCCCTGTTAATTACCGTACAGCCCTGTGCATAGCATATTCCCGACAAGTGACATTCTTTATCAAAATGAGAAAATTATGCTCAATTCTTACTATACTGAGAGCTTTTGCAAGAAAATTAGTACAAGACTACTTAGTTTTAGTGTGCTTCACTTTATTTCTCTTCCCAAGTATATATATATTTTTAACACATTGAAGATTTCCTGCAATCCTTCATTGAACAAGTTTATAGGCACCATTTCTCCAACAGCATTTGCTCACTTTATGTCTCTGTATCACATTTTGTTCATTCTCATATTTTAAACTTGTTTACTATTGTAATGTTTGTTTTGATGATCTACGATCAGTGATCTTTGAAGTAACTATTACGATTCACTCAAGGATAATGGTTAACATCTTTTAGCAATAAGATTTTTTAAATTAAAGTATGTACATTGTTCTTTTGTTTTTAGATTAAAAACCCTGTTCTACACTTAATAGACTATTCAGTTCAGTCACTCAGTTGTGTCTGACTCTTTGCGACCCCATGAATCGCAGCACACC
The DNA here is from genome assembly GCF_003369695.1 of Bos indicus x Bos taurus. Classification (NCBI taxonomy): domain Eukaryota; kingdom Metazoa; phylum Chordata; class Mammalia; order Artiodactyla; family Bovidae; genus Bos; species Bos indicus x Bos taurus. The sequence continues at coordinate 3,276,529 of NC_040081.1, read as the reverse complement.
AGGCCTCACGGTCCATCACCAACTCCTGGAATTTACTCAAACTCATGTCCATCGAGTTGGTGATGCCATCCAGCCATCTCATCTTCTTTTTTCCCCTTCTCTTCCTCACCCCATCCCTCCCAGCATCAGGGTCTTTTCCAACGAGTCAACTCTTCGCATGAGGTGGCCAAAGTATTGGAGTTTCAGCTTCAGCATCTGGTGTAAATGCAATTTTTATGCACTGGAAATGTGACTCGTAGGGCTTCCCTGGTGTCTTGGGTGGTAAAGGATCTGCCTGCAACATGAGAGACCCGGGTTAGATCCCTGGGTAGCGAAGATCCCTTGGAGAAGGAAATGGCAACCCACTTCAGTATTCTTGTCTGGAGAATTTCATGGACAGAGAAGCTTGGCAGGCTACAGTCCATGGAGTTGCAGAGTCAGACAAGACAGCTACTAACGATGTAGTACATTATTGTGGAATCTGATTTATTGTGATGTCTGGGACCGAACCCTGCAATATCTCCAAGGTATGCCTATATTCAGTTATGTCAAATGATTTGTCTGTTTCAATTGATATGCTCAAATGTTTTCTCTTCATTAGACTTTTGTATGTTTGGTTAGATTGAATGCTAAACCCTCCTTGAATAACTTTCCTAAATCCTACTTCAGCTCAGTTCAGTTCAGTTCAATTGCTCAGTTGTGTCCCACTCTTTGCGACCCCATGCCTTCAGGCTTTGCTGTCCATCACCACTTCCTGGAGCTTGTTCAAAATCATGTCCATTGAGCCTGTGATGCCATCCAATCATCTCATCCACTGCCGTCCCCTTCTTCTCCGGCCTTCAAATTTTCCCAGCATCAGGGTCTTCTCTAATGTGTCAACTATTTGCATCAGTGGCCAAAGTATTGGAGCTTCAGCTTCATCACCAGTCCTTTCAATGAATAGTCCAGGTAGATTTCCTTTAGGATTGACTGGGTTGATCTCCTTGCAGTCCAAGGGACTCTCAAGAGTCTTCTCCATCATCACAGTTCAAAAGTATCAATTCTTCAGCACTCAGCCTTCTTTATGGTCCAATTCTCACATCCATACACGACTGTTGGGAAAACCATAGCTTTGACTAGATGAACCTTTGTCAGTAAAGTAATGTTTCTTATTTTTAATATGCTGTCTAGGTTTGTCATAGCTTTTCTTCCTAGGAGCAAGCAAATTTTAATTTCATGGCTGCGGTCACCATTTGCAGTGATTTTGGAGTCGAACAAAATAAAATCTGTCACTATTTCCCCATCTATTTGCCGTCAAGTGATGGGACCAGATGCCATGATCTTAGTTTTCTGAATGTTGAGCTTTAAGCCAACTTTTTCACTCTCCTCTGTCATCAAGAGACTCTTCAGTTCCTCTTCACTTTTTGCCATAAGGGTGGTGTCATCTGCATATCTGAGGTTATTGATATTTCTCCTGGCAATCTTGATTCCAGCTTGTGCTTCATCCAGCCTAGCATTTCTCATGATGTGTTCTGCATATAAGTTAAATAAGCAGGATGACAATATACAGCCTTGATGTACTCCTTTTCTGATTTTGAACCAGTCCATTGTTCCATATTCGATTCTAGCTGTTGCTTCTTGACCCGCATACAGATTTCTCAGGTGGCAGTCTGGTATTCCCATCTCTTTAAGAATATTCTACAGTTTGTTGTGATCCATACAGCCAAAGGCTTTAGCAAAGTCATGAAGCAGAAGTGTATGATTTTCTGGAATTCTCTTTGTTTTTGTACAGTCCAAAGGATGTTGGCAATTTGATCTCTGGTTCCTCTGCTTTTTCTTAATCCTACTTAGTGAAGGTATATTATAGTTTTTACAAGTTTTGGCATATCAAATTTTAAAGGATGCTTGTTCAAGATATTTACAGATATATTCATGTTTATCATTACCCCTTCTTTATTGTAATGTATTTTTCTGATGTGTGTATCATGATTATCATGGTCTCATGGAATGAGTTAAGATATGTTTCCTGTTTCTACTTTCTGAAGGAGATTTTGGAGAATTGGTATAATTTGTTTTTTTAAATGTTTAATAGAATTTACCATTAAAACCATCTAGCTTTTAGGATTTTTTTGGAAGGATGTTAATTATTGATTCAATTTTCTTAATTAATATTGGGCTCTTCAGGTTTTCTATTTCTCTTTGTGATGTCTCATAGCTTGTGCCTTCGAAACAATTGTTCCATTTCATTTAAGTTATGAATTTTGTGATCATATTATTATAATGCTTTATTATTCATTTAATGTACTTTAACACAATAATGATTCCATTTATACTTATATTAGTAATTCATGTCTTTTCTATTTTTTCTTTATTAGTTTGGCTTGGGTCTTATCAATTTTATTAATATTTATGAAGAACCAATTTCTCATTTTATTGATTTTCTCTGCCATTTCCTGTTTCATTTATAAATTTCTACTCAAAAATTTTTTTTTGTGTGTGTGCTTGCTTTCTTTTGTGCTTGCTTTAATTTGATCTTCTTTCTCTAATTTTCTAAGGTGGAATTTTGTTATTGATTTGGCATTTTTGTATTGTATTAATTTAATGCTTAATTTTTTTTCCCAAAGGACAAGTTTCACTGCATTCCACAGATTTTGATAAGTTGTATTTTTTTTTCCCTTCAAAACATTTTCTAAAAATATTTGATACTTCTTATTGGTCTGAGGTTTTTAGAAGTCTGTTTTTAAATATCCAATTATCTGAGAGACTTTCCATTTGTATTTATGTTATTCAGCTCTAATTTTATCCCATTGTGGTAAAGAATATACTTGAACAATTTATATAGTCTTAAAGTTGTTAGTATGCATTTTGTAGTTCAAAACATGGTCTATCTTTGTGAACACCCCATATATCCTTGAGGAAAGTGTTTTTTTTTTTTTCTGATATTGTTGTATGGAGAATCCATAAACTTCATTTAGTTCAAGTTGATTAATAGTGCAAGTCAAATCAGCTGTATCCTGATTGATTTTCTGTCTTGTGATCAATCAGTTACTGACAGATTGAGTACTGAAATGGGTCTACTTATTTCTTTTTTTAGTTCTATCAGGTTTTACCCTATGTATTTGATACTCTCTTGTTAGATGCATATACCTTTCAGTTTGTTACATCTTTTGGAGTATTATCCTCTTTATAAATATGCAGCTTCTCTTTTTATCTCTGATAATTTTCCTTCTTCTGAAGTCTGGTTTTTCTGATACTCTACCTTTCTTTTGATGGTGTTTCTGTATCTTTCTCTATCTCTTTACTTTTAATATACACGTTTCTTCATATTCAAAGTAGAATTCTCATAGACAACATATAACTGAATTCAATTTGTTTATCTACTCTCAGAATCTCTTTCTTTTTATTGCTATATTTAGACAAGTCATATAAAAAGTCATTTTTGAGGTATTTAGATTAATATCAATCATATTTACAATTGTTTTCTGTTTTTATTTCCAGAGGCTTCTTTTCTTTAGCCATCTTTGGTTTAATTGAGCATTGCATATGATCATTTTATCTCTTAGCATATAAATTATACATCTTTTAAATTAAGGTTTTTCCATAGTTTGAGGTAAACATGTTTAACTAATGTAAATCTACCTTCAAATAATACTATTTCACTTGATAGGTAGTGCTGGTGTATTATAATAAAATATTCCCAATTCTTTCCTACCTTGAAGCATTGTGGTCATTTTTACATATCCACATAATATAATCACACAACCATTATTAGTATTATTATTTTGTTACTTCCATTATTAGTATTATTATTTTGTTACTTCTAGATCAATTTTTAAAAATTAGCTATTTATACCTTCTCTGATTTTATTCCTTGTTTTGAAGCAAGTATCTGGTTTTCCAGACAGAATGGGCATGATGACTTTCAAGCTTTTTACATGTCAGAGTTGAAGGGGAATGCTAATTCAAGTCAATGCTTCTATTGATTTGATATTTGAAATTAGAATGCCTGAATTCAAATGCAGGGTCCTATGAGAAGACCGTTGAGAAACCCTTGGACTGCAAGGAGATCAAACCAATTAATCCTAGAGGAAATCAGTCCTGAATATTTATTGGCAGGACTGATGCTGGGGCTGAAGTTCCAGTACTTTGGCCACCTGATGCAAAGAGCTGACTCATTGGAAAATACCCTGATGCTGGAAAAAATAGAAGGCAGGAGGAAAAGGGGATGAGTGAGGATGAGATGGCTGGATGATGTCACTAACTCAATGGACATGAGTTTGAACAAGCTCCAGGAGATGGTGAAGGATAGGGAAGCCTGGTGTGCTGCAGTCCATGGGGTCACAAACAGTTGGACACAATTAAGTGACCGAACAACAACAATGCCAGAATTACTGCTTTTTTAAAAAATCACTAATTCTGTGTATGCAGCCATTGCATCTTCTCTTTTATCCAATCAAAATACTTGATAATTCATCTCTTCACAAAATCTAAGCTATTTGCCAAACATTCTATTAATAAGTGGATGATCTAATTTTCCCTAATTTTCATTGCAATGCCAGATGATAGAATGTAATGTTGGCATACATATAAGCAGCCAACTTTTCAGTCTCATGTTGAATCATGGATCAAAGATCTAATGACCTGTGACTGAGAGGTGAGTATCACATGGTATGACTTTGGTCAAACATTGATTGCAAATACATAGTCAATTTTAAAATGATGTATTTATATTAATCAGGATTCTTCAGAGAAATAGAACTGATAGGATGTGTGTGTGTTTATGTGTAGAAATGAGTTGGTTCATGTAATTATGCAACTTAGGCAGTCCAAACTCTGGCAGGAAAACGAGACCCAGAATAGCCAAAGTTCTGGTCTGAGTTTAAAGGTTTTCTTATTTAGAACGAGGAGCAACTGTTGTTGCAAATCAAGTCTAAAGGTAGTCTTCTGAAGAATGCTCTCTTGTTTTATTCAGGTTATATACTGATTGAACGAGACCTACTCACAATGAAGAGGGAAATCAATTTTACTCAAAGTTCATCAGTTTCACTGTTAACTTCATCCAAAATTACCTCACATAATATTCTGAAAAAGATAAAAACATCCCAATATCAGGGCACTCCATCACCCAGTCAAGTTAAAACATAAAATTAATCATCAATGAATGTAAATAGGTATCTTGGTAGATTTATAGTATATTTTCTAGAATAGCTTTTTAAAATTAATGACAAAACTAAGGATCATACAGAATAAGTGACAATTTCAAAACCACACAGTAAATATTAGGACAAGAATTAAAATTCATTTCTGATTTGGGAATCTATACATATCCCATTATGTCCTACATTTAGCTGAATGCCATTTGCTTTTTAGTTTGGTATTTCTCATACTGTTTTCAACTCAGATTTTATTATCCATGGCTAAATCATGTTAAAACTAAGTGGTAGTATTGTACAATAAAGGATTTGACTGGTCTTTGTCCCAGGTTTCTTAGACAAAGCATTTAAACCATTGGAATTATGCTAGTAATAGAAGTATATTTATTATAGTGGGTCCCTTCTGAGTCTAAGCTAAAGAGGTGACTCATAATAGGGCTTTAGATAGCTTTAGGCTGTGTGTTGGCCATGCCAGAAAGACCAACCATGACATTAGAAGCATAGTATTTTGAGCTAAGTGACATCAACCCAACCTCCATGGAGTGCAAGGGAGATGAAGATTGAATTTGGTTACATAATCATTGATTCTATCAATCATGCCTACGTAATGAAATTCCGATAAAAACTTTGGATACCAAGGTTCTGGTGAGCTTCCTGATTGGTGAGCACATGAACACGCCAGGAGGATGACATGTACTGATTCTACAGGTAGAGAACACAAACTCTACATTCAATTTCTTTGACATTGTCTTATAAGTTTCATCTTTTGTCTGATTCAAGTCTTTTTATAATAAAACCATAATAATAATTAAAATGATTTCTTTAGTTCTGTGAAATATTCTAGCAAATTATCAAATCTGACAGGGTAGTGGAAACACAAAATTTATCCAGTTAGTTCGAAGTGTGTTGGTGGCCTTTAATTTGCAGCCGATGTCTGGGATGAAGGCAGTCTTGTTTAGTACTGTGCCCTTAACTTGTGGTGGTGGTGGTGGTGGTTTAGTCACTAAGTCGTGTCTGACTCTTGCGACCCCATGGACTGTAGCCCACCAGGCTCCTCTGTCCTTGGGATTCTCCAGGCAAGAATCTGGAGTGGGTTGCCATTTCCTTCTCCATGGGATCTTCCTGACCCAGGGATTGAACCCAGGTCTCCTGCATTGCAGGCAGATGATTTACCAACTGAGCTATGAGGGAAGCCCCCTTAACTTGTGGAGCATATAGCAACTCTGGGTAGTTAATGTCAGACTTGCATTGCAATATTGCAACTAGTCTATATGACTAACTTGCTGTGTCTGGAGAAAAAGCAGAAAATATGGAGTAAATTCTTCCTTTTCCATCTATAATGGCCATTATTTTTCTCAAGAATGTCACACTCACTGAGCCTAGATAAAAATCTCAAAAATGTCTTAAAATCTTCCTCCAAGCATAAACGAACTGATTCCTTTGCTCACACTAGAGGTTCTTTGTACAAATTAATTTGACTGGATCTCCTATACCAGTCATAAAATATGTCACCTTAAGAATGAGCCACACTAGATCATGTACTCACACTTCTCTCAAGCAATGTATAACAAAGCCTAAGACAAGAGTCATTCTTATGCTTCTCAACATATTGAAAATTATTGATCAACTATACTGTTTCTCAAACTAATTTCCCTAGTAGCAGATCTAGGGTTTAAAGATCTATGGATTAGGGAGAAAAATGGGACAAGATTAGGGTTTCAATTTTATCTTGTGTTAAAATTATCAAGGATAATAAAACTATTTTATCAATTGCAAAACTTGGGTTTCTATAAAGTTGGCTGGACACCAGATAATTGATCTGACACATACAGGTATAATGTGAGTAAATAATAGTTTTCTTACTCCTAAGGATCAAGAGATTTATCAAAAGGAGATGAAGATAATGTCAATAATATCAATGAAGATAATATCAATCAGGCTGAAGAACTATAAACTATAAAAATAGTACTGGGGAGGAGACACAACAGTCCTCCTCATACTACAAAGTGTATTATAGTTCTGGATGCTCACATATGAAATGCTCATAGTTCTGAAAGTGGGGGAGCATACTGATGGCATTTAAGATGACATATAATTCAGCTCATTAGAGCTAGGAATGACTACAGACTTCTGTAGATGAATATATCCTGTTGCTTAGCCATAAATCATATAAATACATCTTTCCTTTGGGCTAATAACCCACCATTAAAGTCATTTTTTTCATTGAGAAAGTCTTTATTTCTTAAGTTTGTGTGGTTCAAACTCCTCCCTGTTTTAAAAAAGGTATTTTTTGTTATTCAATTCTAGAATACTCTCTACAGGCTTAAGAAAAATGAAAAATCAAAAGCCACATAAGTGAAGTGAAAGGGGAAGCTATGTTCTTTGTGAACACATTGTACTCCATTTATTTTGCTGAGCACTTTCCCCTGTGCTATCACCTTTAACCATCAAAACAACTTTGAAATAAGGATAAATAATCTTCTGAAATATGCAGAACTAACTCACAATGTCAATGATAGGTAATTTGGAAAATGTTACAAAGCTAGAAAGAAATAAAGTAGGATTTAAATTTAACTTTTTATCCAAACCTGGACTTCTATTTAGGATATATTTATATAAAACCATATATTCATATATTCCTTGGTGGCTCAGCTGGTAAAGAATCTGCCTGCAATCCAGGAGACACAGGTTCAATCCCAGCGTTGGGAAGATACCCTAGAGGAGGGCATGACAACCCACTCCAGCATTCTTGCCTGGAGAATTCCATGGACAGAGGAACCTGGCGGGCTGCAGTCCATGGGGTCACAAAGAGTCTGACACAACTGAGCATAGACACATACATATAAAACCATATACAGTAGCATTTTTTCAAGTTATCTGAAGCAGTATAACTTTATTTTTTTATTTCATTTATAAAGAAGAAATCAAAAGAAAATAAGGTTTCAATTTTATTGTGTTAAAATTATTAATTATAAAAAAATTGCTTATTGTTGATCCTGCTCATTATGCCAATTGCCTTGCTGTTCATACTGTTTGTTGAACCCAGGGTAGGTAAGGCTAGAGCTAGGAGGCTGGAAGAAGATGGGAGGAGCTGTAGGAACTGAAGACATACTTATTCTTTCCTGGCTGGCATGGGGGACATAACACAGCCTCTCTCCTTGCTGATGCAGCAGCTATAGCAGCAGCCATAACTTAACCATAATGTAGCCATAACTTAACCTCACATAACATAACCATGATGTGGCCCCAGTGTATCCTTGGGGCAGCAGCAGCCAGGGCTTTTTAGGTGAAGCTTATACATTCTTACAGAACAAGAGTAGCCATGGCTAAGCGAGTACCTCTTGCTGCACGTGTGAAGCACTATAAGTGATCTCAGCTGTGATATAACTGTGCAAAGTCATTGTTTACAGAACACGTGCTGAGAGGGCATGAGAGCGTGAGTTGAGAGAGCCTGACTGGCGCCATCTTGTTAATTTACCCACAATCCTTATGCAATTTTTAGCACCTGCATGAAATATATTCATAAATAAACCTTAAGCAAGGCACATTATTGTGAAATGTCACAACACCAAAAGAAAAAAGGCTTGACATGGGATGTCTCAAAGACTAACCTGAAGAAAAGAAAATAGAATATTTAATCCCATATTAAGATAGTCCTCAAAATAACAGAATCCCCCAAACTTCATTTGTTTCTGTATCAACCACTTTCTTTTGTTTGTTTTTTAACACCTAAATTTAATTTAAAAATTGTATACAAGTTTTAAAGGTAATTTTCCATTTGCAGTTATTGCAAAATATTGGTTATATTCCCCACATTGTATAATATATCCTTGAGCCTATCTTACAACCAATAGTTTGAACTTTCTACTCCCTCACCCTTACATTGTCTCTGTATCACATTCTCCACTGGTAAGGACTGATTTGTTTTCTATATTTGTGACTCTGCTTTTTTTTTTTTTTTTTTGCTATATTCACTACATTACTATAGTTTTCAGACTCCACATATCATTTATATCATACAGCATTTGTCTTTCTTTGTCTGAAATTGCACTAAACTTAATACTCTCTGAGTCAATTGCAAATGACAAGATTTCTTTTTTATGGCTGAGAATATTCCATTATATATATTGCTTCTTCTTCATCCATTCATCTATTGATAGACACTTAAGTGTCTTACAAGTCTTATCTGTTATAAATAGTGCTACTACATTAACTTCTTTATTAAATTATTTTTAATTGGAGGACAATTGCTTTACAAAGTTGTGTTAATTTCTTCCATACATCAACATGAATCAGCCATAGATATATGTATATCCCTTCCCTCTTAAATCTCCCTCCAACCTCCCACCCAATCCGGCCTCTCTAGGTTCTCACAGAGAACCAGGTACAGCTCCTTGTGTTATATAGAAACTAAAAATAAGCTGTTTACTTTACATATGGTAATGTATATACTCTCTCAATTCATCTCACCCTCTCCTGCCACCTCTGTGTGCATAAGTCTGTTCTCTATGTCTGAGTCTCTATCCCTGCATTGAAAATAGGTTCATCATACCATTTTTCTATATTCCATATATGTGTATATATGTGTGTGTGTGTTAATATACAATATTTGTCTTTCTTTTTCTGACTTACTTTACTCTGTTAACAGGCTCTAGGTTCATCCAGCTTACTAGAACTAGATCAAATGTTTTCCTTTATATGACTGAGAAATATTCCACTGTATATGTGTATCACAACTTCTTTATCCATTTATCTTTTGACTGACATCTAGGTTGCTTTCATGTCCTGGCTATTGTAAATAGTGCTGCAGTGAATATTGAGATACATGTGTCTTTTTCAATTCTGTGTTCCTCAGGGTATATGCTCAGTAGTTGAGATTGCTGGGTCATATTGTAGTTTTATTCCAAGTTTTCTTTTCTTCTTTCTGTTTTTTTAAATAAATCTCCATACTGTTCTCCATAGTGGCTGTATGAATTTACATTCTCACCAACAGAGCAAGAGGGTTTCCTTTTCTCCACATCCTCTCCAGCATTTATTGTTTGTAGATTTTTTGATGATGGCCATTCTGACCACTGTGAGATGACACCTCATTGCAGTTTTGATTTGCATTTCTCTAATAACAAGTGATATTTAGTATTTTTTAAATGTGTATCCATCTGTATTCCAGAGAAACATCTACTTCTGCTTCACTGACTATGCTAAAGCCTTTGACTGTATTCAGTTCAGTTTGGTTCAGGCACTCAGTTGTGTCTGACTCTGTGTGACCCCATGGACTGCAGCACGCCAGGTGTCCCTGTTCATCACCAACTCTCGGAGCATACTCAAACTCATGTCCATCGAGTCAGTGATGCCATCCAACCATCTCATCCTCTGTCATCCCTTTATCCTCCCACCTTCAATCTTTCCCAGCATCAGGATCTTTTCCAATGAGTCAGTTCTTCACATCAGGTGACCAAAGTATTGGAGTTTCAGATTCAACATCAGTCCTTCCAGTGAATATTCAGGACTGATTTCCTTTAGGATGGACTCTGTAGATCACAACAAACCATGGAAAATTCCTAAAGAGATGGGAATACCAAATCACCTTACTTGCCTTCTGAGAAACAGGTACTCAGGTCAAGAAGAAACAGAACAGGAAATGGGACAACAGATTGGTTCAAAATTGGGAAAGGAGTACATCAAGGCTGTTTATTGTCACCCTGCTTATTTAACTTGTATGCAGAGTACATCATGTGAGATGTCAGGCTGGATGAAGCACAAACTGGAATCAAGATAGGCAGATGACACCAACCTTATAGCAGAAAGCAAAGAGGAACTAAAGACGGTCTTTGATGAAAGTGAAGAGGAGACTTAAAAAGCTGTCTTAAAACACAACATTCTAAAAATCTAAGATCATGGCATTCAGTCCCATCACTTAATGGCAAATAGATGGGGAAACAATGGAAACAGTGACAGATTTCATTTTCTTGGGCTCCAAAATCACTGCAGATATTGACTACAGCCATGAAATTAAAAGATGTTTGCTCCTTGGAAGAAAAGCTATGACAAACCTAGACAGCATACTCAAAAAACAGAGACATTACTTTGCTGACAAAGGTCTGTATAGTCAGAGGTTTGGTTTTTCTAGAAGTCAGGCATAGATGTGAGAGTTGGACCATAAAGAAGGGTGAACGCTGAGGAAGGGATGTTTTTGAACTGTGGTATTGGAGAAGACTCTTGTGAGTCCCTTGGACTGCAAGGAGATCAACCCAGTCAATCCTAAAGGAAATCAGTCCTGAATATTTATTGGAAGGACTGATGCTTAGGCTGAAGCCTCAGTATTTGGCTACCTGATATGAAGAACTGGCTCATTAGAAAAAATACTGATGCTGGGAAAGATTGAAGGCGGGAGAAGAAGGGGATGACAGTGGTTGAGATGGATAGATGGATGGCATCACGACTCAATGCACATGAGTTTGAGCAAGCTGCAGGAGTTAGTGATGGACAGGGAAGTCTGGCGTGCTGCAATCCACGTGGTCACAAAGAGTCGGAAGCAACTGAGTGGCCGAACTGAACTGAGGTTCCTTCTCTTCTGAGCCAGTTACTTTTATCACCTTATTTTTTCATTCTGGCCTTTCATTTCATTGTTCAAATTTACTGATATTATTTATAATTTAAGATTGTAGCTAAAGAATATTCACTGAAATATCAATATTTTCCCCATATTGGCTGTTTGTTCTAATAAGACTCTCAGTGTCTGGAAGATGACATTTTAATATATCAGTATTTCAATACAATTCATCTGGAATTTATTTTAACAACTACACTGTGTAAAGCATCATGGTTTGGAGAATAAGTAAGGTACTAACACTGCTTCCAGTATTTTATATTTTCCTAAAGAGGTTACTCTTTCTCTTCTTTGAGAGTGATTTCTTTTCTCAAGTCATTATACCTATTTTACTCTTTATATGAAAGCTTTCGTCAGTAACTAGCTAGGATTTTTGCATGTTTAAATGTTTAATAACACTTGATGAATGTCTAATGCATAATGAGTAGTTCCTCAGGGAGCAATACACTTTTTTCATGTCATTGCTCAGTCTATTATGTCAGAGAACAAAAAGTAATAAAATAATTTGAAAGGAAAATACATTTTAAAAATAAAGGAGTTTCTAAGCCCAACTTTATGTTGCTAAATGACATGTCTCTAAGATATTTGCCAGAGAAGGCAATGGATGGAACTTTGACCTATCATTAGGTCAAAGTTCAGTTCAGTTCAGTTCAGTCTCTTCAGTCGTGTCCATTTCTGCTACCCCAATGGACTGAAGCACGCCAAAATAGTGAACTGTAGACAGTCTTTTATTTTTATGAGGGCTTATTAAATTAAAAATTGTAATTAATCTATTTCATAAAGTTTAAAATTTTTAAGTGCTCTAGGAGCTAAGAAATGCTTGGCATGTACTTGATTGTTCAGAATAAGTCACGTTAACTTAACACCAGAGAACATTTACTAAATATTATGATGATTTTTTAAATTGAGAGCCTAAGCAAGTAAGTAAATTTATCAGAAGTGTTTTACCATATTATAATAATTGTCTTCCCTTTTCTAATATTCATAATTTTCCAAAGTGAAAGAGAAAGGAAAGAAAGAAAGACAGGAAGGAAAAAAAGAAAGATAGCCAGAGAAGGCATGTATATTAGAAACTTTCCAGATAAGAGCCAGTAAGCCAGAGTTCCACAAGTGGCAATGGACAACTATTATCTAAACTGTTCAGGTTAATATTAAACATCAAAAACAAACAAACAGATTGAGAATTATATGATCAAAAACCACATTGCTTTAGTTCGACTCAGTAACTTTTAAAAAAGGATCTATCCTGTTTTGCATGAGATTTAATGACTCACTTTGAAACTTCATCACAGAACTTTTGAATTTATGTTATACTACATGTAATATTATTTAATATGTTTCAGAAGGTAGAGAGTCTGCCTGCAATGCAGGAGACCTGGGTTCATTCCCTAGGTTGGGGAGGTTGGGGAGATCCCCTGGAAAAGAGAATGGCTACCCACTCCAGTATTCTTGCTTGGAGAATCCCATGGACAGAGGAGCCTGGTGGGCTACAGTCCATGGTGTCACAAAGAGTTGAACATCACTGAGTGACTAACAATTTCACTTTTTTATTATTTAAGGAAACTAGGTAATAAGAATAAAGAAAAGAGAATAAACATAAGTAAAAAGAAAAATAAAACAGTATAAAGGAGTGAGAAAGACAAAGAAAGAAGAAAAAAATGGAAGAGAAGAGAATGAAATCAAAATGTGTGTGTGTGTGTGTGTGTGTGTTTTAGTGGATAATTTGGACTAATTAGATAAATTGGACTATTCTCTACTCTATCACTTCTCTAATTCTATCTCAAAGCAAGATATTTTCCTTGTCATTTGACTTCCCTTGCCCCTATAACCTACATTATACCTCCCACTGTCAGTAGACACATTGATAATCTACTTTGTATCATAACTCCACTACCTTGGACTTTTAGGGCATATATTAAAATTAAGTCACTTAATTTTAACCAACTATATCAATCTTTACTTCATGCTAAAATCTGGAGACTCAAATATCCTCCATCAACCAAATGACCCAAGGATTATGGTTTGATATGTTGACATAATTTTCAACTAGGAGCTATACCCACATGAAATTTTGGAAGACAAGAGTAAAGCCCTTGAAGTGAGGACTCTCATTTCAGGTGACAGTATAGAAATGGACACATTTCCCCCCTGCAACAGCTGAAGCAAGAGGCTGGGTGCCTGATTCTTAGTGTTGTTATATTGAGAAGTAGATGTAGGGCATGAATCATTCTGGCACTGGTGACAAAAGAAGCAATGTTTTTCTGGAGCCAGAAGTTGGGCTATAAATTTGTCATGTTCAGATCACAGTAGAAATGAATTTTAGAAACTCAGATATGAAGAATAGATAGCTGAAACCCTGTTTTGCAGAGGTAAATATATTAATCCAGGTATCACTTATAGTTTATAGGAAGGAAAACAACATGTAAACTAAAAGTACAGTGATAGGGAAATTGTTGAAAATTATATTATTAATGTTTTCTGGATTTTTTTTCTGGTTATTTTTACCTCCTTTTTACAGTTCTTAGCAAAAATCTATGAAAAAAAGACAAAGGCAGACCCAGGGACTTTCCACTAGCCTAAGCAAAGAACTTATTCCCCTGAGAAATCAAAGATCTGTGCAGTTTCTGTAAGTGGTGTTTTATTACAACTAGAAACAAATCACTGATCATTTTCTACATTTACTTTTATCTTCTGATTTATACATTTTTAAAAACATTTCTACACTGTAAGAAGCCACATCTGAGTTGTATGAACAGGACAGTTTAGCACCTAGAGATTTTCAATCTTGGGAAGGATAAAGTAGATGAATAAAATTATAAGACTGGTATGAGGAAGAATTATGAGATTTTCTTGGGGAATAAGGAATGTGTGGTATGTGAGAAAAACTTGATCTGCTTTTGTCTGCCCTAATAGATTTTTCTTTTTCTTTTTTTCTGGTTGCCTAACAATACATTATACAGGAGACAGGGATCAAGACCATCCCCGTGGAAAAGAAATGCAAAAAAGCAAAATGGCTGTCTGGGGAGGCCTTACAAATAGCTGTGAAAAGAAGAGAAGCAAAGGAGAAAAGGAAAGATATAAACATCTGAATGTAGAGTTCCAAAGAAGAGCAAGAAGAGATAAGAAAGCCTTCGTCAGCGATCAATGCAAAGAAATAGAGGAAAACAACAGAATGGGAAAGATAGAGATCTCTTCAAGAAAATCAGAGATACCAAAGGAACATTTCATGCAAAGATGGGCTCGATAAAGGACAGAAATGGTATGGTCCTAACAGAAGCAGAAGATATTAAGAAGAGATGGCAAGAATACACAGAAGAACTGTACAAAAAAGATCTTCACGACCCAGATAATCACGATGGTGTGATCACTGACTTAGAACCAGACATCCTGGAATGTGAAGTCAAGTGGGCCTTAGAAAGCATCACTAAGAACAAAGCTAGTGGACGTGATAGAATTCCAGTTGAGCTATTTCAAATCCTGAAAGATGATGCTGTGAAAGTACTGCACTCAATATGCCAGCAAATTTGGAAAACTCAGCAGTGGCCACAGGACTAGAAAAGGTCAGTTTTCATTCCAATCCCAAAGAAAGGCAATGCCAAAGAATGCTCAAACTACTGCACAATTGCACTCATCTCACGCTAGTAAAGTACTGCTCAAATTCTCCAAGCCAGGCTTCAGCAATATGTGAACCATGAACTTCCTGATGTTCAAGCTGGTTTTAGAAAAGGCAGAGGAACCAGAGATCAAATTGCCAACATCTGCTGGATCATGGAAAAAGCAAGGGAGTTCCAGAAAAACATCTATTTCTGCTTTATTGACTATGCCAAAGCCTTTGACTGTGTGGATCACAATAAACCGTGGAAAATTCAGAAAGAGATGGGAATACCAGACCACCTGATCTGCCTCTTGAGAAATCTGTGTGCAGGTCAGGAAGCAACAGTTAGAACTGGACATGAAACAACAGACTGGTTCCAAATAGGAAAAGGAGTTCGTCAAGGCTGTATATTGTCACCCTGTTTATTTAACTTGTATGCAGAGTACGTCATGAGAAACGCTGGGCTGGAAGAAACACAAGCTGGAATCAAGATTGCTGGGAGAAATATCAGTAACCTCACATATGCAGATGACACCACCCTTATGGCAGAAAGTGAAGAGGAACTAAAGTGCCTCTTGATGAAAGTGAAAGTGGACAGTGAAAAAGTTGGCTTAAAGCTCAACGTTCAGAAAACGAAGATCATGGCATTCGGTCCCATCACTTCATGGGAAATAGATGGGGAAACAGTGGAAACAGTGTCAGACTTTATTTTTCTGGGCTCCAAAATCACTACAGATGGTGACTGCAGCCATGAAATTAAAAGACGCTTACTCCTTGGAAGGAAAGTTATGACCAACCTATTCAAAAGCAGAGACATTACTTTGCCAACAAAGGTCCGTCTAGTCAGGGCTATGGTTTTTCCTGTGGTCATGTATGGATGTGAGAGTTGGACTGTGAAGAAGGCTGAGCGCTGAAGAACTGATGCTTTTGAACTGTGGTGCTGGAGAAGACTCTTGAAAGTCCCTTGGACTGCAAGGAGATCCAACCAGTCCATTCTGAAGGAGATCAGCCCTGGGATTTCTTTGGAAGGAATGATGCTAAAGCTGAAACTCCAGTACTTTGACCACTTCATGAGAAGAGTTGACTAATTGGAAAATACTCTGATGCTTGGAGGGATTGGGGGCAAGAGGAGAAGGTGATGACAGAGGATGAGATGGCTGGATGGCATCACTGACTCGATGGACGTGAGTCTGAGGGAACTCCGGGAGTTGGTGATGGACAGGGAGGCCTGGTGTGCTGTGATTCATGGGGTCACAAAGAGTTGGACATGACTGAGCGACTGATCTGATCTGATCTGAACAATAGGAGCCTGATTTTCAGCAAAGTATATGGCCACGGTGTGTAAATATGTTTCCCAGCCTGTCTTGAAGGTAGATGTGGCGTGTAACAAATTTTGGGCAACAATATAGAAGGAAAACTTGTGTCCAACATGCTAGAAATATCCTTTTTGTCATTCATTTCCCTTCTTTGTCCCTTCTCCCTTCATTAGACTGTATTAAGGTGTCATGACTGGTTGACATCAGGAAAATAATGTAGAAAGAATTACTGAAATCAGCACAAGTAATACAGATAATATTTCATAATAATTTTTGTGGACTATAAACTATAAAAAATATCAAATCACTATGTTGCACAGCTAAAGTAATGTAATATTGTAAGTCAACTACACTTCAATAAAAAAAACAAAAAAATTACTGAAAATTTTCCTTCCTGTAAAAGCAGTGAGAAAGAACTTGTAAAAATTGTCAGAGTAAAGATTTTCAGAACTCAAAAAATTAACCGATAGCTCTTAGCAACTTAAAAACATTTATAAAAGAACAAAGGCAGAATATCAATGAGAACAAGGATTTTTAAGTTATTGTAACTACTAAAGACCCATTCCCTGCTTCCTAGCTCAGTGGAAGAATTGATAATAACATTACAGATTTCCATTACTGGTGAGAGAAGAATGAAACTAATTCATAAAAAAAAAAAAAAAAAATTATTGTTTCACATGTCTCATGGCTTCATGGCTGAGCTGCTTAAAAGGTTTGCCTTTATCAGATCTGACTCAGGACCTGCCCAGTGCTAAAAACTGCATCTAGGCCCACATTAGCTGGAAACTCTAGCAGCTGTTTTAAAGGCATGGCTATTTAAGGTAATGCAAACATTAACAAGGCAAAGAAATAGAGGAAAACAATAGAATGGGAAAGACTAGAGATCTTGTGAAGAAAATTGCCTTAATGTTGGTGGCTGCTGACTGATCAGGTGGTGTTTGTTGAAGGTTTGGGATGGCTGTGATAGCTTCTTAAAATAAGACAACAATTGAATTAGCCATACTGATTTACTTGTTCTTTCACAAAGAGGAGTGTCCGTGGTGGCTCAGTCGTAAAGTATCTGCCTGCCTGGAGAAAGGAATTGCAACCCATTCCAGTATTCTTTCCTGGAGAATTCCATGAACAGAGGAACCTAACAGGCTACAGTTCACAGGGTCTGTATCAAAGAGTCAGACATGACTGAATGACTGACATTTTCATTTTCACAAATAATTCCTCCGTAGCACACAATTTTATTTGATAGCTTTTTACTCATAGAAATTCTTTCAAAATTGTAGTCAGTCCTCTCAAACCCTATGGTTGCTTTATCAGCTAAGTTTATGTCATATTCTAAATCCTATGTAGTCATTTCACCAATTTTCACAGCACTGTCACCAGTAGTAGATGCTATCTCAAAACACTTTCTTTGTTCATCCCAAAGAAGCAACTCCTCATCTGTTTAAATTTTATCATAACATTACAGCAATTCAGTACATCTTCAGGTTCCACTTCTAATTATAGTTCTCTTGGTATTTCTTTCATGTTTATAGTTATTCCCTCCACTAAGTAACTTTAAACCCCTCAAAGTCATCCTTGAGTGTTGGAGTCAACTTCTTCAAAATTGTTAATGTTGGTATTTGGACCTTTTTCCATGAATCACAAATGTTCTTCATAGTGTCTAAAATGCGGAATCCTTTCCAGAAGGTTTGCAATTTGCTTTGCCCAGGCCCATCAGAGGATTTGCTATCTACTGCAGGTATATTGTCTTATGACATATCTTAAATAATAATACTTGAAAGTTGAGATTACTTCTTGATCTATGGGCTACGAAATAAATTAGGTTGTATTAACAGGCATGTAAACATTAATCTCACTTCATTAATATATCTCCATTAGAGCTCTTTTGTGACCAGGAACATTGTTAGTGAGCAATGATATTTTGAAAATAAGCTTTTTCCTCTGAGCAGTAGGTTTTAATAGTAGTCTTACAATATTCAGTAAGTCACATTGTAAACAAATGTGCTATCATTTGGGGTTTGTCATCCATTTATAGAACACAGGCAGAGTAGATTTAGCATAACTCTTAAAATCCATAAGATTTTCAAAAGGTAAACAAACTTTGACTTCATCTTAAAGTCACCAGCTCCACTATCCCCTAACAAGAGAGTCAACCTGTGTTTTGAAACTTTCAAGCCAGGCGCTGACTTTTCTGTAGCTATGAAATTCCTTGATGACATCTTTCATTAGAAGACTGTTTCATCTATAAGAAAAATCTGGTTAGTGTGCTACCATCATCAATTATCTTACCTAGATCTGGATAACCTGTTGCAGCTTCCTAATCAGTGTACATGCTTTCTGCTTCACCTTGTCCTTTTATGTTATGAGTACAACTCCTTTCCTTAAACTTCACAAATCAGGAGGACGGTTCAGGATGGGGAACACATGTATACCTGTGGTGGATTCTTTTTTAAAATTATTAAAAAAAAAAAAATCAACCATTTCTACCTTCAGACATTTCTTCTGTAGTTTCCTTATCTCTCTTGGCCTTCATAGCTTGAAGAGTTGAAGCTTTGCTCTGGATTAGGCTTTGGCTTAAGGGAATGTTATGAAATTTGATTGCCTATTCAATCACTAAAACTTTCTCCATGTCAGCAATAAAAATGTTAACACTTACTTTCTTACTTACATTCTTCTCATTTGTGTGTTCATTGGAGTAGCATTTTTAATTTCCTCTGAGAACTTTTCCTTTGCATTCACAACTTCGCTGTTTGGTACAAGAGGCCAACTTTTGTCCTTTTTCAGCTTTCAATTATTTATCTTAGCATAACAGCCTCCAATTTAGGAGAGACTTATCCTTAATCTTTGAACTCAGAAATATATCAATCTAGTTCCATCACTGGGCTTTTACACTTGTTCTTCTCTGTATTTAGATATTTTCCCCCAGATCTTCACGTGGTCTTTTCCTTCAGCCACATTTCAAATATCAACTCCTCAGAGAAGTCCTCTTTGACAAAATTAACTATAGCATCTATTCCCTATATCTTAGCAATGTACTAACAAGTTTTCTTGTTATTTTTACAGAACTTATGATTTGAAAGCATTTGATTAATTTTTAGTTTTCTGTCACATCAACCACTGGAATAGCAGCTTGCTGAGGATAAGTCCTTGACTTCTATTCATCTTTATATTTCAATGCCAGAGTTTTTAAAACACTTAAAAAAAAAGTATTTGGTAAACTAACAACCTGGTAGAAAATATGTACTGCTTATTTAAGTTGAAAATATACTGCTGACATATACCAGTTTGTTTTTATCACCTATAATTAACTAAATGAGCTACTGAATAAATAACAAGCATAAAGGCTGAATTGCTTTCAGTATGAAATCTTGGAAAATACAAAAAGTAGGTTACAATATTTAAACTGCCTCATGATATGAGGAAACTTATGATAATAGTACTGTTTTCTTCACTACCTTTAACTAAACAATTGGTTTAAAGAGTTTCTATGATTTCAAGTAGATAAACTTTATCTGCACTCTGTCTCATTTAATTGTAAAATTAATTAGATATAATTCTTTGTTGGGGGCCAGAGTGAGGCACTTCGCCCGTGGCAAAGGTCATGAGGAAGGAGGCTCAACATACGCAAAGGCAGGATCGAGCCTCAGGAGTCCCCCTGGAAATCCTCGAGCATCTACCCCCATAACCAGAGTCTGCCTACTTTACTACTTTGTGCTCTCACCTACACCTCTGACTTTACAGGGGCTGTCCCCCACCACCTCTTTCGGAGACAGAGTTAACTTAGAGCTTCAGTTAATAAAAACTCCTGGGCGTGACAAGAGTGTTTTAACCTACAAACTCCTCTGAAGCTTCTCTAGCCTGCTTGACAGGCTTGTCCGGCCACGTGATTGCTCACAGCCTCTCAACCATGAGAGGCACGAGATGCTTTAAACCTTCTAAAAACAGGTTCCTTAGAAAAGTTAGAAACCCATTAGTATAAGTATAGTGGGCTGATTAGAAATTGTATTGGTGAAGGGTTTTTCATTTGTTGAGCCAATGTTCGCTGCTGAGTCTCCACATCCCCTGCCCTTACACACATTAATGAATATATAGAAGAAATAAGTATTAACCTTTGATATTAATCATGCTAGACCTTAGGCTAAGTAAATTCTTTCCTTAATTAAAACCCACTACACCCTCACCCTATAGGAATGTAACTTTATCTGGTACCTTCGGAAGGTGGAGTCTGTTTTAAGAATAATCACCCCTGGAGAAATAAGTGTCCTGGTTGACTGACCGCTGTCACAAGGAGAGGGTCATAAATTGTCAGCAGGCCTCCTGGCCAGAAGATGATGTAACACCCTTAAGACCTCTGTATACATTTGTATGAAGCACCTGACTTTGATAAAAGTCAGGATTGCTGACCCCACGTGACTTTTGCATAACATCTCAGTGTATAAAATAGACCATGGAAAATAAAGAATTGGGATCAGTTTCTCGAAATACTGGTCTCCCCATGTCACTCTCTCTCAAACTCTGGCTGAGTCTCCATCTGGAGCACGGAACCCGCCATGCTTACTAATTATGCCTGGGCTTCTAAGATCCGACTGGGGAGGCCTCAGTGTCTCCTCTCCTTCGGGAGAATGGAAGGACACCTGCGGCCTACGTAAGTGGTGCAAACTTCTTGTCTTGAAGTTTTATTGGTCTCCCACGTAAACCAAGCTACTCAGCCTCTTTTCTCCACTGAATTTTCCTACTGAGCTATCCTCATTCTATTACTCTTTATATCTCTAATTAATGTCTAATTGAAGCTATTGTATCCTGATCCTCACTAACGCCGTCCCCGCTTCGAACTCCCTGGATCAGCTGGGGCTGGACCCCGGCAATTATCCTCTGAAAGCAATAGAAATTTCACAAAACATTTTTTCAACCTAAAATAGATATATACCTAAAACTTCTATAAGTTTCAAGACAGTTTATTCCTGTAATATTTTCCTTCATGCCATGTAATTAATTTTCTATTATAAATCAGTTCAGTTCAGTTGCTCAGTTATGTCCAACTCTTTGAGACCACATGGACTGCAGCACACCAGGCTTCCCTGTCAATTATCAACTCCCGGAGCTTACTCAAACTCATGTCCAACGAGTTGATGATGCCATCCAACCATCTCATCCTATGTCATCCTCTTCTCTTCCTGCCTTCAACCTTTCCCAGCATCAGGGTTTTTTCCAAAGAATCAGTTCTTTGCATCAGGTGGTCAAAGTGTTGGAGTTTCAGCCTCAGCATCAGTCCTTCCAATGACTATTCAGGACTGATTTCCTTTAGGATGGACTGGTTAGATCTCCTTGCAGTCCAAGGGACTGTCAAGAGTCTTCTCCAACATCACAGTTCAAAGCATCAATTCTTTGGTGCTCAGCTTTCTTTATGATCCAACTCTCAAATCCATACATGACTACTGGAAAAACCATAGTTTTGATTAGATGGACCTTTGTTGGCAAAGTAATGTGTCTGCTTTTTAATATGCTGTCTAGATTGGTCACAACTTTTCTTATAAGTAGCAAGCATCTTTTAATTTCATGGCTGTAGTCACCATCTGCAGTGGTATGGAACACCCCACCCCCACCAAAAAAAAAAAAGTCTGACACTGTTTCCATTGTTTCCCCATCCATTTGCCATGGAGTGATGAGACTGGATGCTATGATCTTAGTTTTCTGAATGTTGACTTTTAAGCCAGCTTTTCCATTCTCCTTTTTCACTTTCATCAAGCAGCTCTTTCGTTCTTCTTTGCTTTCTGCCATAAGGGTGGTGTCATCTACATATCTGAGGTTATTGATATTTCCCCCAGCAATCTTGATTTCAGCTTGTGCTTCATCCAGCCCTGCATTTCTCATGATGTACTATGCATATAAGTTAAATAAGAAGGGTGACTATGTACAGCCTTGATGTACTCCTTTTCCTATTTGGAACCAGCCTGTTGTTCCATGTCAGGTTCTAACTGTTGCTTTTTGACCTGCATACAGATTTCTCAGGAGGCAGGTCAGGTGGTCTGGTATTCCTATCCCTTTAAGAATTTTCCACTGTTTGTTGTGATCCATACAGTCAAAAGCTTTGGCACAGTCAATAATACAGAAGTAAATGTTAGATGTAGCAAGTAAACTCTTGCTTTTTCAATGATCCAACAGATGTTGGCAACTTGATCTCTGGTTCCTCTGCCTTTTCTAAATCTAGGTTGAACATCTGGAAGTTCACGGTTCACATATTGCTAAAGCCTGGCTTGGAAAATTTTGAGCATTGCTTTACTAACGTGTGAGATGAGTGAGATTATGTGGTAGTATGAGCATTCTTTGGCATTGCTTTTCTTTGGGGTTGGAATGAAAACTGACCTTTTCCTGTTCTGTGACCATTGCTGAGTTTTCCAATTTGCTGGCATATTGAGTGCAACACTTTCACAGCATCATCTTTTAGGATTTGAAATAGCTCAACTGGAATTCCATCACCTCCACTAGTTTTATTCATAGTGATGCTTCCTAAGGCCCACTTGAGTTTGGATTCCAGTGTATCTGGCTCTAGGTGAGTGATCACATCATTGTGGTCATCTTTGTCATTAAAATCTTTTTTGTATAGTTCTTCTGTGTATTCTTGCCACCTCTTCTTAAAATCTTCTGCTTCTGTTAGGTCCATACAGATTTTGTCCTTTATTATAAATACTTCCACACTAAAATGCTCCTGTTTAAATGTAATCCACAAAGTAAACTATATTTAGAATTCCTATGTCTACAAATTCTGTTTTATACACTTTGATTTAGTATAATTCTTTAATTTTATATCTTTATACTAATTTATCTCTTCATTCTCAGTGTAGACTCATATTTCCTGCAAAGAAAGATTTTTGAAATATTAATGATATTTATTTCTCTTTACATATGTTAATGAATGAATTTATCCATAGAATAACATTTAGTTGATGCTTTACTTATGTATAGGTGATACAATGCTGTCTATGGTCATAAAAAACTTACTGTGACTAGACTTACTCTTTTTCCATAAAAAATTGGAAACAGGACATAATATAAAAACTTTTTCTGTCATCAGACAACAGGTAGTAGGGTACTGATATCCTTGAGAGAAAATAAACAAGGTATACTGTATAATTGCTTCAGTTTTCTACCTGGAAGCAGTCTACACTGAAACAAGCAGAACATGGAGGGTCATGTTAAATCAAGCAGACAGAGATTAGAGTTTAGGAAGACTTAAGAGGGTGAAATTTTTATAGCATAAATCTGAAGAGAAAAGATTTCAGAGAAAAAGAGCTATAGAAGTTCTCACATAAATCCTGTGGATTTAAGATTAGATGCAAGAATGTGTATTCAGTAACTTCTAATCAATATTGTGTAGATGTTCTAATCAGAGAAATCAAGCAAGAAAAATAAATAAAAGGAATGTCTATTCAAAAGGAAGAAGTAAGATTATCTCTATTTACAGAAGACATACTATTATACATTGAAAACCACATTACAAAAAAAATCATTAAAAGTGAATTTAGCAAAGCTGTAAGATACAAGATCAATACACAAACATCCATTACATATATCTCTATGATCTAGCAAAGCACAATGTGAAAATGATAGTACAATTTTATTTACAAATGGCAACAACACAAAAGAATTAGGAATAATTTTGGGCAAAGAAATGAAAATACAAATGAAATAATCTTCAGCAAAGACTATATTGTAAGTATAAATGTTCCTATTCTTGAATTATTACTGAACTCTAGTTCAGTTACTTGCAGCTCAAAAGTCAGTAATAGAGGTTGCCCTTAGATTTGGTAGAAAGGAAACATAATTTATTCAGAAAAGCTGGCAATCTGGGGAGAAGGTGACCTCTTGCTCAGAGACCCAGTCTGAACATCTGCTCAGCCATGACAGTGTTTAAAGGAAAAGGGGGAAAGAATTTCAGTTAATCATTAAGGTGGGAGGTCAGATTCTTCATCTTTCCATTGTGTGCAGACCTGCTGATTTCTCTTGATCTTCCTTTGGATGATGCTCTGCTTGCCTGGTCTGATTGCAACTAGATGCTTTCTTGCCTATGTAATCCACCTTCAAATTTATTAAGGGAAGGCTGAGAGTGGAGGGTCAGTTATTCTTCATCCACTTAATTCTTCATTCTTATTTCTTTTAAGCCAGGAAAGGAATAAACAGGTTAGGCAAGACCTTATATACATTCAGTAGAGCAGAACTCAGGCGTTATGGTAAATGCAACCTCATGATCTCATTTTTTAATTAAAGTTTAATGGGAACAGAAATAGACAAACTGGAAAGTGGTAAAATAACTTTTTTAAAATCCCTACTTGTCAGACATCATTCTACTTCCATGGGATTAGAGGGCAAAGAGGGGCTTCCCTGGTGGTTCAGATGATAAAAAATCTGCCTACAATGCAGGAGACCCAGGTTTGATCCCTGGCTTGGGAAGATACTATGGAGAAGAGAATGACAACCCACTCCAGTATTCTTGCCTGGAGAATTCCATGGATAGAGGAGTCTGGCAGTCTATACTCCAATGGAGTGAGAAAGAGTCAGACATGACTGAGTGACTAAGAGGGCAAAAATCCATTTTCTGTAACTTCATCATACTGACATAGGGCATTGTATTTTCAGAGTGAAAGACATCGACGTGGTCCTGTTGTATCTCTTTGCTGACAATTTTATTTTTTTGCTTACATATATGAGCAGAGCACACTACAATCTTTGTAATGCCCACAAAGATATGTGCTATTGTGAATAATAATGTTGATCCCATTCTTACATCACATACTGAGTCTGTGACTATTGTCCTAAGCATAAATTGCTAGTCAAAGTCTTCCTAGATAGGACACAAAAAACGCAAAGTAGCCAGAGAGAAAAGATACAAATTGAACTTTATCAAAATTTGAATTTGCATATCAAAGGGTACTATCAAGAATGTAAAAATATAGCCTATACAGTGGCAGAAAATACTCTCAAGTCACATAACTAGTAAAAGATTGTATCCAGAATACAGCAAGTTCCCCCATATATGAATGAATTCTGTGCCAAGAGCATGTTTGTAAGTCCAACAAAGTTAGCCTAGGTATCCAACGAACACAATCGGCTATATAGAGTACTGTGCTGTAATATGTTTATATGTTTCACACAAATAAACAGAAAAACAAACACAAAAAATCAAGTGTTAGTTCCTCAGTCATGCTTGACTCTCTGCAATCCCATGGACTGTAGCATGCCAAGCTTCTCTGTCCATGAAATTCTCTATGCAAGAGGGAAGAATACTGGAACAGGTAGTCATTCCCTTCTTTGAGGGAACTTCCCGACCCAGGGATTGAAACCTATCTCCTGCATTGCAACCAGATTCTTCACTTTCTTAACCGTCAGGGAAGCTTCATAAAACAGAGAAAACATTTTTAATTGTACAGTACAGTAAGAAGGACAGTACAATAGCTGGGATACAGGCGGGCATTCACATCTTTGAAAGTTCACAACTTGAAGGTTCCTATGTAGGGGACTTGCTGAATATAAAATACTGTGACAAAACAACAACAACCACAAAAACAATTACAAATTGGATAAATAATGCAGTTTAAATTATTTAAAGAAGACATAAAAATCACAATAAGCACATGAAAGTAAATCCAACAGTAGTAATCATTTCAGTTCAGTTCAGTTCAGTCACTCAGTCGTGTCCAACTCTTTGTGACCCTATGAATTGCAGCACGCCAGGCCTCACTGTCCATCACCAACTCCCGGAATTCAACCAAACTCACGTGCATCGAGTCGGTGATGCCATCCAGCCATCTCATCCTCTGTCGCCCCCTTCTCCTTCTGCCCCCAATCCCTCCCAGCATCAGGGTCTTTTCCAATGAGTCAGCTCTTCGCATCAGGTGGCCAAAGTATTGGAGTTTCAGCCTCAGCATCAGTCCTTCCAATGAACACCCAGGACTGGTCCCCTTTAGGACGGACTGGTTGGATCTCCTTGCATCCAAGGGACTCTCAAGAGTCTTCTCCAACACCACAGTTCAAAACATTGATTCTTCGTCACTCAGCTTTCTTCACAGTCCAACTCTCAAATCCATACATGACCACAGGAAAAACCATAGCCTTGACTAGACGGACCTTTGTTGGCAAAGTAATGTCTCTGCTTTTGAATATGCTATCAAGATTGGTCACAACTTTCCTTGCAAGGAGTAAGTGTCTTTTAATTTCATGGCTGCAATTGCCATCAGCAGTGATTTTGGAGCCTCCCAAAATAAAGTCTGACACTGTTTCCACTGTTTCCCCATCTATTTCTCATGAAGTGATGGGACGGGATGCCATGATCTTCGTTTTCTGAATGTTGAGCTTTAAGCCCACTTTTCACTCTCCACTTTCACTTTCATCAAGAGGCTTTTTAGTTCCTCTTCACTTTCTGCCATAAGGGTGGTGTCATCTGCATATCTGAGGTTATTGATATTTCTCCTGGCAATCTTGATTCCAGCTTGTGAGTCCTCTAGCCCAGCGTTTCTCATGATGTACTCTGCATATAAGTACGCAGGGTGACAGTATAAAACCTTGACGTACTCCTTTTCCTATTTGGAACCAGTCTGTTCTTCCATGTCCAGTTCTAACTGTTGCTTCTTGATCTGCATTCAGATTTCTCAGGAGACAGGTCAGGTGGTCTGGTATTCCCATCTCTTTAAGAATTTTCCACAATTTGTTGTGAACCATACCTTCAAAGGCTTTGGCATAGTCAATAAAGTTGAGGTAGATGTTTTTCTGGAACTCTCTTGCTCATAAGACAAGACAATTCTTAGATATATGCCAAAAAGAAATAAACTTGTTTGTACACAAATGTTTCTAAAAGCATTTTGAAATAGCTAAAAAGCAGAAACAAGCCAACTGCCCACCAGTTGATGAATAATAAAAGTGATATGTCCATACAATGGAATGTTATTCAATACAAAAAATGAAGTGTTGAAATTTGCTGCAACATGAGTTTACCTTAGAAATACTATGTTAAGGGAGAGAATTTGTTCATGAAGAACTTGTACCAAAATTCATATTTATATCAAAGGTCCAAAATAAATAAATCTGTGTAAATAGCAATTATTTTCATAATTGCTAGGACACAAAGAGTTGTGTGGGGCAGTGAAGGAGAGTCACTGAAAATGTGTACAAGATGTGTTTTGAATGAGATGAAATGTAAAATCATGGTAATGATGGAACAGCTCTCTATATATACTGACAACCAATCAATTGTGAACTTGTGTGTGAAATATATTTCAGTAAAGCCATAAAAATCAATCTAATTCATCACATTAGCAAAAAAAAAAGGGGGGGGGGAATAAAATTTCCATATTTATAGATCCACGAAAAATTTGATAACATTTAATTGCCATTTAATAAAGGAAGAAAAAAAAACTCTAAGCAAAGTAAAAATGGAAATAAAGGACTACAAAAAGCCTACAGTAACCATCACACTTAATTGTGAAATATATAAACTTTCCCCTTGATGCTAGGTATAAGATAAGAATATTCTCTTTTTCCATTATATTCAGCATTGTTTCAGAGTTTTCAATACTTGTAATGAGGTCAGAATAGAAATAAATGGCTTCAGTTCAGTTCAGTTCAGTTCAGTCGCTCAGTTGTGTCCGACTCTTTGTGACCCCATGAATCACAGTAGGCCAGGCCTCCCTGTCCGTCACCAACTCCAGGAGTTCACTCAGACTCACGTCCATCGAGTCAGTGATGCCATCCAGCCATCTCATCCTCTGTCGTCCCCTTCTCCTCCTGCCCCCAATCCCTCCCAGCATCAGAGTCTTTTCCAATGAATCAACTCTTCGCATGAGGTGGCCAAAGTACTGGACTTTCAGCTTTAGCATCATTCCTTCCAAAGAAATCCCAGGGCTGATCTCCTTCAGAATGGACAGGTTGGATCTCCTTGCAGTCAAAGGGACTCTCAAGAGTCTTCTCCAACACCACAGTTCAAAAGCATCAATTCTTTGGTGCTCAGCCTTCTTCACAGTTCAACTCTCACATCTATGCACGACCACAGGAAAAACCATAGCCCTGACTAGACGGACCTTTGTTGGCAAAGTAATGTCTCTGCTTTTGAATATGCTATCTAGGTTGGTCATAACTTGCCTTAAATGGCTTAAGGGCAAGTAAAGAAGTAATAAAATTGTCTTTTTTTTTGCTTTTGATATAATCCTAGTTTTAGAAAATCCAAAAAAATCTGTGGCAAAGTTATAAAGCAAAATCTCTGTATGCAAACTTATAATACATAAAATATATATGTAAATATATAAAAATAAATGAATTTCTTCATTCCAGCAACAAAGGAAATTCATTAAAAAAGCCATTTCAGTAACATCAATATGTCAAATACATAAGAACAAAGCTAGTGAAAATATTCAAGTTTTCTACATTGAAGACTGCAAAGTGATAGTGAAAAAATTTAAATAATCTAAATATGTAGAGGGATTATACCATATTCATGAATTGGAAGGTTCAGTATTATGGATAAATTTCCCCAAGTTTTTCTATGGAGTCTATGCAAAATATATAAAGAACACTCAAATGAATTGAAAGGAAAAAGCAGAAAATTCATTAGAAAAATGAAAAATAGAATGCTCTGGATCTTTACAATAGTGTATTTCCAAATGGACAAGAAACAATGAAAAAGTTTCTCACCGTCATTAGACTTTAGAGAAATAAAAAATAAACCACTGTGAAATACCATTACATGACTCCCCATAAGACAATGACTAAAGTTAAAAATAATCATGCAATTTTTTCAAAAGTGTTGTGAATATTTGAGCTAAGTCATGCTCTGTTAGAAAGAGGAGGTGTACCCTGGCCATATGCTTAATAATATCTAATGAAAAGTCACTTGTATACTTTATTACCCAGTAATTCCATGTCTAGTATACAGTCAATTGAAATCTATGTACATATTCAGCAGATACTCAGGGCTAGACTAGACTTTTTTTAAATTTTATCTTTAATTGGAGGATAATTGCCTTACAGTGTTATGTTGGTCTCTGCCATAAAATAACATGCATCACTCATAGGTATGCATATGTTCCCTTCCACTTGAGCCTCTCTCCCACCCCACCCCACCCCACCCTTCCCCACACCACCCCATTAGGTTGTCACAGAGCACCAGGTTGAGCTCTCTGCATCATACAGCAATTCCCTACTGGCTATCTATATATTTTACACATGGTAAAGTATAGGTTTCAAAGCTACTCTTAATTTGTCCTACCTTATCCTTCCCTCACTGTGTCCACAAATCTGTTCTTTATGTCTGCATCTCTAATGCTATGCTACAGATTCATCATTATCTTTTTTCCAGATTCCATATATATGTGAAATATATGATATTTGCTTTTTTTGTTCTGACTTACTTCACCCTGTATAGCAGGCTCTAGGTTCATCCACTTAACTAGAAACTGACTCAAATTTCTTTTTATGGCTGAGTAATATTCCATTGTATATATGTAGCACTACTACTTTATCAATTCATTTGTCAATGGGCATCTAGGTTGCATCCATGTCCTAGCTATTGTAAATAGTGCCATAATGAACACTGTGGTACATATGTATGTTTGAATTATGGTTTTCTCAGGATATATGCCCTGTAGTGAGATTTCTGCTTTATTCCTAGACTTTATAATAGAACTGCACATAATAGTGTCAAGTTTTAAACTTTCTGAACACAAAATAAATACATGAATGGTAATATATTCACATATTAGAATGTGATACATCAAAAAATGTTATATTACAATTTCCTATATCAATATGGATGAATCTCATAGCTGAAATGATGAAAAATGAAGGCCAGGTACAAAGGAGACTGTATTGCATTTTTATAAAATTCAAAAGTAGCTGAAATGATTTGGATTTAGAAGATCGCATAGTGGTGACTCTTTGGGGAGAAAAGAAACTGGAAGAAAATAGCTCTAGGGAGATGAAAACATTGTTTCCTTTTTTTTTTTTAGGTGTATTCTTCCCATTTTTAGTTTTATTTTTAAAAAATGTATTTATTTTTTAATTGAAATATAATTGCTTTGCAGAATTTTGTTGTTTTCTGTCACACATCAATGTGAATCAGCCATGGGTATACATATATCCCCTCCCTCTTGAACCTTGTTCCCGTCTCCCTCCCCATCCCATCCTTCTAGGTTGATACAGAGCTCCTTCTTGAGTTCCCTGAGCCATACAGCAAATTCCCTTTGGCTATCTATTTTACATATGGTAATGTAAAATACCATGTCACTCTTTCCATACACCTTACTGTCTCCTCCTCCTACCCATGTTCATAAGTCTGTTCTCTACTTCCATTTCTCCATTGTTGCTCTGCAAATAAATTCATCAGTACCATCTTTCTAGATTCAATATATAAGCATTATCTTGCTCTTTCTGACTTACTTCACTCTGTATAACAGGCTCTAGGTTCATCCACCTCATTAGAACAGACTCAAATGAATTACTTTTTATGGCTGAGTAATATTCCATTGTATATATGTACCACTGTTTCTTTATCAATTAATCTGTAGTTGGACATATAGTTGCTTCCATATTTTAGCTATTGTAAATAGTGCTACAATGAATATTGGGGTACATGTTTTTTTTTAAATTTTGGTTTCCTCTGGATATATGCCTGGGAGTAGGATTACTGGGTCATATGGTGGTTTTATTTCTAGTTTTTCAAGAAATCTCCATACCTTCTTCCATAGTGGCTGCATCAATTTACATTCCCACCAACACTGCAAGAGTGTTCCCTTTTCTCCACACCCTCTCCAGCATTTATTGCTTGTAAACTTTTTGATCATGGCCATTGTGACCAGTGTGAGATGATACCATTGTAGCACCATTGTAGTTTTGATTTGCATTTCTCTAATAATCAGCGATGTTGAGCTTTTATTCTAATGTGTCTGTTAGCCATCTGTATGTCTTCTTTGGAGAAATGCCTGTTTAGGTCTTTTTCCCACTTTTTGATTGGGTTGTTTGTTTTTCTGGTATTGAGTTGTATGAGCTGCTTGTATATTTTGGAAATTAATCCTTTGTCAGTTGTTTCATTTGTATTATTTTCTCCCATTCTGAGGGTTGTCTTTTCTCCTTGTTATAGTTCCCTATGCAGTGCAAATGCTTTTAATCAGGTCCCACTTGTCTACTTTTGTTTTTATTTCCATTACTCTAGGAGGTGTGTCACAGAGGATCTTGCTTTGATTTATGTCATTGAGTGTTCTATGTTTTCCCTAAGAGTTTTATAGTTTCTGGTCTTACATTTAGCTCTTTAATTCATTTTGAATTTATCTTTGTGTGTAGTGTCAGGAAGTGTTCTAATTTCATTCTTTTACATGTAGCAGTCCAGTTTTCCCAGCATCACTTAATGAAGAGGCTTTCTTTGTCCCATTGTATATTTTTGCTTCCTTTGTCAAAAATAAGGCATCCATAAGTGTGTGGGTTTATTTCTGGGCTTTTCATCTTGTTCCATTCATCAGTATTTCTGTTTTTGTGCCAGTAGCATACTGTCTTGATGACTGTAGCTTTGTACTATAATCTGAAGTTAGGAAGGTTGATTCCTCCAGCTCCATTCTTCTTTCTCAAGACTGGTTTGGCTACTCATGGCCTTTTGTGTTTCTATATGCATTGTGAATTTTTTTTTTTTTCTAGTTCTGTGAGAAATACCATTGGTAATTTGATAGGGTTCATATTGAATCTGTAGATTGCATTTGGTAGTACAGTCATTTTCACAATATTGATTCTTCCTACCCAGGAACATGGAATAGCTCTCCATCTGTTTATGCCATTTTTTATTTCTTTTTCAGTGTCTTATAATTTCTTGTATATAATTCTTTTGTCTCCTTGAGTAGTATTAGTCCTAGATATTTTAGTCTTTTTGTTGCAATAGTGAGTGGGATTGATTCCTTAATTTCTCTTTCTCATCTTTCATTGTTAGTATATAGGAATGTAAGTGAACTCTGTGTATTGATTTTGTATCCTGTGACTTTGCTAAATTCACTGCTTAGCTCTAGTAATTTTCTGATTGTATCTTTAGGGTTTTCTATGTATAGTATGATGTCATCTGCAAACATGAGAGCTTTACTTCTTTTCTGATCTGGGTTCCTTTTATTCTCTTTCTTCTCTGATTGCTGTAGCTACGACTTCCAAAACTATGTTGAGTAATAGTGGTGAGAGTGGACACCCTTGTCTTTTTCCTGATCTTAGGGGGAATGCTTTCAGTTTTTCACCACTGAGAATGTTTGTTGTGGGCTTATCATATATGGCCTTTACTATGTTGAGGTAGGTTCCTTCTATGCCCAGTTTTTGAAGAGTTTCAATCATAAATGGGTGCTAAATTTTGTCAAAGGCTTTTTCTGCATCTACTGAGATTATCGTGTGGTTTTAACCTTTCAATTATTAATATGGTGTATCATATTGATTTGTGTATGTTGAAGAATCTTTGCATCCCTGGAAGAAATTCAGCTGGATCATGGTGTATGGTGTATGTATAATGTGATGTTGAATTCTTTTTTGCTAGGATTTTGCTGAGGATTTTTGCTTATATGTTCATCAGTGATATAGGCCTCTAGTTTGTGTGTGTGTGTGTGTTGTCTTTGTCTGGCTTTGGTACCAGGGTGATGTTGGCCTCATAGAATGAGTTTGGAAGTGTTCCTTCACTGCAATTTTTTGAAATAATTTTATAAGGATAGGCATTAGCTTCTCTCTAAATGTTTGATAGAATTCTCCTGTGAAGCCATCTGGTCCTGGGCTTTTGCTTTTTGGGAGATTTTTAATCACAGTTTCGATTTCAGTGCTTGTATTTGGGTTGCTCATAATTTCTATTTCTTCCTGGTTTAGTTTTGGAAGATTGAACTTTTCTAAGAATCTGTCCATTTCTTCCAGGTTCTCCACTTTATTGCCATATAGTTGCTCATGGTAGTCTCTTATAATCCTTTATATTTCTGTATTGTCTGTTGTAACCTCTCTTTTTTCATTTCTAATTTTGTTTATTTGATTCTTCTCTCTTTTTTCCTTGATGAGTCTGGCTAAAGTTTGTCAATTTTGTTTATCTTCTCAAAGAACAAGCTTTAGTTTTATTAATCTTTACTATTGTTTCTTTTTGGTGCTTCCCTGGTGGCTCAGAGGTTAAAGCATCTGCCTGCAATGCAGGAGACCTAGGTTAGATCCCTGGGTTGGGAATATCCCCTGGAGAAGGAAATGGCAACCCACTCCAGTATTCTCACCTGGAGAATCCCATGGACAGAGGAGCCTGGTAGGCTACAGTCCACAGGGTCGCAAAGAGTCGGACACTACTGAGCAACTTCACTTTCACTTTTCTTTCATTGTTTCTTTAATTTCTTTTTCATTTATTTCTGCTCTGATTTTGTGATTTCTTCCCTTCTGCTAATTTTGTGGATTTGTTGTTGTTCTTTTCTCCAGTTGTTTTAGGTGTAAAGTTAGGTTGTCTATTCAATCTTTTTTCTTATTTTTTCAAGTAGGATTGTATTGCTTTAAACTTCCCCCTTAGAACTGCTTTTAACACATCACGTAGGTTTCGAGTTGTCATGTTTTTATTGTCATTGGTTTCTAGGAAATTTTTTTATTTCCCTTTTGATTTCCTCAGTAACCTGGTCATCATCTAGAAATGTATTGTTTAATCTCTATGTGTTTACATTTTTTACAGTTATTTATTTTCCTTGTAATTGATACCAGGTCTCTTAGTGCTGTGGTCAGAAAAATTCTTGATGTGATTTCAATTTTCTTAAATTTACTGAATTTTGATTTGTGACACAAGATGTAATCTATTCTGGAGAATGTTCCATGTGCACTTGTGAAGAAGGTGAATTTTGTACTTTGATGGAATGGCCTGAAGACATCGATGCTATCCATCTAGTCTAATGTATCATTTAAAAGACTTGTGTTTCCTTATTAATTTTCTGTTTTGATGATCTGTCCACTAGTGTAAGTGAGGTGTTAAGGTCTCCTACTATTATTGTGTTACTATTAATTTCTCCTTTTATATCTGTTACTGTTTGCCTTAGGTATTGAGGTGCTCCTATGTTGGATGCATAGATGTTTACAATTGTTATGTCTTCCTCTTGGATTGATCCCTTGATTATCAAGTAGTGTCCTTCCTTATATCTTGTAATATTCTTTATTTTCAGGTCTATTTTATCTGATATGAAGATTCCTATTATAGATTTCTTTTGGTTTCCATTTGCATGGAATATATTTTTCCATCCTCTCATTTTCAGTCTATATGTGCTTTAGGCCTAAAGTGTTTCTTTTAGACAGCATACATAGGGTGGGTCTTGTTTTTGTATCCATTCATCAGCTTGTGTCTTTTGGTTGGAGCATTTAATCCATTTACATTTAAAGTATTGTAATTGAGATCTAATCTTACTGGATTGTGGTCAGAAAAGATGCTTGGAATGATTTCAATTTTTTTGAATTTACCAAGGCTAGATTTATGGCCCAGGATGTGATCTATCCTAGAGAAGGTTCCGTGTGCGCTTGAGAAAAAGGTGAAATTCATTGTTTTGGGGTGAAATGTCCTATAGATATCAATTAGGTCTAACTGGTCTATCATATCATTTAAAGTTTGTGTTTCTTTATTAATTTTCTGTTTAGTTGATCTATCCATAGGTGTGAGTGGGGTAGTAAAGTATCCCACTATTATTGTGTTATTGTTAATTTCCCCTTTCATACTTGTTAACATTTGTCTTACATATTGCCATGCTCCTATGTTGGGTTCATACATATTTATAATTGTTATATCTTCTTCTTGGATTGATCCTTTGATCATTATGTAGTGTCCTTCTTTGTCTCTTTTCATAGTCTTTGTTTTAAAATCTATTTTATGTGATATGAGTATTGCTACTCCTGCTTTCTTTTGATCTCTATTTGCATGGAATATCTTTTTCCAGCCCTTCACTTTCAGTCTGTATGTGTCCCCTGTTTTGAGGTGGGTCTCTTGTAGACAACATATATAGGGGTCTTGTTTGTGTATCCATTCAGCCAGTCTTTGTCTTTTGGTTGGGGCATTCAACCTATTTACATTTAAGGTGATTATTGATAAGTATTATCCCATTGCCATTTACTTTATTGTTTTGGGTTCGAGTTTATACACCCTTTTTGTGTTTCCTGTCTAGAGAATATCCTTTAGCATTTTTTGGAGAGCTGGGTGGTGCTGAATTCTCTCAGCTTTTGCTTGTCTGTAAAGCTTTTGATTTCTTCTTCGTATTTGAATGAGATCCTTACTGGGTACAGTAATCTGGGCTGCAGGTTATTTTCTTTCATCACTTTAAGTATGTCTTGCCATTCCCTCCTGGCCTGAAGAGTTTCTATTGAAAGATCAGCTGTTATCCTTATGGGAATCCCCTTGTGTGTTATTTGTTGTTTTTCCCTTGCTGCTTTTAATATTTGTTCTTCGTGTTTGATCTTTGTTAATTTGATTAATATGTGTCTTGGGGTGTTTTGCCTTGGGTTTATCCTGTTTGGGACTCTCTGGGTTTCATTGACTTGGGCCTTATGACCCAGCAACCCCACTGCTGGGCATACACACCGAGGAGACCAGAATTGAAAGAGACACATGTACCCCAATGTTTATTGCAGCACTGTTTATAATAGCCAGGACATGGAAGCAGCCTAGATGTCCATCAGCAGACAAATGGATAAGAAAGCTGTGGTACATATACACAATGGAGTATTACTCAGCCATTAAAAAGAATACATTTGAATCAGTTCTAATAAGGTGGATGAAACTGGAGCCTATTATACAGAGTGAAGTAAGCCAGAAAGAAAAACACCAATACAGTATACTAACACATATATATGGAATTTAGAAAGATGGTAACAATAACCCGGTGTACGAGACAGCAAAAGAGACACTGATGTATAGAACAGTCTTATGGACTCTGTGGGAGAGGGAGAGGGTGGGAAGATTTGGGAGAATGGCATTGAAACATGTAAAATATCATGTAGGAAACAAGTTGCCAGTCAAGGTTCGATGCACGATGCTGGATGCTTGGGGCTGGTGCACTGGGACAGCCCAGAGGGATGGTATGGGAAGGGAGGAGGGAGGAGGAGGAGGGAGGAGGGAGGAGGGTTCGGGATGGGAACACATGTATACCTGTGATGGATTCATTTTGATATTTGGCAAAACTAATACAATTATGTAAAGTTTAAAAATAAAATAAAATTAGAAAAAAAAATATATATCTTAAAAAAAGTGTTAATAAATCACTGCAGATGGTGACTGCAGCCATGAAATTAAAAGACACTTGCTCCTTGGAGAAAAAGCTATGACAAACCCAGACAGCATGGTAAAAAACAGACATATTACTTTGCTGACAAAGTCCATCCAGTCAAAGCTATGGTTTTTCCAGTGGTCATGTATGGATGTGAGACTTGGACCATAAAGAAAGCTGAGTGCTGAAGAATTGATGCTTTTGAACTGTGGTGTTGGAGAAGACTCTTGAGAGTCCCTTGGACTGCGAGGATATCCAGCCAGTTCATCCTAAAGGAAATCAGTCCTGAATATTCATTGGAAGGACTGATGCTGAAGCTAAAACTCCAATACTTTGGCTACCTGATGCAAAGAACTGGCTCATTGGAAAAGACTCTGATTCTGACAAAGATTGAAGGCAAGAGGAGAAGGGAATGACAGAGTATGAGATGGTTGGATGGCATCACCAACTCGATGGACATGAGTTTGAGCAAGCTCAGGGAGTTGTTGACGGACAGGGAAGCTTGATGTGCTGCGTGCAGTCCATGTGGTCGCAAAGAATTGAACACAGCTGAGCAACTGAACTGAACTGACTGAATAACCCGGATAACCACAATGGTGTGATCATTAACCTAGAGCTAGACATCCTGGAGTGTGAAGTTAAGTGAGCCTTAGGAAGCATTAATATGAACAAAGCTAGTGGAGGTGATAGAATTCCAGCTGAGCTATTTAAAATCCTAAAAGATGATGCTGTTAAACTGCTGCACTCAATATGTAAGGAAATTTGGAAAACTCAACAGTGGACATGGGACTGGAAAAGATCATTTTTCCTTTAATTCCCAAAGGAAGGTAATGCCAAAGAGTGTTCAACTACTATACAATTGCACTCATCTCACATGCTAGAAGATTATTCTCAAAATCCTTCAAGCTAGTCTTCAGCCGTATGTGAACCAAGAACTTTCATAACTGAGAACAAACTGGATTTAGAAAAGGCATAGGAACCAGGAACCAGAGATGAAATTTCCAACATCTTCTGGATCATAGAAAAAGCAAGGGAATTCTGAAAAGAAAAACAAAACCATCTACTTCTGCTTCATTGACTATGCTAAAAACCTTCAACTGTGTGGATCACAACAAACTGGAAAATTCTTGAATGGGTGATATACCAGACCACCTTACCTGTCTCCTGAGAATCCTGTATTCAAGACAAGGAACAACAGTTAGAACCAGACTTGAAATGGTGGACTGGTTCAAAACTGGGGAAGGAGTATATCAAGGCTGTACATTGTCACCCTGCTTATTTAACTTATATGCAGAGGACTTCATGTGAAATATCAGCCTGGATGAATCACAAGGTGGAATCAGATTGCTGGGAGAAATATCAACCTCAGATATGCAGATTATACTACTTTAATGGCAGAAACCAAGGAGGAAATAGAGAGCCTCTTGAAGGTGAAAAAGGAGAGTGAAAAAGCTTGCTTAAAAGTCAACATTCTAAAATGAAGATCATGGCATCTGGTCCCATCACTTCATGGCAAATAGATGGGGAAAATGTGGAAACAGTGACAGATTTTATTTTCTTGGGCTCCAAAATCACTGTGGATGGTTACTACAGCCATAAAATTAAAATAAACTTGCTGCCTCTAAAACTATGACACACCTAGACAGCATATTAAAAAGGAGAGACATCACTTTGCCAACAAAGGTCCATATAGTCAAAGCTATAGTTTTTTTCAGTAGTCATGTATGGATATGAGAGTTGGACCATAGTGAAGGTAGAGCGCCAAAGAATTTATTTTTTTGAATTGTGGTGTTGGAGAAGACTCCTGAGACTCCTTAGCACAGCAAGGAAATTAAACTAGTCAATCCTAAAGGGAATCAAGCTTGAATATTCATTGGAAAGATTGATGTTGAACCTGAAGCTTTGATATTTTGGCCATGTAATGTAAAGAGAGGACTCACTGGAAAAGTTCCTGATGCTGGAAAAGATTGAAGGCAAGAGGAAAAGGAGATCAAGAGCATGAGATGGTTGGATGGCATCACCGACTCACTGGATATGAGTTTGAGTAAACTCTGGGAAATGGTGAAGGACAGGGAAGCCTGGGTGCTGCAGTTAATGGGCGTTGCAGGGTCGAACATGACTTAGCAAATGGACAGCAATAGAAATGACTACATGTATGGTTGATGCCTTCTCTTTGTTTAGCATTTTTCAGAATAACAAATTGGTTTGTAAACAAATTCAAATGTGAAGAGCTTCATGATAGTTTTCCTATTTTTTAAGAACTCATAACCTTAATATATATGTTTACTTTCTTTCTAGTGTACGTTTTATTCTCTTTAATGTTGAAATTTGTCCCTATGTGCTACTAGGAACCCCTTTAATGTGACTCATGTATCATTTTAATACAATTCCATTTTCTTTGCTTTTGAACAAAACAGTCCAAATTCATCTTGCATGTTTCCTATCACAGATCTAAAGGTATGTATTTCTGCTGTCTGCTTCCCTTTAGTGGAAAATAGCATTTATGGTAGGTGTGCTTATTATTATTGGATGGTCACTTTTTATAGTCTTATTTAGGGAGAAACTATTGTGTATGTTTAAAGCATTGATATTCAAGTTTAGGGTTTGTAAAAATATAGTACTTTTACTAAGATTTTTGAGTATTTCTCTTACACCTACATTTGTGTTTCTGAATAACTTTAGCATAAATATTGTTTGTTTTATTCACATACAATTTTATATTTATATTTCAATGCTTTGTATCATGACACTAAGAACTATATTATATATATAATATGTATAACTTGAAAACAGTGATTTTAATACTACTGTTAATATCATTATTGAAAACAGCTTAATGTATATTTAACATTAAGATATATCCTACTGTGTATGTTGAATACACTTTTCAAAAACTTTATTTTGTATTGATATGTAGCTGATTAACAATGCTGTTATAGTTGCAAGTGAGCAGCGAAGGGAATCAGCCATCCATATACATGTATTTATTCTCCCCCTAAGTCTCCTCCCTTCCAGGCTGACTCATAACATTGAGCATAGTTTACAATTATTTTGAAGTCATTTGAAATAAAACCTTTCTTTAACATTAAACCATAATATATTAATCATAATTATGTTACAATCTCTGATATTTCCAACGAATCTGAGTCTGGTTTTATTGATTGCTTTTTCTAATGACAATTGGTAATTTTTTCATACTTTGTTGTCTCATAGTTTTCATTATCAATACATATTGGACGTTGTATGTGGGGTAGAGATTGAGGTAAATAGTTTTAATGAACACCTCTTTTTCTGTCATAATGTCAGTGGGAGTGGTTGAGTCATTCTAGTGAGTAGTAAAGCTGGGTTTGAAGCACCACAGACTTCAAATTACTCCAGAGATGGAATTTTCTGCTTTGTGCTTATTAAGGATCCCAGAAGTCCTGAGAGTTGTTCACCAGTGTTCTTACTCTACCTCAGTTTTCAGCAGGCAGGCGTGACACAGGTGCAGAAGGTGAACATAAGCCTAGAGGTCAACTTCTGTCGCTTCTGACTTGAAGAGAAGCTCACGATGGGTGCCGGATGGCTCAGTTCTCTTGCTCCAGCTGTGGGCTCAGGCCACACGGGCTCTCATAAGGAGAACAGGGCTTAGCACTCCTGACCCTTCCCCCGTGGCCCTGAATGCTGTTTCGGGTCCCTGGACTATTTTGGGGAGGAGCTCCTGGATTGGAGCAAGTGTCCTGTTCTCCAGTGATAGTGGACCTCCACTTTATAACAGTGCAAGATTCTTGGTAAGGGAGAGGGCTTTTGTCCTTTCCTCACCAGCAGATGGCTTTTTTTAACCTCAAATTTATATTTCAAACGTGTGGTTAGATGTTAGTCACATGGTTCTTTCAGCTGCAATTGGGTCTGACAACATAGCTTTTATCCTACACAGCTTAAAAAAAAATAGAGTTTTGTTATGAATAAAGAAGTAGAAAATGAATATGGTAGTCAGCTAGCATGGTCTGATCTGCAAAAAGTACTGTTAGGCAACTATAAACAAAATATAAAATAATGTTATTTTAATTTTTGTAAAATCTTTCAAGTAAATGTTACTTAATTCTTTTAACAATGCTGTAGGAAACAGAAAGACAATCCCCTACCCCAAGTTTGTTTTGGGGGGTACACACTATAAACCTTAGCCTCAAAAATTCTGCGAGATGCCTAAGACAATACTATTTTTGACAGAATTACATAATCTTTCTCTAGGGATATATGTAAAGTGCACTAAAATAGGTTTCACAAAAGCTGAAATTTTTCTGATTTTTTTCCTTGCAATAGTTCTATAACCTTGTGCTTATTTGAGCCTCAATACTTGCAGCTAAAAATAAGCACTAATCCTTGAAAGTTTGAATTGCAAATGAGAAAATGCAGGGAAAAGTGCTTTGACAACCAGGGACTACTGAAGAACAGTATGCAGTAGGATGGTAGGATACATCCATCTGTTGTAAATTATTGAAATAAGTAATATGTGTGAAATACTGTGCATGAGATTTCTGAGAATGTTGTTGGCAACTGACAAATGTTTGTTAAAAAATCAGAAGTGTGAATGTTGTGATCAGATCAGAGCAGTCGCTCAGTCGTGTCCGACTCTTTGTGACCCCACGAATCGCAGCACGCCAGGCCTCCCTGTCCATCACCAACTCCCAGAGTTCACTCAGACTCAGGTCCATCGAGTCAGTGATGCCATCCAGCCATAGGTATGGTATTTTGTTTTTATTAAGGTACTTTCTTCTTTGCATTTTCCTGTACCCAGACTGGTTAGCCTCAGCCTCAGGGATCCACTTGGCCCAGGGCTGTGGGCAGTGGTCTTAAATTCATTAAACAGGAAGAACGTTAGACTTAGGGAGCTTGTATGGTCAGGTCACTCAAGGTGGCTGTTCTCTTGACTCTGCACATCCCCTGCCAGACCAATACCTGCACCAACTATACCCTACACACATGAATGACCTTCCTATACACTTGCCTCAAGCCCCAGCTAGTGACTGCTCTTATCAAAGGGATGGTGAGGGGCATGGCCCTCTGCTGGTTTCCCTGGTAACTGATGAGCCAACCTGACATCAGTTCTCTTATAACTAGCAATCTCCCCTTCCTCCCTGGCACAAAGAGTCCCACCATGTCACCTGCCTGCTGACCACAATATTCGGTGGCTTGTTGCCCTGGGACCCTGCTTCAGACATATAACTTCCCCCATTCATCAAACCACTGGTGTTTCTGTTGCTAATTCTGGGCTTTTCTTCCATCTTGAAGTTGGGCAAGCACAGGTCTTTGTAGGACTGCAGGGTTCAGTCCTACAGAACTCTAAGGCCTTAGCAGCCTGTAAAAGCAGGCTGAAATCCAAGCCAGAGTCAATCCCTGTAAATGTCTCAAGATTAAAAAAAATTAAAACTTAAGAAAAATCAATCCCTAACAGTCAGCTAGTTTTCCCAAAAAAGGCAACAACGTTAGCTATAGCCAATCAAATAATTTCCTTGCTTTGCTTGCCTATTTGCTTTCTGACATTTCCTGCTGATGGAAAGCTCCAAGCCTTTTTATATCTGGCATTAGCTGATTCAAATTGATGTTTGCTCAAATAAACTCTAAAATTTTAATGCACTGCAGTTTAACTTTTAACAGTGTAGAAATTCAGTTTGCTAAGGTAACTAGAAAGTAAAGAAAAAAGAAAAAAAATCAGCTTCTAAATTAACAATTGAAGAAATAACAGAATTTCTTTAGAAGACAGAATTCTGTAATTTTCTTTATCTCCCATTTTACATATTGGCAGCTAGTCTAGGTCACTAATTCATGGTTTGTTTGTTTTTCCCATTGAATGATTAGGATATCACTTCCTCTGAAAACTGTTAGCCAATGAAGCTTATTACACTCAAATAGAAGGGATCTTGTATAGAGAAAGGAGATCCAACCAGTCCATTCTAAAGGAGATCAGCCCTGGGTGTTATTTGGAACGAATGATGCTAACACTGAAACTCCAGGACTTTGGCCACCTCATGCGAAGAGTTGACTCATTGGAAAAGACTCTGATGCTGGGAGGGATTGGGGGCAGGAGGAGAAGGGGACGACAGAGGATGAGATGCCTGGATGGCATCATGGACTCGATGGACGTGAGTTTGAGTGAACTCCGGGAGATGGTGATGGACAGGGAGGCCTGGTGTGCTGCAATTCTTGGGGTCCCAAAGAGTCGGACACGACTGAGCGACTGAACTGAACTGAACTGTATAGAGAAAATTAAAAAAAATCGAAACCCTCACCTTCTAACTGAGAAGGGGTGGGGGGTAATGTGTCCAGATATGTGTACAGATCTTTTCTGACCATGAGGACAAGCTACGTTAGTTACATCTAGAGCAGCAGTTTTAAGTATGGTCCTTGCACTAACAGCAGTTTATTATCTGACGTTTACAAGAACACAAAATGTCCTGATTTCTAACAAATAGGAACAAAAAGCATCAGCTGTAACCTACTTGAAAAGTATGTCAGAATCAGCTGCTTCCAGAGGGAAAAGTGGCCTGTAACTGGCGGCCACAGGATAGGATGCTTGTACCAGACTGGAAACTACAGTCAGATTTCAGAGATTAAGCAAAGCTAGAATAATGCTGAGGCTTGTACTGAGTTGAATAGTGCCCACCTCACACCCACCCCCCCCAAAAAAAATTAATGCCCAATCAGAACCTCAGAATGTGATTGTATTTAGACATTGTATGTTTGCAGATGTAATTAGTTAAGATAAAGCTATTGTAGATTGAGAAGGACCCTAAAAACAATGACTGATGTTTTTATAAGAAGGTCTGGTGAAAAGACAAGGAGACATGTAGAGAAGATGCTATGTGGAGATGGAGGCATATTGGAGTGATGCATGAACAAACCAAGGGATGCCAAGGACTATTCCAACCATCAAGAGCTGGGAAAGAGAGGGTTTAGGGGCGGAGCCTGTAAAAGAAATCAAATTTACCAGCACCTTGAGGTCAGATTTCTAGTCTCCTGATCTGTGACAGCATACATGAATGTTGTTTTAAGCTACCAAGCTTGTGGTCATTTGTTACAGCTGCCCTATGAAATCAATACAAACCTAGTCAAAGAAAATTGGGAAGAATATGAAGCATAGGAAAAAACCAGAATTAATTCAGACAAAGATTTCAGCAGCAAAATATTCAGCAAGTAGACATTCAAACGAGACAAATTTTGCACCAGAGTTAGTAATTCAGGGAGATTCCTGATTCAGTTCTTGCAATAAAGTATAAAATGAGGGTACTACAGTTTTACAACCCTGTCTCTTCCCATCACTTTGAGATCTTATA
Source organism: Bos indicus x Bos taurus (assembly GCF_003369695.1). Classification (NCBI taxonomy): domain Eukaryota; kingdom Metazoa; phylum Chordata; class Mammalia; order Artiodactyla; family Bovidae; genus Bos; species Bos indicus x Bos taurus. Next base: position 3,232,341 of record NC_040081.1, on the reverse strand, counting down.
AGTTACCCACCTCTTTCTTAAATCTATGTTCCATCTTGGATGTGAGAGGGAAAAGAGAGAAATCTGAAAGACCACCGTTAAACTGAGGAATATTAAGCATTAAAGCAACAACCTCAGACTACTGAATCTATCTAAGATTACAGATTTTCTGAAATTATTATGATCAAAATAGTAACCTTTTTCATTGACTTCCTCCTATGTCTCCTTCTCTGGTGCTTGGGACTGGGACCAACCAGATGTGAATTCTCTGCAGTTCAGAAAGAATCATCTCAACTGCTTGTCAGTGCTGTTCTAGGAAAGAAGGAAAGGATCGGATCAGGTTTCAGTCAGGGTCACAAAGACAATTAGTAAAATGCCAAGAAAAGGGCCCTGATGACAGGATATTTTATTGGGGCTTCATGTCCATGATTCTGCTTATTTATCCATTTATTTCTAAAGTTTGATTAGACACTCCCTAAACAACAGACATTGAGTTCAATGCCTTAATATATTAAAAGTGAACAGAGAGCATAAGCTTTCCAGGATTTAATTGTGAAAATGTGCAAATAGGAAAACTTCAGACTTCTTCAGTGCATATCAATATACCCACCATTGCCTAGCTTATAATTTAAATATTTTGCTGTGCTTCCTTTATAACATATTAATCCATCCCTCTATTCCTCATTCATGAATCTTATTTTTGATATATTTCAAAATAAATTTCAGACAGCAGTAAAATTTCTCTAAATACTTAATCTTGCTTATAATTTACTAAGATTAAATATTTGTTTACTGGTTTATTTTCTTTAGAGTTTAAATATATATACATTGAAATGCAGGAACTTTTGGTGAACATTCACTGAGTTTTGACAAGTAGATAGTTATATGTAACACCCAAATCTGCAGACCCCAGATTCTCTCACTTTCCCACCCATTCTAGAGACAACCATTGTTTTTTGTTTTTTCTTACCATGGAAAAATTTCGTCAATTCTACAAGTTTATATGTACAAAATAATACATATAGTGTTATTTTGTGTAAGTTTTTTAAAACTCTTTTTATGTTGAGTTATATTGTTTTTTGGAGAAGGCAATGGCACCCCACCCCAGCACTCTTGCCTGAAAAATCCCATGGACAGAGGAGCCTGATGGGCTGCAGTCCATGGGGTTGCTAAGAGTCGGACACGACTGAGCGACTTCACTTTCACTTTTCATTTTCATGCATTGGAGAAGGAATGGCAACCCACTCCAGTGTTCTTGCCTAGAGAATCCCAGGGACGGGGGAGCCTGGTGGGCTGCCGTCTATGGGGTCGCACAGAGTCGGACACGACTGAAGCGATTTAGCAGCAGCATATTGTTTTTATCTAAATATGTTCCTTTTCATACTGTTCATGGGATTCTCAAGGCAAGAATACTGAAGTGGTTTACAATTCCCTTCTCCAGTGGACCACGTCTGTCAGAACTCTCCACCATGACCTGTCCATCTTGGGTGGCCCTACACGGTGTGGCTCATAGTTTCACTGAGTTAGACAAGGCTGTGTTCCATGTAATAAGATTGGTTAGTTTTCTGTGATTGTGGTTTTCAGTCTGGCTGCCCTCTGATGGAGAAGGATAAGAGGCTTATGGAAGCTTCCTGATGAGAGAGACTGACTGAAGGGGAAACTGGGTATTGTTCTGATGGGCGGGGCCATGCTCAGTAAATCTTTATTTTAATTTTCTGTTGATGGGTGGGGCTATGTTCCCTCCCTGTTATTTACCTGGGGCCAAACTATGGTGGACACTGAAAGATGAGCTCCCCAGGTCGGTACATGCCCAATATGCTACTGGAGATCAGGGGAGAAATAACTTCAGAAAGAATGAAGAAATGGATCCAAAGCAAAAACAACACCCACTTGTGGATGTGATGGGTGATGGAAGTAAAGTCTGATGCTGTAAAAAGCAATATTGCATAGAAACCTGGAATGTTAGGTCCATGAATCCAGGCAAATTGGAAGTGGTCAAACAGGAGATGGCAAGAGTGAATATCCATATTTGAGGTATCAGCAAACTAAAATGGACTGGAATGGGCGAATTTAAATCAGATGATCAGTATATCTACTACTGTGGGCAAAAATCCCTTAGAAGAAATGGAATAGCCATCATAGTCAACAAAAGAGTCCAAAATGCAGTACTTGGAGGCAATCTCAAAAGCAACAGAATGATCTCTGTTCATTTCCAAGGCAAACCATTCAATATCATAATAATCCAAGTCTATGCCCCGACCAGTAATACTGAAGCAGCTGAAGTTGAACAGCTCTATGAAGACCTACAAGACCTTCTAGAACTAACACCCAAAAAAGATGTCCTTTTCATTATAGGGGATGGGAACGCAAAAGTAGGAAGTCAAGAAATACCTGGAGTAACAGGAAAATTTGGCTTTGGAGTACAGAATGAAGTAGGGCAAAGGCTAATGCAATTTTGCCAAGAGAATGCACTTGTCATAGCAAACACCATCTTCCAACAATACAAGAGAAGACTCTACATGTGAACATCACCAGATGATCAATACTGCAATCAGACTGATTATATTCTTTGTAGCCAAAGATGGAGAAGCTCTATACAGTCAGCAAAAAACAAGACTGGGAGCTGACTGTGGCTCAGATCATAAACTCCTTACTGCCAAATTCAGACTTTAATTGAAGAAAGTAGGAAAAACCTCTAGACCATTAAGGTAGGACCTAAATAAAATCCCTTATGATTATATAGTGGACGTGACAAATAGATTCAAAGGATTAGATCTGGTAGACGGAGTGCCTGAAGAACTATGGACAGAGGTTTGTGACATTGTATAGGAGGCAGGGATCAAGACCATCGCCAAGAAAAAGGAATGCAAAAAGGCAAGATGGTTGTCTGAGGAGGCCTTACAAATATCTGTGAAAAGAAGAGACGGGAAAGCCAAAGGAGAAAAGGAACGATATACCCATTTGAATGCAGAGTTCCAAAGAATAGCAAGGAGAGATAAGAAAGCCTTCCTCAGTGATCAAAGCAAAGAAATAGAGGAAAAGAATAGAATGGGAAAGTCTAGAGATCTCTTCAAGAAAATTAGAGAGACCAAGTTGAACATTTCATGCAAAGATGGGAACAACAAAGGACAGAAATGGTATGGACCTAACAGAAGCAGAAGATATTAAGAAGAGGTGGCAAGAATACACAGAGGAACTATACAGAAAATATTTTCATGACCCAGATAATCACGATGGTGTGATCACTCACCTAGAGCCAGACATCCTGGAATGTGAAGTCAAATGGGCCTTAGGAAGCATCACTACGAACAAAGCTAGGGGAGGTGATGGAATTCCAGTTGAACAATTTCAAATCCTGGAAGATGATGCAGTGAAAGTGCTGCACTCAATATGCCAGCAAATTTGGAAAACTCAGCAGTGGCCACAGGACTGGAAAAGGTCAGTTTTCATTCCAATCCCAAAGAAAGGCAATGCCAAAGAATGCTCAAACTACCACACAATTGCACTCATCTCACATGCTAGGAAGGTAATGCTCAAAATTCTCCAAGCCAAGCTTCAGCAATACATGAACTGTGAACTTCCAGAAATTCAAGCTATATTTAGAAAAGGGAGAGGAACCAGAGATCAAATTGCCAACATCTGCTGGATCATGGAAAAAGCAAGAGAGTTCCACAAAAAATCATATACTTCTACTTTATTGACTATGCCAAAGCCCTTTAACTGAGTGGATCACAACAAACTATGGAAAATTCTGAAAGAGATGGAAATACCAGACCACCTGTCCTGCCTCTTGAGAAATCTGTATGCAGGTCAGGAAGCAACAGTTAGAACTAGACATAGATCAATGGAGTGTTTCCAAATAGGGAAGAGAGTATGTCAAGGCTGTATATTGTCACTCCTGCGTATTTAATTTATATGCAGAATACATCATGAGAAACACTGGGCTGGAGGAAACACAAGCTGGAATCAAGATTGCTGGGAGAAATATCAATAACCTCAGATACGCAGATGACACCACCTTTATGGCAGAAAGGGAAGAAGAACTAAAGAGCCTCTTAATGAAAGTGAAAGTAGAGAGTGAAAAAGTTGGCTTAAAACTCAGCATTGAGAAAACTAAGATCATGGCATCTGGTTCCATCACTTCATGGGAAATAGATGGGGAAACAGTGGAAACAGTGGCTGACTTTATTTTTCTGGGCTCCAAAATCACTACAGATGGTGACTGTAGCCATGAAATTAAAAGATGTTTGCTCCTTGTAAGAAAAGTTATGACAAACCTAGACAGCATTTTAAATGCAGAGACATTACTTTGCCAACAAATGCCCATTTAGTCAAAGCTATGTGTTTTGTTTTTTTTTTTCAGTAGTCATGTATGTATGTGAGAGTTGGACTATAAAGAACGTTGAGCACTGAAGAATTGATGCTTTTGAACTGTGGTGTTGGAGAAGACTCTTGAGAGTCCCTTGGACTGCAAGGAGATCCAACTAGCCCATCCTAAAGGAAATCAGTCCTGAATATTCATTGGAAGGACTGATGCTAAGGCTGAAACTCCAATACTTTGGCCACCTGATGTGAAGAACTGACTCATTGGAAAAGACCCTGATGCTGGGAAAGATTGAAGGCAGGAGAAGGGGACAACAGAGGATGAGATGGTGGATGGCATCACCAATTCAATAGACATGAGTTTAAGTAAACTCTGGAAGTTAGTAATGGACAATGAGGCCTGGATGTCCTGCAGTCCGTGGGGTCACAAAGAGTCGGACACGACTGAGTGACTGAAGTGAACTGAAGTGAAATATGTTCCTTATTTACAACATATTTAGAATTACATTGGGTAGAATTACATTGCATAACCTTACCCCACTTTTCTATTTTTCTGATATTTATGGGCATTTGGACAGTTTTCAATTTGAGGCTGATATAAATCAGCTTTCTATCAACATTCTATAAAAGTCTTCTGGGGTATGTATCCATGTGTGTGTGTGTGTGTGTGTGTTTCCCTGCAGTACTCCAGGATAATATGACATTTGATCTTATTTTTGTGTGTACATTTTTATTTTTCAAAAATAAGAGAGATTGTTTAAAAAGATATAGACCATGACATCAGCTGTTAGTATCACTGAGATAACAATGTGCTCAGAAAGAAAAAGAAGGTAGCTCTTACCTTTGTGACCCTTCTGAAATTCTCTGGAAATTTTTCTTTATAGTCATATTTAATAATCTTAGAGAATTCATTTCCTTGCAGGTGAAAAGTGTTTTAAAAGACTCAGTAGGCCTAGATTTTCAAGATAGACAATAACAAAGACTCCAGCATTTCTCATCAGAAACAGTCATGTTCAACTAAATTAAAAAGAGAAAACTAAATGTCAAGCATTGTGTATAAACTTGGTTATCCTGTAAGGCTTAGAAACACTTAATGACCAAACATGGGAGAGGGTGTAACATCCCACCTGTTTGGGAAGTTAGGGAACCATTCTGTCATTCCTGTTACTAACTAATGTCATTATTTTGAAGTATTTTAAACAATGTGTCTGAATAATATTTGACCTTGTGGTCCCTTGCTCCTGTCATGGCTTTTCTTTCTAAAGCCCAGTATATTCAGTATAAGTTGTGAAAGTTGGGATATATGGACTTGTACCATATGAACTTAACTGCTTTTCAAGCTTTACAACCATCTTCATAAAATTTGTTGTTTCTGAAAATATTTGTTTGCTTCTCTTTCCTAGAGACCTTTGTGCTTTAGCTTTCCTCACTACACTTAGTTCCCACACAGTAATGCTATAAAAGACTCTGGCAGTCTTTCCTGCTGACATTCCAAATGTGATTTCTCTTTCTCCTGAATCCTTACATCTTTTAATTATGTATCTTTATCATTAGCACATGAAAGCTTGTACAGTAGTGATATTTTTCAAATGTTTCTTTACCACAAACTGGGTAGTAACATGGTTTATACATCATTGTCTTCCTCCTTGCTCCCTAATGCCTAAAAAATGCATTTACATATATGAAGAGACACCTGGTTGTGCGAAAAAATGAAAGAATCTACCTAGAGATGTAACACCCACCCACACCATTTCACATACCATAGCCATTAAAAGCCTTAACAAATAAATCTTTCAAAAAAAGAAAAGCACACACACATTGAGCAGACTTTGTTGAGGCTGATATCAAATAAACAAGATGAAAAGGAAAACATACCAGTTCCATGGTTGGATTTTTTTTTTTTTTAATTTTTTACTTGCTTCCAGACAGAATTGCATTGTTCGTTGTGGCTTAGATGGTAAATAATCCACCTGCAATGCAGGAGACCTCAGTTTGATCCCTGGGCTGGGAAAGTCCCCTGGAGAAGGGCATGGCAACCCACTCCAGTTATCTTGCCTGGAGAATTCCATAGACAGAGGAGCCAAAGAGTTGGAGACGACTTGGCAACTAACACTTTCACTCTACAGACAGAATTATCCTCAGATGTGTTCACTGCACATAGAATCAATACTTTAATTGTATAAGAACAATTAAAAATTAATGTGTTAATCTCTGGTTGGGGAACTAAGATCCTATATGCTGCAAGGCAACTAAACCCACGTGCTGCAACTACTGAGCCCACGTGCTACACCTAGAGAGAAGCCCTCACTACAACAAAGATCATGCATGCTGCAGCTGAGACCTGACAAACCAAAAAGAAAAATAAAGAAATAAATAATTAAAAAAAAAGAATAGTATGACAAGACACTTGATGAAATTTGAGAAACTCTGCCATGGTTTTTGGAGAAGGCAATGGCACCCCACTCCAGTACTCTTGCCTGGAAAATCCCATGGATGGAGTAGCCTGGTAGGCTCCAGTCCACGGGGTCGCTAAGAGTTGGACACAACTGAGTGACTTCACTTTCACTTTTCACTTTCATGCATTGGAGAAGGAAATGGCAACCCGCTCCAGTGTTCTTGCCTGGAGAATCCCAGGGATGGGGAGCCTGACGGGCTGCTGTCTATGGGGTCACACAGAGTCGGACACGACTGAAGCGACTTAGCAGCAGCAGCAGCAGCCATGATTTTCCATCAAATTAAATACTACCTTAGCATTCCTAGTACTGTTATTTTTTTTATTAAAATACACAGGCTGTAGATCTACCACATCCTCCCTGCTTATAGTAATTTTTAACTGCTATAATTAGGTTTTCAGTTGATCAGTAATTGCCCATGAAGGCTCCCCAAAACCCATCATAAGCCTGTGACAGAGTCCTCTGAATTTTCTTTTTCATCTTCACTGCTGAGTGAGGCTATGACAAGTAGTCTTTGGTAAATATAAGCAAGAATTTTTCATAATACTTTAAAAAATAATCCATGGATACTACTTGTATTACTCTGCTCTGATAGAGGTTAATTTACTAAAAAAGTGTGTCTGCATTAATGGGAAAGTGATATATGTCTATACTTAGCATAAATATATTTATGATATATATCATATATTTACCACACAAGGCTAGCTGTGATAAAACTTGAGTTGCATTTTTCCAAGATTATTTAGACTTTGTTATTTTATCCTATCTGGAGAAGGGAATGGCTACCAACTCCAGTATATTATATGCTATTCCAATTTTACATCACTTTCAGGTGGTTCATTATAGTTGAGTTTTATGACCTCAATGTAAGATATTACAATTCAAAAAAATTTAGATTCAAAGACCATCTTATTTTTTATTCGTTTTGATCACATCTTATAATATTTCATTGTACTGGCCTAATTATTTTTTTTCCATCTAGACAACACATTTTACTAAAAGAGCCAGAAAAATGTACCTCAACTCACACCCAAAAAACGTTTTAGTCTAGACAGCAATATCAGTCTGAAAGTTTTTCCCAGGTTCCACACATTCTGTTCATGCACACAAACAAATAAATCTGCTCAGACCAATTCCAAGGAACAAGACATTTGGTGTATAGGATAATTCCCTGAAAAGAAACTGTGATAAACGTAACTTTAGGGAAATCACAAAGCCCTTTACTGTTCTTCTTCCCATTACATCCAAAATTCTATGTCATTTATCATATTGCATCAAAATAGAAAAGAAATATATGTAAACATCATATATATTTCTAAAGCACATACGGTGTGCTATGTAGATAATGATAAGGACCAACATTGGCTAAAATATTATATATAACATAAACACCAAGACAGTAGCCAGCAAATACTTCATCCATCTAAGCTGGGGCCAGAGAACATACAAGATAACTGGGAACGCTCCAAACTCACTGGTGAGTAAGACTCCTTCCTTAAGTGGAGTCCAGGGGCTGGGATTAATGAATTAGATGTCTATTTTTCAGGTCATATTGGCTTCCCAGGTGGTGCAGTGATAGAGAATCCCCCTGCCAGTACAGAAGACACAGGAGATTCAGGTTCAGTTCCTGGGTTGGGAAGATCCCCTGGAGAAGGAAATGCAACCCACTCCAGTATTCTTGCCTGGAGAATTATATGGACAGAGGAGTCTGGCAGGCTGTAGTCCATGGGGTTGCAAAAAGTTGGGCATGACTGAGCATACACACACACACGTCAGGTCAGACTTATTCCAGTTTGAGAATAGCTTGAGCAAACCAAAAAAGAGAGAACAGCTTCACATCCAACTTTTACCTAGAATCCCACAGAGGGTCCTCTCTCTGAACACTGCTCAAGAGAAGTTAATTCTCCCAGTATCCCCTCCCCAACCTTCATCAAAAGCAAACAGCTCTTGCCTTCATGGCCCAGCATCTGGTAAGTAAGATGGTATTCCTCTCCCTTCACTTTATATTCATTTTATTTACAACTGTAGTATAGGTAAAGGTATGTAGAGGAAGGAGAGAGATAGTTGAAATATTCCTTTAAGAACACCATGGGACTTCCGCTGGTGGTCCAATAACTAAGACTCCATACACCCGGTGCAGGGAACCCATGTTTAAACTCTGGTCAGGGAACTAGATTTCACATGCCACAAAACAAACTGAAGCCTGCTGAGGTCCTCTCTTCATGGAATTCTCCAGGCAAGAATACTCTTCTGCAAGGATCTTCCAGATCCAGGGATCAAAACTGGGTCTCCCACATTAGAGGCAGATTCTTTACCATCTGAGCCCTAAGGAAGCCCAAGCATTCACACATCACAACTAAAGATGTCATATGCCACTGCAACGAATATCCTGTGTGCCTCAACTAAGACTTTGCACAGCCAAATAAATGAACAAATATAAATTTAAAATTAAAAAATAAGTACATTTAAGGAAGGTATCTTTCTTTTCTTTTATTATCTATATAATCTCTGAGATAAAGCGATTTGTCACATTGGAAATTACAAAGCCCATTAATTGGGTTTGCAAAAATCAAAGCCAAGCACAGAAATCACACACACACAAATGGACACTATTGTTTTCACACACAGGCTCCCAGAGAACATACATTGCAGAAGATATAATTCAGTCATTCCTATAAGGAGCACTACCAAATCTTTGCATATTGAAAACCCTACTTACTGACCTACTTCCTTTCACAGCACACTAATTAACTGTTGAACCAATCACCACAAACGTTTTGGGAAAAAAAAATCACTGCAGTCAACAGCTAGTTTTTTTCAAAAGCCCTATTCTCTATTTGAAATTAAACATGAGAGCAGTAGGTGTGCACAATGAAAGTTTACTCCAGCCTACTTCAAAGGACAAGCAAAACAACATAAAGAAAGAAGTCATTTCATTCCCCTTATTAACAGATCTAAGTGAAAGTGCTCCAAACAGTTTGGGACTTAATGATGACAGAGACCAGTGGAGAAGATCCATCATCTTTTTATTCTGACTATGAATAGTACAACAAGTCTTAAGCAGACTGATGCAGAAATAAGGAAAAACTCTTTCTAGCCACTCTAATTTGCTGGCTGATGTCTTTGAAAGTAGCATGTCATTTTACCAGAATGTGTTTTATTCAGTCTTATACCTAAATAAAAGAAATTATATACATGCTGTCATTTTAACACATCAGGAAGTATTAAATTAATTAAAGAGGTCATTATGTTGAAAGGCTTGTGTGTAAGTTCATTCTTGTCTGACTCTTTGCAACCCCGTGGACTATAGCCCACCAGGCTCCTCTGTCCATGGGATTATCTGGGCAAAAATACTGGAGTGGGTTGCCATCTCCTCTTCCAGGGGATCTTCCCTACCAAGGTATTGAACCCCCATTTATTATGCCTCCTGCATTGGCAGGTAGGATCTTTACCACTAGCACCACCCGGGAAGCCCAGGCTACTGAAACAAGCAAAAAGCCTCAAGGTTGGGAAATGGAAACAGAAGGAAACGGCAACCCACTCCAATATTCTTGCCTGGAGAATTCCATGGACAGAGGAGCGAGGCAGGCTACAGTCCATGGGGTTGCAAGAGTCGGACACGATTTAGTGACTGAACAACCAACCAACAGAGGACAACCAGTGATAGCCAGCTAGACTTTAATTGATAGTCAATCAGTAATCTCCTTAACTTTTCTTCCACCTTTTCTCTATTAAATTCTCTCTCTGAGGATCCTATGGGTGGAGTGCTCCTAATCACTTACTATTGATGCTACCTGACTGAAATGAATTTTTATTCAAATAAGCTATTAAAATTTTTTAAATGCCTCAGATTATCTTTTTACAGAAACAAAAAGATTTTAAAGAAAAACATTTCTGTTTTTAGTAAATAAAGCACACTGAAAAAGTATTTTTGAGTGCATTTTAAGAATTTTACTATGAATGTCTGTTATTTTATAATATTGGAATACATTAGTGCCTTCTTGGGTCTTTGATATCAGCAAAGCTTGTCTGCCTTTGGCATCCTTGTAATTCATACAGTTTACTCCGATGTTCCAGTGGGCTTCTGCTGTGTCCAGATGCAATGGTTTCTACACAGTACCTCCTATAATGTTTTAGTTAATGCTTCTGCTTTTCTTTTCTTGCATCTGAAACCTTGGATTCAGCGAATTTATTTCTATTGCTTTCCAAACTTTCATTCTAATTTGGATCATCAGTTTATAAAATCACTGCCCCAATTTCTGATTGTAATCTAAGGAAGCTGGTAAAAATAACAAAAACATAAGATGCTGCATAATTGTTATTATAAAGAACAAATCCATCACTGCCTATAGTATATTTAGTAATAATGAATTTCTTCCACTTCTAAATTCTTGTTACAAGTGTTTAGCAATTTTCCACTTCTACTTCATTTTATGCACACTTTATGTATGTCTTAGCTTGCACACTAAATTTCAGTCTTTTTAAGGACAGAAGCAAGTACATAATGATTTCTATCTTTCCTTACTAGTCCCAACGTAGTATCTTAAAATGAATGTCTGAGTAGTGGAAAGAGCATATTCTTTGAGACAAGATTTTATAGATTAAGAAAAAGAATGTTAAAGAAAATATCAGAACATGGAAAACAAAACAGAAGTGCCAACAAACAAAAATAGTATGCTGCAATTGCTAAACACGTGCTTGTGTGCATGCTAAGTCACTTCAGTCGCATCCAACTCAAATGCTAAACACAGCACCTGTAAAATAGGATTTATTTATAAAGAAAAGCAATAGTCTCCTGCCTCATCTTTCTTTAAATACAGGCTTCCTTGGCAGAGTTGGCTATGGTTCATTCACGTAGCTATATATATGCCTTTAATTCTTTGGATTTGACTCATATTACAAATTAACTTGCTTAGACTGCTATGTCTTAACTTTAAAGTTTTAAACATTTAAAATTGATGTGTTGTGGGAAAGAGAGAAAGACTTGGAGTAGGAAACCCTCTGCCACCCTCTGCTCTCAGGTACACCAAAATTGCAGCTATTTACATGGGACCCCCAACTCTCAGGTCCTGCACCAGGAACACCAACCCCCAGAAAGCTGGGCTTTGAAAACTAGTGGGGCTTTTGTTCAGGAGAGCCACAGTGCTATAACAAACAGAGACTCTGCTTGCAAAATCTCACACTCAGAGTCCCAGTACAGAGGCACTAGTCTGAAAGGAGCTGGGGACATACCCAACAGGGAACTTGGGAGAGCTTCATGAGAGTCAGAAGAGAGCCGGGACTCACCCTGGTGACTGAAACACTGGCATCAGCCATTTGGGGAGCTGCTCTGGTAACACCAGCTATCAAATGCTAATTTGAAATCATTCCTTTAGCCTATTAGCACTGCAGGCCCCAACCACCAATGAGTCCACAGCAGCCAAGCAGCAATGGGCCACATGCCTGCCTGCTCAGGAAAGCAGCCTCACCTGCCAATGGCTGCAGCAGCCACAGGGCCTGGTCTTGCAGCCTGCCTGGTGGGGGGCCAGCCTCACTGTATCCATGTACTCAGCCCTCCACAATAGAAGGGTTCACATAGCCCACCTAAGGGACAACTTTGAAGCATCTAGCTCTGATGGTCAGAAGGGAACATGTGGCTGGGTTCCCCAAGATGTCCTTCTTCTAAAATCAGGAGGTATACTGTGCTGTGCGTTGTCACTCAGTCGTGTCTGCCTCTGTGACCCCATGGACTGTAGCCCACCAGGCTCCTCTGCCCATAGGGATTATTCAAGCAAGAATACTGGAGTGGGTTGCCATGCCCTCCTTCAGGGGATCTTCCCAAGCTGGGGATTGAATCCAGGTCTCCCACATTGCAGGTAGATTCTTTACCTTCTGAGCCACCAGGGAAGCCCCAGGGGATATACTAGACTTACGTGACACATAGAAAGAAACAGAGAATTAGACAAATGGAGGAGACAGGGTAATATGTTCTAAATGAAGGGAAAAAGACAAAACTTCAGAAAAAGATCTAAGCAACCTACCTGTTAAAGAGTTCAAGGTAATGATTATAAGATACTTAATGAAATTGGGAGAGGAATGGATGAACACAGTAACAATTTTAACAAAGAATTAGATAATATAAATAACCATAAATACCTGAAAAATACAATAATTAAAATCAACTACAGAAAAAAAAAAAAACCTGAAAAAAACCCACAACCAAGTGGAGGATAAATAATATGCTGCACTGCTGCTAAGTCGCTTCAGTCGTGTCTGACTGTGTGGCCCCATAGACAGAATCCACCAGGCTTCCCCGTCCCTGGGATTCTCTAGGCAAGAACCCTGGAGTGGGTTGCCATTTCCTCCTCCAATGCATGAAAGTGAAAAGTGAAAGTGAAGTCGCTCAGTCGTGTCCGACTCGTAGCGACCTCATGGACTGCAGCCCACCAGGCTCCTCTGTCCATGGGATTTTCCAGGCAAGAGTACTGGAGTGGGGTGCCATTGCCTTCTCCGAAATAATATGCTACCAAACAAATAATGAATCATTGAAGAAATCAGTGAGGGAGTGGACAAAATACCTAGAAAGAAAGGAAAATGGAATCTCAATGATTGACTATTAAGGGACTCACAGGAAAAAAACCTTTAAAAAACAAGATCTAAGAGACACAGCAAAACAATTCTAAGAGAGAATTTATAGAGATACAATCTTACTTCAAGAAACAAGAAACATTTCCAATAAACAATCTAAAGTTACACTTAAAAGAACTAGAAAAAAGTAACTGGAAGAAAAGAAACAATAAATATCATCAGAAGTAAGTAATACTGAGGTTAAAAAACAATAGGAAAGATCAATGAAACTAAGAACTGATTCTTTGAAGAGACAGACAAAATTGATAAACCTTTAGTCAGACTCAACAAGAAGAGAGTCTGTCCCAAAGAGAGAAGGCCCAAATAAATAAAATCAGAAATGAAAGAGAAGTTATAATCAATACCACAATAAAATGGTATCCTAGAAGAATGAATAAATTCCTAGAAAATAACATGATCCTGAGATCAATGGAATAGAATACAGAGCCCAGAAATAAACCCACACATTTATGAAGTGCATAGAATATGCAAATATACAAAGAATATACAGATGCAAAGAATATACAGATATATAGAATACAGATCAGATCAGATCAGATCAGTTGCTCAGTCGTGTCCGACTCGTTGTGACCCCATGAATCGCAGTACGCCAGGCCTCCCTGTCCATATGCTTTTTCCTGTGGTCATGTATGGATGTGAGAGTTGGACTGTGAAGAAGGCTGAGCACCGAAAAATTGATGCTTTTGAACTGTGATGTTGGAGAAGACTCTTGAGAGTCCCTTGGACTGCAAGGAGATCCAACCAGTCCATTCTGAAGGAGATCAGCCCTGGGATTTCTTTGGAAAGAATGATGCTAAAGCTGGAACTCCAGTACTTTGGCCACCTCATGCGAAGAGTTGCCTCATTGGAAAAGACTCTGATGCTGGGAGGGATTGGGGGCAGGAGGAGAAGGGGACGACAGAGGATGAGATGGCTGGATGGCATCACTGCCTCGATGGACGTGAGTCTGAGTGAACTCCGGGAGTTGGTGATGGACAGGGAATACAAACATACGTATACAAATATACTAAGGAGGCAAAAATAGACAATAGGAAAAACAGCATCTTCAAAAAATGATATTAGCAAAACTGGACAGTCACATGCAAAGAATCAAACTGCACTACTTTCTCACACTGTATACAAAAATAATTGCAAGATGGATTAGATATTTAAATGTAAAATCTGAAGCCATAAAACTTCCAGAAGAAAGCAAACATAGTAGGCTCTTTGACATTAGTCTTAACGATGAAGATTTTTTTTTTTTTTTGATCTGCCTCCTTAGGCAAGGGAAATAAAAGCAAAAATGGAACTACATCAACTGAAAAGCTTCTGCAGAGTAAATTACAACAAAGTCAAAAAGCACCCTGCTAAATGGGAAACAATATTTGCGGATAATATATCTCTGACAAGAGGTTAATATCCAAAATATACAAAAAAAAAAAAAACCCTCATACAATTCAAATTCAAAACAAACGACTCAATTAAAAAAATGGGCAGAAGGCCTGAATAGATTTGTTTTCCCCCAAAGAAGACAAAAGGTGGTCCATAGGCACATGAAAAGAGGCTCAGTAGTGGTAATCATCAGAGAAATACAAATCAAATCCACAATGAAATATCACCTCACACCTGTCAGAGTGGCCATCATCAAAAAGACCATAAAAACAAAATGTTGGCCAGGATATGGTGAAAAGGGAACCTTGTACACTGTTGATGGGAATGTAAATTGATGCAGCCACTGTGGAAAACATACTGTTCCTCAAAAGTTTAAAAACAAAACTACCATATGAACCAGCAATTTCACTTCTGAGTAATTTTCCAAAGAACAAAAACACTAGTTCAAAAATATATATGCACCCCGTGTTCATTGCAAGATATGTAAGCAACTTAAGGGTTTATAGATAATTAGATACAGAAGTGGTAAATAGGCACAACTAAATAATATTCAGCCACAAAGGAAGAATGAAATCTTGTCATTTGTGACAACATAGGTAGACCTAGAGAGTATTACACTAGGTTGAAATAAGTCAGAGTAGGAAAAATATCATACGGTTTTACTTACATGTGCAATCTAAAAGGTAAAAAAAAAATAACGAAACAGAAACAAACTCATAGAATAGGGAACAAATCAACCACTGTCTGAGGAAAGAGAAATGAGAAGATGAGTGAAAGTTGAGGGAAATTAAGAGGTACAAGCTTCCAATTATATATATATATATAAAAGTCATGGGGATGTAAAGTACAATGTAGGAAATATAGTCAATAATATTATAACAATTATGTATGGTGACAGATAATAACTAGACTTGGATGATCATTTTGTGGTATATAAAACATTGCACCTGTCAGAATGGCTATCATAAAAAAGACTAGATATAATAAGTGCTGAAGAGTGTGTGGAGAAACAGAACCCTTCTACACAGTTGGTTGGAAGTGAATTGGTTCAGCCACCCTGGAAAACAGTTTGAAAGTTCCTAGAAAAACTAAAAATGTAACTACCATATGACCTGACACTTCCACTTCTGAGCATTTACCAAAATAATAATAATAATTACAAAAAGTATATGCATCCCTTATTATGTTCATTGCAGCATTATTTACAGTTGCCAAGAAGCAACCTAAGAGCCCATCAAGAGATGAATGAAGAAGATGAACATATGAATATTACTTAGAATAAAAGGATAACTTCTTTAAAGAAATCAATACACACTGAATCATTTATGTAATACACCTGAGAGTAATATAGTATTGTGATTCAATTTTACTACAATAGAAAGAAAAAAAAATTAAGAAGTGACAGGAGCCAAAATAAACCTCTTTATCTTTGTAAGATTTATGTCAATAAAATTATTATGACCTTCCGCTTCAAACTCCAAGGAAGGTAAAGCTAGTTCTCACTTAAATAGATCTGGCAGTCCTCGATGATGAAATAGTGTGTGTGTGTGTGAGTGAGAGAGAGAGAGAGAGTACTATTTTTAAAAAATCTGCTATAATTCAAATTCTATACAGCATATGGTTTACTTTATGGCTAAAATAATAATACTATGAATTATATTACTTTAGATTTAGTAAATCTGTTCCTTAAATCAGCCCTCCTATACAAACAGTATTATTTTCCTATTTGAGTAAACTCAAGTACAAAGCCTGTTATTTTCCCAACGTCAGGAGACTAATAAATGGTTTTGCTACACAAGTTGAGACACAAGCTGTTTGTCTTCAGAAAAAGTACATTAAACCACCTTCTTCTCATATCTTGTCTTCTCATATGTCTCAATATGTCAATATGTCTTCTCATATCATATTTGATTCAATAACTAAGAAATAATTTTCAAGACATTTTCTTTAATAACCTCCTGCCAACCTATTTGCTGCCCCTTGACCAGCTACCCCTTTCATGTTTGTGTATTCTACAATCAGCTCATTTGTCATACTGTATGAAACTGTTTATAAATTGTCTCCCAAAGGAAAATTCAATTCATTGAAGATTAAGCACTAGACAACTATCAAAAATAAAGAAAATAAAGCTTTTGTGCAGAAGATCATATGTGAATGTTTAATTAAATAAATTCATGGTTATATGCTTTCATGTTAATATTCCTTCCAGCTCTGCACCCCCATGTCAATGATACAATGAAAACTTTCCAACAATGTTTTCACCATCTTGGTCCTGACTTTAAAATCAGCTTTTCTCTGTAAATAGAAGGAATTTTAAAAATGTTCCTTTTTATTATAACACTTTTACTTCTATTTGCCTATTTTTTAAAATTTAAATTTATTTATTTTAATTGGAGGCTAATTACTTTACAATATTGTATTGGTTTTGCCATACATCAACATGAATCTGCCATGTACACATGTACACATGTTCCCAATCCTGAACCCCCCTCCCACCTCCCTCCCCATACCATCCCTCTGGGTCATCCCAGTGGACCAGCCCCAAGCATCCTGTATCCTTCCTAAACCTGGACTGGTGATTCATTTCTTATATGATATTATAGATGTTTCAATGCCATTCTCCCAAATCATTTATTCTTCATTTTTATTCAAGTGTTAGGTAATTAGAATAGGGAAAAGGAGTCCAAAATGGCGGTGGCTAAAAGACAAGGAACGGAAAAGCCTGCAAAAATAGAACAAAGGAAGGTCAAAGAAAGGTCCGAGGACCGGAATGAGGACCTCAGGAAGAACAAACAGCACTCCTGGCTAAGCCCAATTTGCATAGGGCAGGCCCAGGGGGAGGAAGAAACATATAAAAGGAGAAGCCAAAATGCTTTCTCTCTCTCTCTCTCTCCTGCACGTGTGCGCTCTTTTTCTCTCTTTCTCCACCGACCCCCCCCCCACCCCCAACTCTCTTTTCTTCTTCGAGGATGGATTCTTCTGCTATCTTATAAATAAAATAGAGCTGTAACACTGATTTGTCTAAGAGCTATGACACAGTTTGTTCAAGACCCAAGAGCTGTGACGCGCCAAGGGCTTTAATGTCCGTCGCCCCAAATCATTGTTGTGATGAGACAAGAACCGAGAAACATACACTCACCTGACAGTTCCATAATTACTTTCTGCTGTTTAGGGGCGTAGTCCTTAAATTGTTAAGGCAACATTTTCTCCTAACCCTCATATTGAGGGTCTCTGATCCAGGGGCCCCAAGTAATATTTGGAAGAGGCCGTGGCACTCATAGGAACTTGGACAACCATTTCTAACTTAAAGGCTTTCATGCAGCTAGAAACAAATCCAATTTTACACAGTTACAGATGTAAGGCAAAATAGTCATTAAAACAAGTTAAAATTAAAATTAAAAGTCATATTTTGTCCATAGATACATCAGTCCATCTTAGGATTGTTAAATGTCATCAGTTTAAGAAGAGGCATCACATGCGATTGTTGTTGAAGGTATTTGCAGACTTGGAGAAAGTATTTTTCTTGAAGTAGAGATGTCCACCATGGGAAGCCTTCCACTGATGAAGAGGGGAGCGCTCCACAGACCCAGCAGTTAGACTTATTGTGGAATTCAATGTAGGAGTGAGCCCAGGACAGGAAGGCATTGTCTTGTGGATCAAACGGCTCAGGATTTTTGGAGTTAGCAGAAGTAGGCTCACATAGATTATCAGGCCCATCTGAAAAGTACAAAGTCAGAGCATAGAAAGTAAAGACATAAAATGAAGTCACTTAGTTCTGGCCAGGGTGCCACCTCTTAACTTGAGTGTGATGTATCCACAAATCACTTCCTGGTACTTTGGCAGCTGTGGGAGAAGAAATAATAACCTGGTAAGGGTCTTCCCAGAGGGTCTCAAGGGATGGGCCCCCAGATTCCAATGTTTTTATGAGGACCTCGATTCCTGGCTCAAATAGGGGCTTGCTTGACTCAGAGGCTGGGTCAGGAGTCGTCTCCTGGAGTTCTGTTAATGTCTATTGAAAAGCTGAGAGCTGAGTTACATAATTAGTTAATTCCAAGGCTTTAGGGTCTATAACAATTTCCGTGCGTAAGAAAGCCCTTCCATAAATATATTCAGAGGGGGACAGTCCCTCCTTTTTTGGGTCAGTACGAGCCCTCATTAAAGCTATGGGCAGGTCTTTAATCCAATTGTCCTATGTTTCCTGAGTTAATTTGCGCAGATGTCTTTTGATAATGTCATTAGCTTTTTCAACCTTTCCTGAGGATTGGGGTCTCCAGGAACAGTGTAAGTGATATTCTATTCCTAGAGCTTTAGACACCCCCTGAATTACAGCAGCTTTGAAGGTGGAGCCATCGTCACTCTGAAGGCTCTGTGGCAGCCCAAACCTGGGGATAATTTCATGGATTAAAATCTTTATAACCTCCTTAGCTTGTATACTATGACAGGGAAAAGCCTCAATCCATCCAGTAAAAGTATCCACCCAAACTTGTAAGCAAGAATACCCATTAGCTTCTGGCATATGAGTAAAATCAATTTCCCAGTCCTCTCCAGGATATTTTCCACTTTGTTGTAATCCAGATTTTGCTATCTTTTCAGTCTTTGGGTTATTTTTCTGACAAACCTCACACTTTTTGATAATGTTCTTTAAGGTTTTCATTACATTTTTACTTTCAAATAAGCGAGAAGCCAGCTGGTAAGTACTCTCTGTACCCAAATGAAAACTCTGGTGTAAATCTCTTCCACTGAGCACTTTTAGGAATTATTAATCATCCATCCTCAGACTGTAACCATCCTTTATCAGTAATCTTTGCTCCTCTTTTCTCATCTTTCTAATTCTTCCTCAGTATATTGTGGTTTTTCCTGTTCTACAGGACCTGTCCAGATCAAAGACGTCTGTAGTGAAGGCGTTTTGTAAAGTGCCACTTTTCTGGCTTGACAGTCAGCCAGCTTGACCTTCAGCTACTTTACTCTCATCTCTGCTGTGTCCTTTGCAATGCAGAACAGCTACTTCTTTAGGACAATATATAGCAGCTGGAATGGGTGAATTTAACTCAGATGACCATTATATCTACTACTGTGAGCAGGAATCCCTTAGAAGAAATGGAGTAGCCATCATGGTCAACAAAAGAGTCCAAAATTCAGTACTTGGATGCAATCTCAAAAACAGCAGAATGATCTCTGTTCGTCTCCAAGGCAAATCATTCAATATCACTGTAATCCCAGTCTATGCCCCAACCAGTAATGCTGAAGAAGCTGAAGTTGAACAGATCTGTGAAGACTGACAAGACCTTCTAGAACAAACACCCCAAAAAATGTCGTTTTCATTATAGGGGACTGGAATGTAAAAGTAGGAAGTCAAGAAACACCTGGAGTAACAGGCAAATTTGGCCTTGGAACATGGAATGAAACAGGGCAAAGGCTAATAGAATTTTGCCAAGAGAATGCACTGGTCATAGCAAACACCCTCTTTCAACAACACAAGAGAAGACTCTACACGTGGACATCACCAGATGGTCAAAACCAAAATCAGATTACTTATATTCTTTGCAGCCAAAGATATAGAAGCTCTATACAGTCAGCAAAAACAAGACTGGGTGCTGACTGTGGCTCAGATCATGAAGTCCTTATTGACAAATTCAGACTTAAATTGAAGAAAGTAGGGAAAACCACAAGACCATTCAGGTATGACCTAAATCAAATCCCTTATGAATATACAGTGGAAGTGGGAAATAGATTTAAGGGACTAGATCTGATAGATTGAGTGCCTGATGAACTATGGATGGAGGTTCATGACATTGTACAGGAGACAGGGATCAAGACCATCCCCATGGAAAAGAAATGCAAAAAAGCAAAATGGCTGTCTGAGGAGGCTTACAAATAGCTATGAAAAGAAGAGAAGCAAAAAGCAAAGGAGAAAAGGAAAGAAATAAGCATCTGAATGCAGAGTTCCAAAGAATAGCAAGGAGAGATAAGAAAGCCTTCCTCAGCGATCAATGCAAAGAAATAGAGGAAAACAACAGAATGGGAAAGACTAGAGATCTCTTCAAGAAAATTAGAAATACCAAGGGAACATTTCATGCAAAGATGGGCTCGATAACGGACAGAAATGGTATGGGCCTAACAGAAGCAGAAGATATTAAGAGGTGGCAAGAATACAGAGAAAAACTGTACAAAAAAGATCTTCATGACCCAGATAATCACAATGGTGTGATCACTCACCTAGAGCCAGATATCCTGGAATGTGAAGCCAAGTGGGCCTTAGAAAGCATCACTATGAACAAAGCTAGTGGAGGTGATGGAATTCCAGTTGAGCTATTTCAAATCCTAAAAGATGATGCTGTGAAAATGCTGCACTGAATATGCCAGCAAATATGGAAAACTCAGCAGTGGCCACAGGACTGGAAAAGTCAGTTTTCATTTCAATCCTAAAGAAAAGCATTGCCAAAGAATGCTCAAACTACCGCAAAATTGCACTCATCTCACACACTAGTAAAGTAATACTCAAAATTCTCCAAGCCAGGCTTCAGCAAAACATGAACCATGAACTTCCAGATGTTCAAGCTGGTTTTAGATAAGGCAGAGGAGCCAGAGATAAAATTGCCAACATTTTCTGGATCATGGAAAAAGCAAGAGAGTTCCGGAAAAACATCTATTTCTGCTTTATTGACTATGCCAAAGCCTTTGACTGTGTGGATCACAAGAAACTGTGGAAAATTCTGAAAGAGATGGGAATACTAGACCACCTGACCTACCTCTTGAGGAGCCTGTATGCAGGTCAGGGAGCAACAGTTAGAACTGGACATGGAACAAGAGACTGGTTCCAAATAGGAAAAGGAGCACATCAAGGCTGTATATTGTCACCCTGCTTATTTAATTTATATGCAGAGTACATCATGAGAAAAGCTGGGTTGAAAGAAGCACAAGCTGGAATCAAGATTTCCAGGAGAAATATCAATAACCTCAGATATGCAGATGACACCACCCTTATGGCAGAAAGTGAAGAGGAGCTAAAAAGCCTCTTGATGAAAATGAAAGAGGAGAGTGAGAAAGTTGGCTTAAAGCTCAATATTCAGAAAACTAAGATCATGGCATATTATCCCATCACTACATGGGAAATAGATGGAGAAAGAGTGAAAACAGTGTCAGACTTTATTTTTTGGGGCTCCCAAATCACTGCAGATGGTGATTGCAGCCATGAAATTAAAAGACGCTTGCTCCTTGGAAGGAAGGTTATGACCAACCTAGATAGCATATTAAAAAGCAGAGACATTACTTTGCCAACAAAGGTCCGCTTAATGAAGGCTATGGTTTTTCCAGTGGTCATGTATGGATGTGAGAGTTGGACTGTGAAGAAAGCTTAGCGCCGAAGAATTGATGCTTTTGAACAGTGGTGTTGGAGAAGACTCTTGAGAGTCCCTTGGACTGCAAGGAGATCCAACCAGTCCATCCTAAAGCAGATCAGCCCTGGGATTTCTTTGGAAGGAATGGTGCTAAAGCTGAAACTCCAGTACTTTGGCCACCTCATGCGAAGAGTTGACTCATTGGAAAAGACTCTGATGCTGGGAGGGATTGTGGGCAGGAGGAGAAGGGGACGACAGAGGATGAGATGGCTGGATGGCATCACCAACTCGATGGATGTGAGTTTGAGTGAACTCTGGAAATTGGTGATGGACAGGGAGGCTTGGCGTGCTGCATTTCATGGGGTCGCAAAGAGTCGGACACGACTGAGCGACTGGAGTGAACTGAAAAGTCTCTTGATCTCTCTGAAATGTTTAATAGGTTCTCTTTACTTTTTTTTTTAAGAGAGCCTATAATTTAATAGGAAGAAAAAAAACCCTTAATTGATTTAATTAATGTATATTTGAATACAAGTTTGTGTTTTTTTATTTTTTTATATCTTAATTTAAATTTATTTATTTTAATTGGAGGCTAATTACTTTACAATATTGTATTGGTTTTGCCATACATCCACATGAATCCACC
Organism: Bos indicus x Bos taurus; assembly: GCF_003369695.1. NCBI lineage: Eukaryota > Metazoa > Chordata > Mammalia > Artiodactyla > Bovidae > Bos > Bos indicus x Bos taurus. The sequence continues at coordinate 3,209,608 of NC_040081.1, read as the reverse complement.
ACGGGTGTACATGTGCTCCCCGTCCTGAACCCCCCTCCCACCTCCCTCCCTGGACCATCCCTCTGGGTCACCCCAGTGCACCAGACCCAAGCATCCTCTATCGAACCTAGACTGGCAATTCGTTTCTTATATGATATTATATATGTTTCAATGCCATTCTCCCAAATCATCCCCCCACCACCACTCTCTCCCACAGAGTCCAAAAGACTTCTATACATCTGTGTCTCTTTTGCTGTCTCGCATATAGGGTTATCGTTACCATCTTTCTAAATTCCATATGTATGCGTTAGTATACTGAATTGGCGGAGAAGACAATGGCACCCCACTCCAGTACTCTTGCCTGGAAAATCCCATGGATGGAGGAGTCTGGTAGGCTGTAGTCCACGAGGTCGTTAAGAGCCCTTTCACTTTTCACTGTCATGCGTTGGAGGAGGAAATGGCAATCCACTCCAGTGTTCTTGCCTCTAGAATCTCAGGGGCGGGGGAGCTTGGTGGGCTTCCGTCTATGGGATCTCACAGAGTCGGACACCATGGAAGTGACTTAGTAGCAGCAGCAGCAATACTGTATTGGTGTTTTTCTTTCTGGCTTATTTCACTCTGTATAATAGGCTGTTACTGTTTTAAACTGTCTTTCTTTCCATATTACTGCATGAGCATGTAAATCCAAATAAGCACACTTAGAATCAGTGTAGATATTTGCCTGCTGCCCTTGGCTTAACTCTAGAGCTCGGGTCAGAGCCACAAGCTCCACTAACTGAGCACTGGTTCCCTGGGGGAGAACCTGTTCAGCAGTCACCACAGCATAACCTGCTTTATGTTTCCCATCCCGAAAAAAAGAACTTCCATCTGTAAATATTTCCATGTCAGGATGTCTAATGGGGTATCCATTAGATTTTCCCAAGCTGCATAGTTTAAAGTTAGGAATTGGGAACAAACATGACCAGGTGTTTCATTTTCCTTCTCAGGAAGGAAAGTGGAAGGATTTAAATTTCCACAAACTTTAAGCTTAGTTACTGGTCCTTCTAACAACGACTGTTATTTAAGAAGCCTACTGTCTGTGATCCAAATATCAACCTTAGAATTTAAGATTCCACTCACGTCATGAGAAGTCAGTGCAGTAATGTTTTGTCCATTAATTATTTTTAAAGCTTCAGGTGCTAATAAAGCCAGTGCCTCAATTACTCTTAGGCAGTGGTGCCACCCACGTGAAATTACATCTGATTCTCTGCTTAGATAAGCAATAGGTTGCTGGTGGAGCCCTCGGGGTTGTGTCAAAACTCCCAAAGTCACACCTTTTCTTTCAGTGACAAACAAATTAAATTCTGACCCTGTGGCCAAGCTCAGAGAAGGAGTTTGCAGGAAAGCAGTCTGAAGAACCTTAAAGACTTTTGAGTATCTGGAGACCAAACCAGTTTGTCGGTTTGGGCCTGCTGAGTTTCAGCTATAAGTTTATATAAAGACCAGGCAAGTTCCCCATAAGCCAGAATCTAAATGCGACAGTAGCCTGTGATTCCCCAAAATCTTCTCAGTTGCCTTAAAGCCATAGGTAGGGGATGATTTAGTATAGGTTTAATTCTCTAGGGGCCTATGGCCCGAGTCCCTTCTGATATGATTAGGCCCAGATATCTAGCAGATTGTTGACAAAGCTGAACCTTTTCTCTTGATGCCTTGTAACCTCAGCCTGCCAGAAAGTTTCAGAAGTCTTCTGAGGCTCGTGAACAAGCTTCCTCTGTCTCAACACAGGGCAAAATATCATCTACGTATTGTAACACCTCTGCTTTGAAGCTATTAAAATTTTGTAGATCCCGTGACAAACTTTGTCCAAATAAGTAAGGACTGTCACGAAAGCCCTGGGGCAAAACTGTCTAGGTTAACTGAGAAGTTGGCTGCGCAGAGTCCTCAAAGGCAAATAGAAATTGACTTTCTTCCACCAAAGGCACTGAATAGAAGGCATATTTCGAATTAATTACTGAGAAATATTTGGCTCATTCAGGAATTTCAGACAACAGAGTGTAAGGCTTAGGCACCGCGGGGTGTAAAGGAACTACAGCCTCATTTATTATTTGTAAATCTTGAACTACTCTCTATTCACCATTTGATTTCTTTATACCCAAAATAGGAGTGTTGCATGGACTGTTACAGGGAATTAATAGTCCCTGTTCCTTTAAATTTTCGATGATGGGTTTTATCCCTTTCTTTACCTCAGGTTTCAGTGGATACTGCTTCTTATATGGAAATAAGTGCGAGTCTTTGAGTTTGACAACTACAGGAATAGCATTTTGTGCTTGGCCCACAGATTTTCCATCAGCCCATACTCCAGGATTTACATTTTGTTCAGTTAAAGGGAGAGAAAGTGAAGGCTCCATATTCATGAAAACAAAGGCATGGACCTTGCTCAGTATATCCCTCCCCAAAAGGGGTGATGGAGACTCTGGCACGATCGGAAACTTGTGTGAAAATAGCACCGGATTCCAGTCACAACTGACAGAAACAATGAAGTAATACCTTTTGGCTCGTCTAGATAGTCCCATTATGGAAGCAGATTGGGAACAAAGTGGGCCAGGGGCTTCAGTAAGCATGGAGTACGTTGCCCCAGTGTCTAAAAGGAAACTGACGGATTGGCCCCCCACAGTTATTAATACCCGGGGTTCCTCGGGTGTAATTAGGACGGGAGCTAGTGTGGGGACCCCTGGGCACCTTCAGTCCTGATTGTCTTGAGTCTGACTCCTGAGACCTATGGCTCTGGGGGCAGTATCTCTTCCAGTGTGGTCTTTGCAGACCGGACATGGAGCCGGGGGCAGCTTAGATGCCTGAGGGCAATTCCGCTTGAGGTGCTCCTCCTTTCCACAGTAATAGCAAGTCCATCCCTTTTCACCTGGGTGCCTCTGGGCATTTTTCTCAGGCTGTTTAAGAACGGTTCTGATAGCCATTGCGAGGGCTTCCACTTGTTCCTTTGTCCTTTTCTGACTTTCTTTCTTTTCCTCATATTCCCTTCCATAATAGACTGTCTGAGCCAGTTGTAACAGAGTATTTAAAGACTGATTTGGTCCATACGCCCATTTTAATACCTTATGGCAGATATCTGGAGCCAACTGAGTGAGAAATCTATCCTTGAAGATCACTCTCCCCTCTTCACTTTTGGGGTCAATCTCAGTGAATCTGCAAAGGGCTCCTCTCAGTCTATCTAGGAATTTACCAGGAGCTTCCTTCTCCTGTTCTATGCCTGCCAATTTGCCATAGTTTAAAGGACTGAGTGACTTCACTTTCACTTTTCAGTTTCATACATTGGAGAAGGAAATGGCAACCCACTCCAGTGTTCTTGCCTGGAGAATCCCAGGGACAGAGTAGCCTGGTGGGCTTCCATCTATGCGGTCGCACAGAGTCAGACACGATTGATGCGACTTAGCAGCAGCAGCAGCAAAGGCTTAGCATGCACCTGCCTGAGTCCTTCAAGAATACATCTGACAAAATGACTCTGATCCCATCTTCCTTTAGCTGTGCTGTAGTCCCAGTCTAGTTCTATAGCTGGGATTGCCTGCTTTCCAGTGGGGAGCGTGGCTATCTCGCCCTCCCTCTTCCCTACTGATTCATTACCAAGCCATTCATCTCCATAAGCAACCACTTTCCCCAAAACTCGACTCTTTGAGTTGGGAGTCAGCATTTGTCCCAAGATATACATCACATCCTTCCAAGTAACGTCATAAAGCAGAGTAACACCTTTAAAAGCTCTAATATATTTTTCTGGGTCCTCTAAATAGTCTCCAAGATCCTCCTTGATTTTTCGTATTTCTTGGTAAGAAAAAGGCTTATTAACTCTCATAGACTAATTATTTCTCCTAGTGGGTTCTTCATGAAGAGGCAACAGTTTGTGTGGCTGTTCTTCAGTCTCTCTGGCTGCTCTGCGCATATGATCCCAGGGATAGATTAGAGAAACCTGCTTTTCTTTATCTCTTTGTCTCCTGTCCTCCATCTCATCTAGCAAAGTAGGAGGACAGGAGGGAGCTGAAGGTGTCACACCCAAATCTATACCCTTAGGACATAAGTCTGGCATATTTCACAAAGAGAAAAAGGGCAACGCATATGCTACTTCTACCCATTTTCCTTGTTTTCTACAGAACCAGTCTAGAGACCCTCCAACTGGCCACAATTTGCCATCCTTCAATGGATACCGTGGCCATGAAGTATCCCATAGGAAGACCAGGTTTGTTTTCTTTAAGCTTGGGGATCAAATCTATCCCAGTTTTTCAGGATACAGTTCAAAGGAGTGAGGCTGGAATTGCTAGCTCCCATCTGTAAGAGAGAGAGAGAGAGAGAGAGAGAGAGAGAGAGAGAGAGAGAGAGAGAGAAAGAGAGAAAAGAAACCAGCACCCTCTTTCTACAGGAGGCATCCCTCCTTGCTCTAGATGGGGGTGTAGACAGACTTTACACCAAAGCTTTTCTTTCCTGGGCGGACTTAGTCTGTCCCTTACTGACGCAGGTGACATACTCGTCCCTCCTGGTTCTACCCCCGAGATGGGATGGAGACGCACCAGGGGTAGACCTGATGGCATCCCTGACTGACGTCCAGCTCCTCACCATTGAAACCTTGCTTGCCTCTGATGCCACCCAGGGTGCAATCAGAGTAACCTTCCGGAATGCCTCCCAGGCTAAACCACTGGGGAAAACATTTCTCACCTGAGTGCCAGTGCATGACTGTGTATTCTTGACCACAATAAGACCGATATGAACATAAAACTGAGATACTCCTTTCAAGCGTCACCACACTAGTATAAGAGCCTCCTAAGCATCACCACACCAGTATAAGAGTCTCCTCTGGTCCACTAAGAGCCAGCATTACCAAAGGGGAAAAAAAAAATCCATTGTAGTTCCAATCTGAGTAACCTTTAACCTCAGAGATGCTCTTGGAGCTAGAGCTCTATCTAGCTTCCAAACTTTCCATGCCTAGCGAGGCTAGGCGCTTCCTAACTACCAATCCAAGTTTGGGACCTAACTCATAGTACATAGTAACAGCGTAGATCACAAGTCCCTTAAAAGTCTATAATCCAACAGATTAGGTTAGTACTTCTAATTTCCAAGGAGTTACGAAATGGTCAAAGAGACTGAAAAGTTTGACCAAGAAAGGAGAGTTCGGTCCACACGCTTTGCCCATTTCTGGTCAGTCCCCCAAAGGAGACATGGGGTACCTCTTGGCATTGGCAAGTTGGTACAAACCCCCGACAGGTTTCTGCCATAAGCCGTATGAGGTCACCATGGAACCACAGAGCAGGGCTCCTCACTTGCTTTGCTCAGGATGTTTCATTCATCCACGCAAGCATACCGTAGAGTTAGTAAAGTACAGCAGAAAACGTGTTCGTTAGGAGAACAAAGGACTAGAGCTCCAAGCATCCTTACCTTGTCCTGAAGAATCCTGGATGAGACCCCAAGATGAAAGCTTGTTGCTGACACATGAAAAGACACAGGGATTCTTGGCCTCTGGAGGAGAAGAATTCAATCTGGGGCCAGAGACGAGGCTTGGTCACTCACAGCTTTTGTGTAATAAAGTTTTATTAAAGTATAAATGAGATAGAGAAAGCTTCTGACATAGGCATCAGAAGGGGAAAGAAAGAGTACCCCCTTGCTAGTGTTAGCCATGAAGTTATATACTCTCTAATTAGTTATTACGGTGAATCAAAAGAATGTCTGGAGGTTGTAAAGACCTCACTAGACCTACTCCCATAATTTACACCTTAAGATAACAGGATTAGCCAGAAGGTTTTTTCCAGAGACTGTAGTCAAACAGGATACATTATTGTTATATAATCCTAAGGAATGTAGAGGGACAAAAAAGTTTGTCCTTTCTTCCTCCTTGAGAATTCCAGACCCCTCTCTCCTTGGGGACCCCTGGACTTCTTATCAATCTGCCTAGGAAATGACTCTCTCATATATATATATATATATATATATATATATATATACACTTGTATATGTGTATATATAATATGTATATATGTATATTATATATAATATATATATATATATATACATTCTTTTTGCAGTCTTTTATTGTTTATCACATGAGATTGGTTATAGTTTCCTATATTATACAGTAGGACCTTGTTGTTCATCCATTCTATATATAATAGTTCATCTGCTAACCCCGACCTCCCACTGTATCTTTCTCATAACCCTCTCCCCCGTCTCATAATTCTGATCTCTATCTCTGTGATTTAGATTTATATGGAATATAAAAATATGGATATATTTTATCATATGATATTTGTCTTTCACTTTTTGACTTAACTTCACTTAGTATGACAATCTCTAGTTGCATCTATGTTATAATAGTAACTGAAAATGGCATTATTTCAGTCTTTTTCATGGGTGAGTAGTATTTCATTGCATATATGTACCACAACTTCTTTATTAATTCATTTGTCAGTGGACATTTAGCCTGTTTCTATGTTCTGTCTATTGTTAGTAGAGTTTCTATGAACATAGCATGCATATGTATTTTTGAATTATAGTTTTGTTTAGATATATGCCTATGAGTGATATTGTTGGATCATAAAGTAATTCAGTTTTAGTTTTCTGAGGACCTGCTATATTGTCTTCCACAGTGTTTGCACCAACTTGCAATCCCATCAGTGGTGTAGAAGGTTTCCTCTTTCTACACACCGTCTGCAGCATTTGCTATTTGTAGACTTTTAAATGATATGGAATGGAGTTTTCAAGTCAAGAATGCTGAAGTGGATTGCCATTCTTGTCTCCAGCTAATTGCCAACATCCATTGGTTAAAAGAAAATGCAAGAGAATTCCAGAAATGCATCTACTTCTGGTTCGTTGGCTTGCTAAAGCCTTTGACTGTGTGAATCACAACAACCTGTGGAAAATTCTTAAAGAGATGACCTGTCTCCTGAGGAACTTGTATGGACATTGAACGATGGACTGATTTAAAATTGGGGAATCAGTATATTGTCACCTATTTATTTAACTGCTGTGCATAGTACATCATGTGAAACGCTGGGCTGGATGAATCACAAGCTGTAATCTAGTTGCCAGTAGAAATATCAGTAACTTCAGATATGCAAATGACACTATCCTAATGGCAGAAAGTGAAGAGGAACAAAAAAGCCTCTTGATGAAGGTGAAATAGGAGAGTGAAAAAACTGGCTTAATACTCAACATTAAAAAAACTAAGATTATGGCATTCAGTCCCATTACTTCATGGCAAATAGATGGGGAGAAAATGGCAAAAGTGACAGATTTTATTTTCTTGGGCTTCAAAATCACTTTCGACAATGATTGCAGCCATGATATTGAAAAATGCTTGCTCCTTGGAAGAAAAGCTATGACAATCCTAGACAGCATTTAGGTTGATTCTATTCCTTGGCTATTGAAAATATTGCTGCAATAAAAATTGGGTTGTGTATATCTTTTCTCTGGATACATGCCCAAGAGTGGGATTGCAGTATCATATGGTAACTTTATTTTTAATTTTTAAAGGAACTTTCATACTGTTCTCCATAGTGACTGCACCAGTTTATATTCTGATCAGCAGTATAGTGGGGTTCCTTTTTTTCTACACGCTCTCCAGGATTCATTGTTTGTAGATTTCTTGATGATGGCCATTCTGACTGAAGTGAGGTGATATCTTATTGCAGTTTTGATTTGCATTTCTCTAATAATTGTCTATATTGAGCATCTTTCCATATGTCTTTTTGCATTTTCTATGTTTTCTTTGGAGAAATGTCTATATAGTGTATCTGCCCATTTTTGATTGGGTTGTTTTTTGCTTGTTTTTGCTTTTACAATAAGTTGTATGAGCTGTTTGTGTATTTTGAAAATTAATCTGTTGTTGGTTGCATCTTTACAAATATTTTTTTTTTCCCCATTCCATTGGTTGGATTTTCTGTTTATGGCTTCCTTTACTGCGCAGAAGCTTTTAAGTTGATTAGGTCCAATTTGCTTATTTTGTTATTATTGCCATTACTCTAGGAGATGGATCCAAAAAAATGTTGCTACAATTTATCTCAAACTAGTGTTCTGCCTATGTTTTCCTCTAGGAGTTTTAGAGTATCTGGTTTTAACATTTAGGTATAGTCCATTTTGAGTTTATTTTTATATATAATATTTTAAAAAATGTTCTAATTTCAGTTTTTTACATGTGGCTGTCCAGCTTTTCCAGAATCAGTTACTGAAGAGACAGTGTCTTTCCTCCACTGTATATTTTTTAAATTAATTTTTATTTTAGTATACAGTTGCTTTACGATGTTATGTTAGTTTCTACTGTTCAGCAAAATGAGTCACAATAAATGTACATATATCTTCTCTTTTTGGGATTTCCTTCTCATTTAGGTCACCAGAGAGAACTGAGTAGGGTTCCCAGAGCTATACTGTGGGTTCTCATTAGTTATCTATTTTATACATAGTATCAATAGTGTGCCTGCATGCTAAGTTGCTTCAGTCGTGTCCAACTCTTTGTGACCCTATGGACTGTACCCTACCAGGCTCTTCAGTCCATGGGATTCTCTCAGCAAGAATACTGGAGTGGGTTGCCATGCCCTCCTTCAGGGGATTTTCCCAATAGAAGGATCGAACCCTCATCTCCTATGTCTCCTGTGTTGGCAAGCTGGTTCTTCACCACTAGCACCTTTATGTAGACCATAAATGCCTGGATGTATTTCTGGACTTTCTGTCCTATTCCATGGATCAATGTGTCTATTTTTGTGCCAGTACCATACTGTTTTGATTACTGTAGCTATGTAGTACAGTCTGAAGTCAGGGAGCCTGATTCATTCAGCTTCATTCTTCCCTCTCAAGATTATTTTGACTTTTTGATGTCTTTTGTGTTTTCATATAAATTGAAGGACTTTTTGCTCTAGTTCTGTGAAAAAATGACATTGATAATTTGATAGGATTGCATTGAATCTGTAGCTTGCCTTGTGTCATTTTAACAATAATAATTCTTCCAATCTAAGAACATGGGTATATCTTTCTATCCATTTGTGTGTTCTTCAGTTTCTTTCATCAGCATGTTATAGTTTTTGGAGTACAGATTTTTGCCTTCTTAAGTAGGTTTATCCTTGAGTATTTTTTTTTTTTTTTGATACCATTGTAAATGTAATCACTTTCTTAATTTATCTTTCTGGTATTTTGTTGTTAGTAAAATCATTTTAAAAATATTTTTATATTTCCTTCTGCACACTCTAGCACTGAAATTAGCAGTTCCTTTAGGTTTATTCCCCTCCCTCACTCAAGCCTTACAAATCTTTCTTTATACTAAATTACTTATGTGAATCTAGGTTAAATTTTGTCATTTGATAATCAGTTTATTTTTTCTGTTATCTCTATAGACAGTATCATTTTATACAAGCAAACATGTTTTCTTATCTATGTCTCATATTGTCCCCATCTAGTTTTCTTATTCCAATCATTAACCTGTCTTTTGCCAGTTTAATATTACCTGTCTCATCCCATTACTCACTCCCTCATCTGTTTTCCTTAATCCTCTCTCCCCACTATGCAACAAAATTTTCCTAAAACCATTCCAAAAGGTAGAACAGAATGGTCTGGGACTTGAGACTTTATCTAGTTATAAAGTTAAATAATTAAAAGATTCAAATGTAAGATATCATTTCATAATGATTTAAGAAGAAAGAACAGAGACATAGGTGGCTAAATGGCTAATGATTGGGTATAATTTTGAGTAATAAAGACTATTTAAAATCTTTTTCCTCTTTAATTTAAATAAGATGCTATAAACCCTTGCTCTGGTTTCTGATAAATACTACTATCACAAATACTACTGCTATTACAACCTTTTTAATGAAGACATAAAATCTAGTGATACTTCTCTGCCAGAAATTTGAGATAAAATTTTTAGAAATAAAGAAGTCTAAGTAATTCTACAAAATGATATTACAGTATATATTGCTAAATATTAACTAAGGTTTTAGGAGTATGTGTGGAAAAAAAGATTCATTTATATTTGAGTGCTTTAGAGGAAATGGGAAAAAATCTTCAACTTAAAGAGAATGAATAGCATTCATGGTTTGGAAAAGGAAGAGGTAGGAAAGGAAGGAAAGGAATAAGGAGGGGTAGTGGAAGGGGGTAGGAAGGGAATGATGCACAGAGAAATTTTGAGAGTAGAAACCTGCCAAAGAAACCAAACACTTCCCTGTGATTTGATGACTCATTTTTCATAGCAAAAATTATAATTCTGTTCTAATTTTTTGTGTTGAATTCATGAAGCATTAACACTAACTGGGAAAAATTTAAGTGATAAAAACAATAGTATTCACAAAGCATTCTACAACAGTGCATGGAGATATGGGCAATGGGTCTGGACATCAGATCCTGGACATGGAACCTTTGGCTATTGGGCTTTGAAAGAGCATACACAAGGAAACACTAGCTCTTTCCCTGGTGAGACTGAGTACAGGGCACAAGCAATATGATATGGAGGGGAAAAAAAGTATGATTTAGCCCATCATCCCATCTCAGGCTTTATGTTTGGTGGGAAAATGGCCTCCCCCTAGACCTATAACACTCCAATGTCTGAGGCTCACAGCTGCAGCTCAGTGGCCTGGTAGAGCCTATGTTTGGAGGATGCATCAGGCACCATCCAGGTGGGATGGAGCTTGGACTCAAACATTGCTGTTGACTGAGACTGAAATCCTGAAGCACAAGGCTCTGGTTAGTGTCTGTGGAGTTTTTCAGAAAGTCAGTTCTCTTATGGGAGGCCAGCCAGAAGGCAATCTTACATAATTTTCCTTCCCCCACTTTGTTGGTTTTAGAGGAAGCAGCTGCTGTTGCATGCTTCCCAGACACTTCCAGACCGGCAAACACATGGTCGTTTTTAAATCATTAACATACTTTAATGTCCTGATGTTTATAAAATTGTTCATCCCCATACTTTTCAAGATCAATGGAAACTTAAAAAAAATTTGAGTAAGAACGTATGCCTCTGGCATTCTGTTTTCTCCCTCAAATAGAGACACTGAGGTTGACATTATAAATTCTTTTCAAATAATCAGATATTAAACTTAAAGAATCAAGTTTTCTGGTATATGTTTTAGAAATCATTTTATATTTATTGCTTTTTCTAGTTTACCTTAATAACATTTTTTTTTCAAATTTTTAATCTTACACATTAATTTTCATTCTGACAAATATGTTCTATCTTCTAAAATTGTACCTAGTTAAACTTAGGCACTTTTGCAAAACAAACCGTAAACACAATGAAAAGACCACACTTAAAATGGGAGAAAATATTTACAAATTAAGCAAGCAATATGGATTAATCTCCAAAATATACAAATAGCTCCTGCAGCTCAATATCAAAAGACAAATATTCCAAACAAAAAATGGGTGGAAGATCTAAATAAATATTTCCCCAAAGAAAATATATGGATGGCTAAAAACCACATAAAAATACAATACTATCTCTAACCATTAGAAAAATGTAACTCAAAACTACTATGATATATCCTTTTACACTGGTAAGAACAGCCATCATTAAAACCCCCATTTTATTAGGGAGCCATGGGGCCATGAAATGTACTTATTAAGGGAGTTTTAACTGGTAGGATATTAACAAACCATAGGCAAGAAGATATGACATTGAAAGATGAATTTCCCAGGTCGGTAGGTATCCAATATGCTACCGGAGAAGAGTGGAGAAAGAGCTATAAAAATAATAAAGAGGGTGACCCAAAGAAAAAACAACACCCAGTTGTGGATGTGACAGGTGATGGAAGTAAAGTCCATTGCTGTAAAGAAAAATATTGCACAGAAATCTGGAATGTTAGGTCCATGAATCAAGGTAAATTGAAAGTAGTCAAACAGGAGATGGCAAGAGTCAACATCGACATTTTACAAATCAGTGAACTAAAATGGACTGGAATTGGTGGATTTAATTCAAATGACTATTGTATCTATTACTGTGGGAAAGAATCCCTTAGAAAGAATGGAGTAGCTGTCATAGTCAACAAAAGACTCAAAAATGCAGTACTTGGGTGCAATCTCAAAAGCGACAAAATGATCTCTGTTAGTTTCCAAGGCAAACCATTCAACATGACAAAAATCCAAGTCTATGCCCTAACTGAAGAACGCTGAAGAAGCTCAACGGTTCTGTGAAGACCTACAAGACATTCTACAACTAACACCAAAAAAAAAAAAAAAAAAGATGTCCTTTTCATGATAGGGGACTGGACTGCAAAAGTAGGAAGTCAAGAGATAGCTGGAATAACAGGCAAATTTGGCCTTGGAGTACAAAATGAGGCAAGGCAAAGGCTAAGAGAGTTTTGCCAAGAGAACATCCTGGTCATAGCAAACACCCTCCTCAAACAACATAAGAGATGGACACGGACATTGACATCACCAGCTGGTCAATACCGAAATCAGATTGATTATATTCTTTGTGGCCACAGATGGAGAAGCTCTATAGAGACAGCAAAAACAAGACAAGAAGCTGACTGTCGCTCAGATCATGAAATACTTATTGCAAAATTCAGACTTAAAATGAAAACAGTAGTGAAAACCACTAGTGAAAACATTCAGGTATGGCCTATATAAAGTCCCTTATGATTATACAGTGAAGGTGACAAATAGATTCAAGGGATTAGATCTGACAGGTAGAGTGCCTGAAGAATAATGGATGGAGATTTATAACATTGTACAGGTGGTGGTGATCAAAACAATCTCCAAGAAAAAGAAATGCAAAAAGGCAAAATGGTTGCCTGAGGAAGCCTTACAAATAGCTGAGAAAAGAAGAGAAGCAAAAGGGAAAGGAGAAAAGGAAAGATATGCCCATTTGAATGCAGAGTTTTAAAGAATAGCAAGGAGACATAAGAAAGCCTTCCTCAGTGATCAATGCAAAGAAAGAGAGGGAAACAACAGAATGGGAAAGACTAGAGATCTCTTCAAGAAAATTAGAGATACCAAGGGAACATTTCATGCAAAGATGGTCCCAATAAAGTACAGAAATGGTATGGACCTAACAGAAGCAGAAGATATTAGGAAGAGCTGGCAAGAATACACAGAAGTCGCCAGTCCAGGTTCGATGCACGGTACTCGATGCTTGGGGCTGGTGCACTGGGATGACCCAGAGGGAGGGTAGGGGAGGGAGGAGGGAGGAGGGTTCAGGATGGGGAACACGGGTATACCTGTGGTGGATTCGTTTCGATGTTTGGCAAAACTAATACAATATTGTAAAGTTTAAAAATAAAATAAAAGTTAAAAAAATAAAAATAAAAATGTAAATCAGAAAAAAAAAAAAGAATACACAGAAGAACTGTACCAAAAAAAAAAAATCTTCACGATCCAGATAATCATGATGGTGTGATCACTTACCTAGAGCCAGACATCCTGGGATGGAAAGTCAAGTGAGTTCACCCAAACTCATGTGCATCGAGTCGGTGATGCTATCCAGCCATCTGATCCTCTGTTGTCCTCTTCGCCTCCTGACCCCAATCCCTCCCAGCATCAGAGTCTTTTCCAATGAGTCGGCACTTTGCATAAGGTGGCCAAAGTATTGGAGTTTCAGCTTTAGCATCAATCCTTCCAATGAACACACAAGACTGATCTCCTTTAGAATGGACAGGCTGGATCTCCTTGCAGTCCAAGGGACTCTCAAGAGTCTTCTCCAACATCACAGTTCAAAAGCACAATTCTTCGGTGCTCAGCTTTCTTCACAGTCCAACTCTCACATCCATACATGACCACTGGAAAAACCATAGCCTTGACTAGATGGACCTTTGTTGGCAAAGTAATGTCTCTGCTTTTGAATATGCTATCTAGGTTGGTCATAACTTTCCATCCAAGGAGTAAGCGTCTTTTAATTTCAAGGCTGCAATCACCATCTGCAGTGATTTTGGAGCCCCCCAAAATATTACTTGTATGATATTCACCTTAAATTTTTTAAGATGTTCACTTTTACTCAGAATTCTATTTAAACAAATGGTATTTGACAAGTTACTTACTATTCAAAACATGCTTTGCTCATTGATGCTATATATTCACTTACCTTTTCTCAGATATAAAATAAGACATATTTGTCTTTTAAGGCTATACAAACTATATTTGTTGTTTTCATTTAATCTTTATAAAATGTAATTCCCAAGCTCTTATTTTTATATATCCTGAATTCTTTAATTCAAATTTCACAATTAAGGTATTCAGTTCAGTTCAGTTCAGTCGCTCAGTCGTGTCTGACTCTTTGCGACCCCATGAATGGCAGCACGCCAGGCCTCCCTGTCCATCACCAACTCCCAGAGTTCACTCAGACTCACGTCCATCGAGTTGGTGATGCCATCCAGCCATCTCATCCTCTGTCGTCCCCTTCTCCTCCTGCCCCTAATCCCTCCCAGCATCAGAGTCTTTTCCAATGAGTCAACTCTTCGCATGAGGTGGCCAAAGAACTGGAGTTTCAGCTTTAGCATCATTCCTTCCAAATAAATCCCAGGGTATTAGTCCCTGATAATATCTTTTTGTCTGTATGCCTGTGTATCTGTCTTTCTATGTCTCTTTGTCTCCAATTCTCTCTCTCTCTCTCATACACCACACACACACACACACACACACACACACACACACGAAGCACATTGTTAATCTTATTTGCCTCGGTCACTAAAATGCCAAGAGAAAATTCAGAGCCATGCTAACACCATAACTTTTCCTGTTGCACCCTCAGCATCCCACATCTAGAAACCCATTGCAGAGTGGGGTCTTCGCTAGGTGTGTGTCCTCAAACTAACCTCATGGTAAACATCTGCTGATCCCAGCAGGCAAAGGTGTTTCTACAAAGTAAGTTCCCATCTTCTGTGCTGTATGATAACCATGTGTATCTCTCAATGGAGAATACTGGACCCAAATGATACAGCTTTCTGGTGGTATTATGTTTTCAACTCACACACAGTCTGCCATTTTCTCCAAACCCTTTCCATAGTCCTGAGTTTCTGGAATGAAATCGATTCTGACATCATCATTTTCCTCTAGTTTTAATGAGATAAAACTCTGCTGGATCAGACTCATTTGATCTTAGTCATAATTTCTTTCTCAGATATATCTTTATCCATTTCTGTAAAAAAGCTTGGTAAAGAACATCTTGTGGAGGTAAGGACTATATTGATTTTGTTATCTCAAGAAAATAACATAGTTCCAGGAGTGTTATTAATCTGTTTATGTATTTGCTCTCTCAAACTTACTCTCCTAAACCTTAGCAGCAGGGATAATGTATTTTACAGTAATCACTGCATTCCTTGTTCTCACTGTAGTGCATGAGACATGGGGAGTACACAGTAATGCAGGATTAATAAACATTTGTCTGATTGGTGGGTTCGTAGGCAGGCTTCAGGTTGTCAGTTCTCCGACCTTCCCCTTCATTATTAATTTACATGAATATATGGTAAACAGTGATGAGTAAAGTGACAAAAACAGAACTTTAAATAATTTTGAAGCTAGCTCATGGGTACAATAAAATAATGTAAAATATGTTCCATTTGGTTATTTCAGTCAGTTTGAGAAATGCATCAAGGGAGAAATCTGGGGAAGTTTTTAAGCTTATTATTATATTACTGTCTTTTCAGGAAACTCTCATGTTCTGCCACTGAATCTAGCTGTTTCTATTTTGATTTAAATCATATATATATAATTATATATATAATATAGAGAAGGAAATGGCAACCCACTCCAGTATTCTTGCCTGGAAAACCCCATGGATGGAGGAGCATTGTAGGCTACAATCCATGGCATTGCAGAGTCGAGTCAGACATGACTGAGCGACTTCACTTCACTTCATATATATATATATATATATAATTACATATATGTTAGATCTGATAGAGCACCTAAAGAACTATGGGCAGAGGTTTGTAACACTGTACAGAAGGTGGTGGCCAAAAGCATGCCCAAGAAAAAGAAATGTAAAAAGCAAAATGGTTGTCTGAGGACTCCTTACAAATTGCTGAGAAAAGAAGAGAAGTGAAAGGCAAAAGAGAAAGGGAACAGCAAACCAAATTGAAAGCAGAGTTCCAGAGAACAACAAGGAGCGATAAGAGAGCCTTTTAAGTAACCAATGCAAAAAAATACAGGAAAACAATAGAAAGTCTAGAGATCTCTTCATGAACATCAGAGATACAAAGGGAACATATCATGCAAAAAATGGGTACAATAAAGGACAGAAACAGTAAGGACCTAACAGAAGCAGGTGAGATTAGAAGAAGTAGCAAGAATACACAGAACAACTATACAAAAAAGGTCTTAATGTCCCAGAAAATCACAATGGTGTAGTCACTCACCTGGAGCTAGACATCCTGGAGTGTGAAGTGGGCATTATCATATGTGAAACAGATCGCCAGTCCAGGTTCGATGCATGAGACAGGGTGCTCAGGGCTCATGCACTGGGATGACCCTGAAGGATGGGATGGAGAGAGAGGTGGGAGGGGGGTTCAGGATGGGGAACACACGTACACCCCTGGCTGATTCATGTCAATGTATGGCAAAAACCACTACAATATTGTAATTAGCCTCCAATTAAAATTAATTAATTAATTAAAAAAAGGAAGCATTTGTTGTTGATTGTATAGTCACTAAGTTGTGTTTGACTCTTGTGACCCCATGGACTGTAGCCTGCCAGGCTCCTTGGAATTCTCCAGGCAAGAATACTGGAGTGGGTTGCCATTTCCTTCTCCAATTAGGAAGCATAACTACAAGCAAAACTAATGGAGGTGATGGAATTCCAGCTGAGATATTTCAAATCCTGAAAGACGATGTTGTTAAAATGCTGCACTCAATATGTCAGCAAATTTGGAAAACTCAGCAGTGACCATTAAGACAGGAAAATTTCAGTTTTCATTCCAATCAAAAAGAAGGGCAATACATGCTAAAGAATGTTTAAACTACAACACAATTGTGCTCATTTCACATGTAAGCAAAAAAATGCTCAAAATCCTTCAAGCTAGGCCTCAACAGCACATGAACTGAGAACTTCCAGATTTTCAAGCTGGATTTAGAAAAGAATGAACAAGAGGTTGAATTGCCAACATCCATTGGATCATAGATAAAACAAGGGAATTGCAGAAAAACATCTACTTCTGCTTCATTGACTATGCTACAGCCTTCGACTGCATGGATTACAACAAATTGTGGAAAATTCTTAAAGAGATGGGGATACAAGACCACCTTATCTGCCTCCAGAGAAATCTGTATACAGGTCAAGAAGCAACAGTTGAAACCGGCCATTGAACAAAGGACTGATTCAAAATTGAGAAAGCAGTACAGCAAGGCTGTATATTGTCACCCTGTTTATTTGCCTTCTGTGCAGAGTACACCATGTACAATGTTGGGCTTGATGAAGCTCAAGTTGGAATCTAGATTGCAGGGAGAAATGCCAATAACCTCAGTTACACTGATGACACTACTCTAATGACAGAAGGTGAAGAGGAACTAAAAGGCCTCTTGATTAAGGTGAAAAAGAACGAAAAAGCTGGCTTAAAATTCAACTTTCAAAAACTAAGATCATGGCACCTGGTACCATCACTTTATGGTAAATAGATAGGGAAAAATGGAAACAGAGACAGACATTATTTTGGGGCTTCCAAATCACTGCAGACAGTGACTGTAGCTGTTAAATTAAAAGAAACTTGCTCCTTGGAAGAAAAGCTATGACAAAACTAGTTACTGTATTAAAAAGCAGAGATGTCACTTTGCTGACAAAGGTCCACCTAGTCAAACCTAGAGTTTTTCCAGTAGTCATGTACAGAGGGAGATTTGGACCATAAAGAAGGCTGAGTGCCATAGAATTGTTGCTTTTGAATGGTGGTGTTGGAGAAGACTCGAGAGAGTCCCTTGGACAGCAAGATCAAACCAGTCAATCCTAAAAGAAATCAGCCCTGACTATTCACTGGAAGGACTAATGCTTAAGTTGAAACTCCAATACTTATAGCCACCTGATGTGAAGAGCCAACTCATTGGAAAATACCTTATTCTGGGAAAGTTGAGGGCAGTAGGAGAAGGGGGCACAGAAGTTGAGATGATTGGATGGCATCATTGACTCAATGAACATGAGTTGGAGAAAACTCAGGGAGATAAAGAAGGAAAGGGAAGCCTGAAGTGCTGCAGTCCATGGGATTGCAGAGTCAGATAGGACTGAGCTTCTGAACCACAACAACAACTAAATATATATATGTATGAAGTGAAGTCTCTCAGTCGTGTCCGACTCTTTGCAACCCCATGGACTGTAGCCTATCAGGCTCCTCCGTCTATGGGATTTTCCAGGCAAGAGTGCTGAAGTGGATTGCCATTTCCTTCTCCAAGCGATCTTCCTAACCCAGGAATCAAACCCGGGTCTCCTGCATTGCAGGCAGACGTTTTACCATCTGAGCCACCAGGGAAGCCCATATATATGTATATATGCATATATATATATATATATATATATATATATAGCACAGTGATTCCATTGGGTATCAACTTTGTTAAATGATACATTAGTGTTCTTACTTATAAATGTTAAGAAGAGTAGGTTAGATTCAGTTTTCAAAATCGTTCAGTTCAGTTCAGTCACTCAGTCTTGTCTGACCCTTTTTGACCCTATGGACTGCAGCAAGCCAGGCTTCCCTGTCCATCACCAACTCCCAGAGCTTACTCAAACTCATGTCCATGGAGTTGGTGGTGCCATCCAAACATTTCATCCTCTGTCATCCCCTTCACCTCCTGCCTTCAATCTTTCCCTGATTTAATCTTTCAAAGCAGTTACCTAAGAAAAATTAGGATTCTCTTTTTATACCAGATGGCTAACTGTCTTTGGACTACCTAAAGCCTTGTACTTTCACTGGAGTATTAAAAACACTTTGAACTGTAAAATAATTTTACTTTCTGCAAGCTGTAAACTTTTCAGAAATCAAAAGAAGACAATTGATATTGAAGGAAATAAAAATTTTATTACAAAAATGATCAGGAAGTTTAAAAGAAATTGTTAAACTGTTAAAAATCACATTTCACTTTTATCTGGACATTCGATTCTAAATGATTTATAATAGTAGCTGACATGACTATCAAATAGATATCAGACACGCTAAATGTGTTATCATGACAACAGATGTCTTACAGTGACTAATGATGATTTTTCTTATTTAAAACTGTTTATCTCAAATAATTTATGAGTTCTAATCAATCCCATCAAATTCATCTCTATTCTATTGAAAAAAAAGCTCATCATTGATCGTTCCCTTGAAGGCTCAGACAACTTAGATGGCAAATTTAGTGTAATTATACCAGTTTAAAATTGTTTGCTGCTAAGTCGCTTCAGTCGTGTCCGACTCTGTGCGATCCCATAGATGGCAGCCCACCAGGCTCCGCCGTCCCTGGGATTCTCCAGGCAAGAACACTGGAGTGGGTTGCCATTTCCTTCTCCAATGCATAAAAGTGAAAAGTGAAAGTGAAGTCACTCAGTCGTGTCCGACTCCTAGCGACCCCATGGACTGCAGCCTATCAGGCTCCTCTGTCCATGGAATTTTCAAGCAAGAGTACTGGAGTGGGTTGCCATTGCCTTCTCCGAAAAATTGTTTAGTATGCATTAAATAAAAACATATTCAAAATAACTATGCTTAACTGGAGATATACAGCAAACTGCTTTATAATCTGTCTTTCTAAATATTATATATTTTGTCAATTGCCATTTATAAATACTATTAGTTGGATGAGTTTAAAGTACCAAACATATTTTCATGTGCCTGTTGGTCATTTGTATGTCCCTTTTGGGAAAATCTCTATTCAACTTCTCTGCCCATTTTTTTAAATTAGGGATTTTGTTGTTGAGTTATGTGAGTTCTTTATGTTTTTTGAACACTAGCCCTTATCAGACATACTGTTTACAAGTATCTTTTCCTATGCAGTAGGCTGCCTTTTCATTTTGTTGATAATTTCTTTCACTCTGTGAAAGCTTTTTAGTTTGATGTAGTCTCATTTATTTTTGCTTTTGTTTCCCTTGCATTTAGGAGACAATACCCAGAAATACGTCACAAAGACCAGTATCATAGTGTCAAACTAATACTGCCTATGATTTCCTCTGGGTGTTTTGTGGTTTGGAGTCTTTCATTCAAATCTTTAATCCATATTTAGTGGGGTTTGTGTATGGTATGAGATACTGCAGCCAGAAAATTAAAAGACACATGCTCCTTGGGAGAAAAGCTATGACAAACCTGTAGATAGCATATTAAAAAGCAGAGACATCACTTTGCTTAAAGATCCATATAGCCAAAGCTGTGGTTTTTCCAATAGTCATGTACAGATGTGAGAGTTGGACCATAAAGAGGGCTGAGTGCTGAAGAGTGATGCTTTCAAACTGTGGTGCTGGAGAAGGCTCTTGAGTTTCCCTTGAAAAGCAAAGAGATCAAACCAATCAATCATAAAAGAAATCTACCCTGAATATCCACTGGAAGGACTGATGCTGAAGCTGAAGCTCCAATAATTTGGCCACCTGATGTGAAGAGCTGACTAATTGGAAATGACCCTTATGCTGGGAAAGATTGAAGGCAGGAGAAGGGGTTGACAGAGGATGAGATGGTTGGATGGCATCACCAACTCAATGAACATGAGTTTGAACAAACTCATGAGTTTGAGAAAACTCACGGAAGTAGTGGAGGACAGGGAAGCCTGGTGTGCTGAAGTGCATGGGGTGGCAGAGTCCAACATGAATTAGCAACTGAAAAACAACAAATGAGATAGTTCTGTTTTTTTTTTTTTTTTTAACATGTAGCTGTCTAGTTTTCCCAACATGACTTATTGCAAAGATTATCCTTTATCTATTGTATCTTTTTGCTCTTTTGTCATAAATTAATTGTCAATTTATGTGTAGGTTTATTTCTGGGTTCTCAGTTAGGTTTCACTGATCTATGTGCATGGTTTTTCGCTAATAGCATGCTATTTTGATTACTGTATCTTTGTATTATAGCTTGAAATTAGGGACTGTGATGTCTCCAGCTTTGTTCTTTTATCTCAGGATTGCTTTAGCTATTTGGGATTCCACATAAATTTTATAATTTTTTGTTTTATTTCTATGAAAACTGTCCTTGGGATTTTCATAGGGATTATATTTAATCTGTGCAAATTGCTTTAGCTAACATTTAAATTTTATCAGTGCTATTTTTTTTTTCAATATGTGAGCATGAAATATCTTTCCATTACTTTTGTCTACTTCAGTTTCAACAATATATTCTGGTCTTCAGTGTATAGGTCTTTTATCTCCTTTGTTAAATTTATTCCTAAGTATTTTATCCTTTCTGTTGCAATTGTAAATGGAATTCATTTCTTAATTTCTCTTTTTGGCAGCTCATTGTTAATAATTAGAAATGAAACAGATTTTTATATTTTATGTCCATTTTATTGTATTAATTTATTATTTTGAATAGATTTTTGGTGGAGTCTTTAGGATTTTCTATGTAAATAAAACCATGTCATCTTAAAATAATGAAAACTTCATTTCCAGTTTGGATGCCTTTTATTCTTTTCCTTGCCCAAGTGCTCTCACTAGGACTTCCAAAACTATGTTGAATAAAAGTGATGAGAATGGGAATCATTGTCTTATTCCTGATTTTAGAGGGACAGCTTTCAGTTTTTCACATGGAGTATGATGTTAGCTGTGTTTGTCATATATGGTCTTTGTTAATAACTATGTTTCTTCTATGCCCATTTCACTGGGAGCTTTTTTTATTATAAATAAATGTGGAATCTTCTGAAAATTTTTTCTGCATCTATTGAGATGATCGTATGGCTTTTATTCTTCATTTTGTTAATGTGGTGAATCACGCTGATTGATTTATGAATATTAAGTCACCCTTGAATCCCTGAAATAAATCCCACTTAATTATGATATATGATCCTTTTAATGTATTGCCATATTCAGTTTGCTAATATTTTGTTGAGGATTTTCACATCTAAGTTTATCAGAAATATTAACCTGTAATTTTTGTGTGTTTGTGTTCTCTTTGTCTTATTTTGATATCAGGATAATGTTGGCCTTGTAAAATGAGTTATGAAGTATTCCCTCCTCTTCAAATTTTTGGAACAGTTTGAGAAAGATAGGTATTAAATCTTTCAGTGTTGAATTGACTGATGAAGCTGTCTGGTCCTGGACTTTTGTTTTGGGTAACATTTTTTATTTCTGTTCCAATCTCTTTACTAGTATTTGGTCTATTTCAGATTTTCTATTTCCTCATGATTCAGTCTTGAAGGATTATATGACTGTAAGAATTAATTTTTTTCCCCTAGGTTGTCCAATTTGTTTGTATATAGCTGTTCACCAAAACCTCTTATAATCCTCTGAACTTCTGTGGTATCTGTTGTTCTTTCTCCTTTTTTTCCTCTGATTTTATGTATTAGAGTCTTCCCCCTTTTTAAAATGAATCAGTTTATTAATTTTGTTTACCATTTCAAAGAACAGTTTTATTGATATGAGTGACTTTTTATAATTTAATTTTTATTAGTTATTTTTTCTTTGATTGTTTACAAACACTTCAGCCACCATTCGACATCACGGGGATGGATGGGGTAGATAAAACAGTTTTATAAAGGTACAGATTGGGTGTTGATAATGCATATCCACATACATAATTGTAAAAGTAACCTTTTCACAGTATAAAGTGTGTTAATATAATCTAAATTCATGAGGCTTTCACCTATTGCCACTTTAAAAAGTTGCTTTTTAGAATGTACTCTTCACTTTCCCTTGCATACAAGGATCTCTCAAATTACCAGGCTGTGGCAATGAGTAGGAATTTCATAAGAGCAACTTCACAGAAAGTGCCATATTTGTGCAGTAAATTTTCTGATAATGTTTTAATCTCAATATTATTTGTCATAAGATATATCCTGGGATATTATAAAACATTTGACCAATACACTTTATGAAACTTTCAATATGATATTTTTTTCTCATGAGAGGAAGATAGCAGAGGTTCCTATTAATTCTATGCTATGACTTCTCCCAGAAAATAGCTTATAATTTCCTACAGTTCTAGAAAAAATTGTATGCAATTAATATGAGTCCTTAATAAGTTAGAATTGTCTGGTGTATTAACCACTGAATAAACATAAAAAACAAGTTCTTCAGAAAGCGATATCAATTACACAGACATCTGAAGATTCCTTGAGAGGTTTTCATGCTATTCAATAAATGCCATTCTGTGATAAATTAATCACTTTACATTTATCTTTTAAAATGCAAAACATTTATTTTGGTATGAATTACATATAGAAATCACTTGACCAAGTATGTCAATTGATTACTTATATTTATGCAACTTTTTTTCCTTTTTATTTCTAGAATATTCATAATAAAATAAAACTTTTAGAGATTATTGAAAATAATTGAAGGATCAAATATAGTATGAACAGATAAACAAGAACTTAAAAAAGGTATAGTATTAGATGAATCTGTAAAACTCTGAGGAAAATCTTGATTGTCTGATACTCAAATCATCCCAAATAACATATTATAGAAGACAATAATCTATTTTCACAAATTGTGTTGTTTTTTTAATATTGAATATGGAATTACTTATTTATGTATTTATTATGTTTTTTCCTGCCTCAATGAGTTGATTTTTTGTTTTTTGTTTTTATGTATTCTTTCTTTTCTTTCTTTTTAAAATGGAGTATAGTTGCTTTAGAATGCTGTGTTACTTTCGTTGTACAGCAAAGTGAATTTGCCGTATATATGTATATATCCCTGCCCTTTTGAACCTCTGTCCTACCTTCCATTCCTCTAGTTTATCACAGAGCACTGAGCTGAGCTCCCGTTGTTATACAGCAGATTTCCACTAGCTCTCTATTTTACATACGGTAGTGTATTTATGCCAGTGCCAATCTCCCAGTTCATCCCACCTCCCATTTTGCTCCTTTGTTCAAACAACTATTCTCTATGTTGGCATCTCAATTCTTGGCATGCAAGTAAGTTCATCTGTATCGTTTTTCTAGACTCCATTTAAATGCATCAAAATACAATATTTGTTTTTCTCTCTCTGACTTACTTCACTCTGTATAACAGATTCTAGGTTCATCAACTTCTTTGCAAATGACCCAACTTCATCCTTTTTTTATGACTGAGTAACATAGTTATTCGGAGAAGGCAATGCCACCCGACTCCAGTACTCTTGCCTCGAAAATCCCATGGACAGAAGAGCCTGGTAGGCTGCAGTCCATGGGGTCGCTAAGAGTCGGACACAACTGAGTGACTTCACTTTCACTTTCATTCATTGGAGAAGGAAATGGCACCCCACTCCAGTACTCTTGCCTGGAGAATCCCAGGGATGGGGGAGCCTGGTGGGCTGCCATCTATGGGGTCGCACAGAGTCGGACATGACTGAAGCGACTTAGCAGCAGCAGCAGCAGCAGCAACATAGTCATTATGGAGAACAGTATGGAGGTTCCTCTAAAAACTAAAAGTAGAACTACCATATGACCCAACAATCCCATTACTGGGCATATACCCTGAGAAAAAAAACATGAATCAAAAGGTCACATGCACCCCAATGTTCACTGCAGCTCTATTCACAAAAGCCAAGACATGGAAGCAACCTAGATGTCCATCAATAGGGCAATGGATAAAGAAGATTCAATGAGTTATTTTTGTATTCTACCCCTAGGAATCCTCTGCAGCCTCATTCCTTGCCTCTTTCCTCTTAATACATTAATTAGGAGTCACGCTGAGTTCTTGATATAGACACATTATGGGGAACTCCTAATTTGTGTGTGTCTGTAGTTACTTTGCCTAGAAAGTATCATGACTATCACCAAGTCACCTGGATAAATTATTACTCTTATAAAAGTACTCAAATACCTCCTAATCCATGATTCCTTTACTTACCTCTGGCACCACCTGATAAAATAATTAATTCCCTACCCTCTAGCATCTAAATGCTTTCTATAACTGTATTACATGTACATCATTGTCTTGTCACCAAGATAGATAACTGTATTTTATTCAGTTTATATATGTACTATCCAGTTTATTGTCTGCCTAAATGTTGCTGAGCTAAAATAAAGTGTGTCATAAGGGAATATCTAGTTCATTAATGGTGAGTTTAAAAGCAAAAATCTTTAAATTCCCAAGAGAGAGGTAGCGCTGTACCAGCTCTCCTAAAGCATCTGTCTTAGGCAGCTGTGTCTGCCTCAGTGTCCCTCTCCCTTCTACCCTACAAGGCTCCAGGGGAGTGAGAGGGAAACCAGCTGACTGATGTCCTTGTTCCATACTATTTCACTCAGTCATGGGTCATCTAAACAATCTTTTCTCTGCAATGTGTGGTGTCTCATAGAGTTTCACCATCTGACATTCAAATCTACTCCCTACTTTGTCAATCAGATCACTTGTGAAAGTTACAAAAATGGCTCACCTGGGAATTCACCTAGGATATCATAGGGCCACACTTGACTTGCAGATGATATCCTAAAGCTCAGTCTGTGGTTCATTTGCCATTCTAGCTAATAACTAACTACCATCTTCTGAATCCATTGAAAATGTTTTGTTGATCTTCATCATAGTACATTCTAAATTTATGTAGCCAGTGCCTCTTTTCTCTTTTCAATAAAGACTATCCTGAACCTACCTTGTCACCCATGATATACATCCCAGATCTCAGGTGCAGAAACTATTTTTAACCAAATAGGCTAGCTGTGTTTTATCAACAGGATGCCACAAAGGCTACAACACAATGACACTGAACAGGCTAGATCCAAGATGGAGGGCAATGTACATTAACGGTCACCATTTTCTTGTCATGTTTATCTCTGTGTTTGTTTCAAAAGCACCTTGTATTTGGCAGAGAGGCTTTGCAGCTGCACTTTGAGAGATACACAGTGGTCAACCACTCCAACCGACTCTGACTCAACCACAGGAACACAACGTCACAGATGAGACCGGGTGTCCCAGAATTTCCTTTGCTTTGTTGCAACACTAAGATCTTCACCCCAAGACAGGATATATACTCTGTTAGGCACAATAGTGTCATGTTCAAGGGAGCCTAGGGACTGTGTATACACCAGCTGTTCCTGGAACTCTCCACCTTTTCCCTCATTTTCTGATAATTCCCCAACAGTCGTCTCTTAAGGGAGATGATGCCTTTAGAGCATGAGCTCCCCTTCTCCATTCTCTGGTCAGTAAATAAAAGCCTGTCTTGCTTGGACTTAGCTCAGTTTCATGACTGGCAGTGTGACTCCAAGTGCCAAAGAGCTCCCTGACCTATCAGAGCAGCTTTGGTTTAGCCAGGAGCTGAGTCAGCAGTGTCTCATGTCTAATCTGGTAACACTTTTACAAAAGTTTGGAAAAAGTTTTGGAGGTGATACTAAAAATTTATTTATTTTATTTTATCTTTGCCTTTTATTTTTAGAGGATAGATTGTTTCATTTATCAATTTAGGTAATTTCTTATCTTACAGCTGAGAACAATTGCCAGTGTTTTATAATCTCATTAAATTTTGGGAACAACCATCATGCTTCAGTTATGACTTTAATTATAATTTTTTTCGGGCAAGGTTTATTGGATCTCATGCTATAGCACCAAGGTGCAAAAGCAATGGGATATTACTCAGCCATAAAAAGGAATGAAATAATGGCATTTGCAGCAATATGGATGGACCTAGAGGTTACCATACTAAGTAAGTCAGTAGAAAGATAAATCATGTTATACCATGTATATGTAGAATCTAAAAAAAGTAATACAAATGAACTTATGTATAAAACAGATACACACTCATAGATATAGAAAATAAACTTAAAGTTACCAAAGGGGAGAAGGGATAAATGAGAAATTTAGGATTAACAGACACACATTACTATATAAAAAATAGACAAACTCAAGGACCTATTGGGAATTAAATCCAATACCTTGAAATAATCCATAATGGAAAAAAATATCAGTTCAGTTCAGTTCAATTGCTCAGTCGTGTCCGACTCTTTGTGACCCCATGAATCGCAGCACGCCAGGCCTCCCCGTCCATCACCAACTCTCGGAGTTCACCCAGACTCACGTCCATCGAGTTGGTGATGCCATCCAGCCATCTCATCCTCTGTTGTCCCCTTCTCCTCCTGCCCTCAATCCCTCCCAGCATCAGTCTTTTCCAATGAGTCAACTCTTCGCATGAGGTGGCCAAAGTACTGGAGTTTCAGCTTTAGCATCATTCCCTCCAAAGAAATCCCAGGGCTGATCTCCTTCAGAATGGACTGGTTGGATCTCCTTGCAGTCCAAGGGACTCTCAAGAGTCTTCTCCAACACCACAGTTCAAAAGCATCAATTCTTTGGTGCTCAGCCTTCTTCACAGTCCAACTCTCACATCCATACATGACCACAGGAAAAGCCATAGCCTTGACTAGACGAACCCTTGTTGGCAAAGTAATGTCTCTGCTTTTGAATATGCTATCTAGGTTGGTCATAACTTTCCTTCCAAGGAGAAAAAAAAAATATATGTGTGTATATATATATATATATATATATATATATATATATAAAATGTGTATGTATACATGAGCTTCCCTGGTGGCTCAGACAATAAAGAATCTGCCTGCAATGCAGGAGATTCAGGTTCAAAGCCTGGGTGGGGAAGATCTCCTGGAGGAGGGCATGCAACCCACTCCAGTATTCTTGCCTTGGAAGATCTCCATGGACAGAGGAGCATGGTGGGCTACAGTCCATGGGGTCACAAAGTGACCCGACTGAGTGACTAAGCACATATGTATATATATATATATATATACACATATATATATACATATATATGTATATACATATATACGAATCATTTTGATGTAAACTTGAAATATTGTAAACTGACTATATATAAATTTTATTAAAAAAAACTGAAAAATTCATTCTGTATATACAC